>NC_090936.1:780793889-781096919 GCF_040938575.1 Ambystoma mexicanum
CTGTACATAATGAAGAAAAACGGTACAATAATTAAGTATATGATAGCAAGTCAGTCAACAATGAGAGGAAAAGAGAGAGGCTCAGTATTAGTTAGGAGGGTGAGAAAATGTGCTTTAAACTGGGTCTGAAAAACATGAAGACATGATGATGAATGAGTAGTGAGGGGAATTGAGTTCCATTGTTTATGAGTGGGAAAAGAAACGGAACAGAAATGGGAAGAGGCACAGTAAAGTGAAATGATATCAGAGAGATAGAATGGGGTGAGATCTTGGATGCAATCTTAGACAATAGGGAAGGAAATTAAAGTAAATACGAGCATCAAAATGTAGGAGTAAGCTAGAGAAGTGACATAAAATGTGGACAATAAATGTGGTAGCATGAAATGATAAAAAACGTAAGGCAGGTCAAATGTTAAACTGATAAAAATGACAAGAGCATGCAGCGTTGGAGACATAAAGGGAGAAGGAGAGGGAAGTACTAAAGTGAGCAAAGGTAAAAAAGTGAAGAGAAGAGGGAGTAAAAGAAAGGGAGAGGGAAGTGCTCGTTGGAGAGTGCTAGCTGGGGAAATAATGATTTCAGTTTAAAGGTATTATGGTGAAGAAATTGAGAGGACATCCTTTGTTACAGGTCAAAAGGTCAATTAGACTCAATAGTATGGTGCATCTGTGAATGAGGTGAAAGAAAATAAACTATCATTATTACTATTATTATTAATATTATTATTATTATTATTATTATTATTATTATTATTATTATTATTATTATTTTAAAGGTATTTATTGAGTGCGAACATAGCTGTGGAAAGCAACAGAGCACTTTATAATCATAGGAGGAAGAGCACAGTGAGGGAATCTGAGCAAAATGGAGCAGGGAGCTAACAGGGGAGAGTGGGCAATTGCCAGCATGGTGAGAAGACAGTGGGGAGTAGATCACTGAGTATCAGGTAGTGTGGATAGTGCAGGGTGTATGGACCTAGGTTTTAAGGAGGAGCTATTCCTTGAAGAGGGAATTCTTGTGCTCTTTCCTGAACTGTAGAAGTGATGTGTCAAGTCTGATGATGGAGAGGAGGTTCCAGAGTCTTGGAGCAGAGACAGAGAAGGTCTATCTTCTGGTACATTCCTTCCTGCACTGTTTAATACAAGTCTGCACATTTCCTTACTTCTGGTTTAACACAGGCCTCCAGAGATCCTGAGTTTCTCAGTGATGTAGCTTGGGGACTGCAGGATAACATCCTTGTAGATGATGCATCAGGATTTGAAGATGATACAAGCTTGCAATGGAAGCCAGTGCATTTTGATGAGGGTCAGGTTGATGTGGTCGAAATTGCAGAGTGCTTAAATGAGTCTTGCTGCATCATGCAGGACACATTTCATGGGTGCCAGGGTAGTCACTGGAAGGCTTTCTAAAAGGGCATTGCCACCATCCAATTTGGAGAGGACCATGGTTTGGACAATGGTTCTGAAGTTGTTTTCTGGGATGAAGGGCTTGAGTTTCTGTAGGAGCGAAAGTTGGTAACAGGCCGTTTGTGTCTTCTTTGCTATGTGCTGTTTGAACATAAGTTGTCTTTTGATGTTGAACCCAAGGGACTTGGCACAGGGGGCTGTGGTGTGAATCCCTCGAGGTTCATAGCAGAGATTCAAGTCTGGATGTCAGGTTGTTTGGTTAGTTGGGAAAGAGTTAACGGTACCAGATTTGATGTGAAAAATGCATCACAATAAAACCTTTGAAATTCAGTTTTAAAATAAAAACTTGCCTAAGAGAGAGTTAAGGTGATCAGACGTAATGTAACAAAACCCCTGAAATTCAGCAAACATATTTTGAGCAAGACAACCTCAACTATGTGCCCTTTAGTGTGCAAAGTATGACCACAATGATGACAACTCAGATGAAATTACTGATGATCTCACTGGTGACATCACTAATTACACCACACATGACATCACTGGTGTCACTGGTTTCATTAATTACATTTTGAATTAAGACAACTTTAAGTTTTTTAAATAACATATGTGTACATATTTCATACTTACACAGTACAATGTGTTCTTCCCTTGTTTATTTAAATTTAACATATGGTATACAATTATGTAGAATAATTAACTGATTTATTTTTCATATTAACCAAACTTACTTTACGTGATTTTTTAAAAATAAAACTTGTCATTTTAAGAATAATATGTTAATGTAATGTGAGGAGAATTGTAAATTTAAATGTGAACATTGACTATTTTCTTAAGACTTAATATTAAACATGTTTTGAAATCTATCAATTCTTGTTTTATTTAATACTACATACACATGTTATATGATCTTTGACATACATGACATAGATTGACCAGAATCAGGTACTTTCCCTGCAATGAAGTATTGTCATTGTTTACTAATACTTAAAATTCAAACCATTTGCATAATTCACATATTTTTATTTTAAAGTTTATAAGTATTACAAATGATGTGCCACACGTAACCGTATCATACTTATGTATCAGTGTATCATTCAAAAGTTATATGACTATTATTTGTATATACATTCTGGCACTTTTCAAAAAATAAAACATGGAGAGATTTGCAGCAAACCCGTGCAAGGACCAGTGGCAAGGATCCGAAAACAAGGTTTTGCAAATGTGTCCATGATTTATTTTTTGAAAAGTCTCATAATATAGGTACAAAAAATAGTGATATAACTTTGGTGACTGAGGCTGCCAAACCCAGACATTCTGGCTACTGGCCATGACCACGAGGGACCTTAAATGGGGTTAAATTGGGCATGGTCACCAGGGATTGGCTATCGGTTTGAATGGGAAAACACTTTTGCTTGTGTCTACAACCAGAAGTGCTGGGCGGGATTGCAGCAAACTTGCACAAGGAGCTCCAGCAAGGACCTGAAAACGTGCTTTTGCAAATCTGTCCTGTGTTTTACTTTTTGTTGCAAGTACAAAGAATAGTGATATAAATGTTCTGCCTGGGCAGTAGACCTGGCCCTCGGCAAGGACCTATGTCTACTCTGATTTGCTTATTAGGGAATGCAGCATGGCCGAAGCCCATGACCCATGGATTATGGAGACTGGCCATGGCTACAAGTGATGAGCACTGGCCATTCATCACATTAAGGGTATAGTGACACTGAACTAGGATGCAGGGTAGGTGAAGTGGATGACAGGGGTGGTGTGTTGGGGCATGGATCATGGTCAAGTCTCATGCCCTAGGCAATTCATCCATGACATGCATCTCCAACATGCACTGCTAATGACAAACGCAAGTATGCATTGAAAACAATATGTTTGTTGAAGGCGGTGTGTAGTTCTTTCAATTATGTTAAAGAGGAATTATTATTAACTTATATACAGTGATGTAACATCATGAAACATTTTCACTTATAAAAACATATGAAATTCAGGGACATTATGGTTAAGATACACTAATCAAAACCTATGAAATGCAGTGAAAAACATTGTTAAAGGGACGTTATGGTTAAGGGTTTATAGTCATAATGTCGAAAAAAAAATGTCGACAAACAAAAATGTCGAAAAAAAAATTTAGAAAACAATAATGTCGACATCCTATACATATAATGTAAAAAGTCATTTTTTAGAAAAAAAAATGTTGACAAAAAAATGTCAATTAGAACTATCAACACCTCACCCAACACCCCCCTGCCACCCCCCCACAACCCCCCCACCACCCTCTCACCCCTCATACTCAACACATTCTAATTATATATTTATTTATTTATTTATTTTTTCAATACATAAATAAACAAAAAGAGTATCATTTACTATGGGGGGGCCCCCCCAGCCCCCCTCACCCAACACCCCCTGCCACCCCCCCAAACCCCCCACCACCCTCTCACCCCTCATACTCAACACATTTTAGTTATATATATATTTATTTATTTATACAATAGATAGAAAATTTCAAATAAATATTGAAAAAATGTCGACATTATTGTTTGTCAACATTATTTTTTTCGACATTTATTTTTCGAAATTTTGACTGTCAACATTTTTACTGTCGAAATTATGACTGACCACCATGGTTAAGATGCTCTAATAAAAACCTATCCAATTAACGGAAAAACCTTTGTTAAAGGGTTGCTATGGTTACAATTAAAACCAAAATACTCAAGAAATTTGCCACTTATGGTAAGCTATTCAACTCTAACTGGTGCCACCGCCATGCACTGCTAACACTAACACCCAGGATATCTCAAAGATGATGTCACAAATTCCATCATCAATGACATTTCGATGCACATCCAACAAAGCCTCCAAGGAATTATTTGACAGTATAGAAGAATTACACTTAGTACAGATTGTTCTGCTTCGTACACACAATGGATGTCATTTTCTCTTGTCACATTCCATTCACACACCATGTCATGACAGAACATTTCTGAAATGACCTTGCCTGGATCCTGTTGGAAATCATACTCAGATCACCAGGGCATAAAGTAGGGAACAGTAAACAATGACAATGTCTGTGGAGTCCCCTAAGGACTATTAACAGATAAAATGTAATTGCACCCTTCATTTTTTATTTTTTTTATTTTATTTGAATTAGTTGAATTAAATCAACCTTTCAAAAATTATACTTGAATATTCAAAATTAACCTTGAAACAATCAAATCGCACATTTATCAAAACAACACAAGATTAAAACAAAACAAGACCAACAACAAGGAAAATACATTACTTTTTTCTATGATTCTAAAAAATTGGATTCATATTGATTTATGCATATCACACGTGTCTTGCTCTTATGATCACTGTGCTGTTCCTTCCAATTTTAGACTTCTCAAGAAATTAACCACTGCAATTTTAATTGGCAAGTATGCGGAATACAAGATCATAGACCAACACTGTTGTGTCTCCAGTACTCCTAGAAATGTACAATGTTGTGCAAAATGTGTCTCTTACATTCCTCTACTCTGTCACTCAGTTAACAGATGTTCTAAGGTTTCTTTTTCATCTGATTTAAAAAAGAAACGACAGTGGTTATTCTGAGACAAAAGCAACTTCTGCTTAGCTTGTACATCTTTTGTTGGTCAAAGATTGAAGTGCATACGCAATATAGCAGAATGACATGCCAAGGAAGGTGCTTTAGCCAAATACGGTGCAAGTGAGCGAACCTTTCTAGGTGGGATCCTGCATGAACTACCATCTGCATACTGTAAACACAGTTCCTGTGTCTTGATCCAATCAGCATCATATAACTTAGCTTTGGCCTTAACAGGGTTAGTGATCAGCATATCGAAATAAATGTCAGCATCAGCCAAAATTTGATACACTTTGTTTGTCCATGTGATCACATAAACATGTTGAGCAGAAGACACATACTTAGTTAGTATTTTTATAAATGACATTTAGTGCCGTTGATATTAAACACTTGCACCAATGATACAGCACGTGGAGGGAAACTATCCCCAGCTCATCCTTAATCCAAACGCCTGGGATGCATTGTGGCAGATGTAATATTTGTTTCTAGAATTTTACTTCCCATTTGTCAAATTCGAAATGCATCTTGATTGGTAATGTTTCAAGACCATATAATAAACAAGGGACTGTTTTCTGGTTCCAAAAGTTCCATGCCGGCTTGATTGAGAATTTACTGTACCGATACATGATCATTTTTGTCTGAGAAATTGATGTTTCCAATTTGCCCTCCACACGCTCCATCTTGCCCCTAGAATACAGATTACCTTAAAAAATTGTACCCGGATAGATATAATGTGGGACTATCACCAGTGGGCTCTGATCATTGGACCATGAAAATATTGTATGTCCAGGTCTTTTCGGAGAATATGTGACAATCTGAGTCTTCTCTGTGTTTATCTTCAGTTCATTTTGTTTGATATAATCATTAAAGGCAGATAATAATTTCTGAAACCCATTTGGGTTTTTGAGATTAAGACTGAGGGTGTAATTCATAGAATTTGGTGCACAAGTGGTGGAAGCGGCTGGCGCACAGTGTGTGCGTGCGGCAGTCTGCGCCATCCGCGTGCGCCAAAACCCATTTCAGCGCACAGTGTATTCATGGATTTCAACATTCATAATCAGCCGTGGCGCAGAGTGGCACAGCGACACTGCAGCAGCGCCAGTTACGGCCCTAACCCCACCCCGTGCGCCATGAACAGCGCACAAATCCATTACATGGCACAAAGGCCAGTGGACCAGCATACAGCCCCCCAACCACGAAAACATGTGTAAAACTTCCCGCGCACGCCCCAGAATACACGTACCCCTCCCGCAGCAGCGAAAACGTGTGTAAAACTCCCTGCGCACCCCTCTGAATACACGTGCCTTGCTCGCGGCAGGTAAATAGCATAGAAAAAGCAACCCCCCTTGGCGTGGGCTGCCTGTGGGCCATACCTAGGCTGGATGGGGTGCCTGTGTGTATTTGGGGTGTGCGCGGGAAGAATCACATGTGATAGGCCTTGTGCGAGCGGGGTACGTGTATTTTGGGGGTGTGCGGGCTGTAGCACACGCGATAGGCCTTGTGCGAGCGGGGTACGTGTACTCTGGGAGTGCACGGGAAGTCTTACATGCGATAGGCCTTGGCCGAGTGGGGTACGTGTATTCTGAGGGGTGCGCGGGAAGTTTAACACGCGATAGGCATTGTGCAAGTGGGGTACGTGTATACTGGGGATGCGCGGGAAGTTTCACACACAATAGGCATTGGGCGAGCGGGGTACATGTATTTCAGGAGTGCGCTGGGTGTTGCACACGCGATAGGCCTTGTGCGAGCGGTGTATGTGTATCTTGGGGGTGCGCTGGAAGTTTTACATGTGATAGGCCTTGTGCGAGCAGGGTACGTGTATTCTGAGGGGTGCGCGGGGAGTTTCACACGCGATAGGCTTTGTGCGAGTGGGGTACGTGAATCTTGGGGGTGCGCGGGAAGTTTTACATGTGATAGGCCTTGTGCGAGCGGGGTACGTGTATACTGGGGGTGCGCAGGAAATTTTACACGCGATTGGCCTTGTGAGAGTAGGGTACGTGTATCTTGGGGGTGCGCTGGAAGTTTTACACACGATAGGCCTTGTGCGAGCGGGGTATGTGTATTCTGATGGGTGCGTGGGGAGTTTCACATGCGATAGGCCATGTGCAAGCGGGGTACGTGTATTTTGGGGGTGCGCGGGGTGTTGCACACGCGATAGGCCTTGTGCGAGCAGGTACGTGTATCCTGGGGGTGCGCGGGAAGTCTTACATGCGACAGGCCTTGTGCAAGTGGGGTACGTGTATCTTGGGGGTGCGTGGGAAGTTGTACACATGATAGGCCTTGGGTGAGCGGGGAATGTGTATACTGAGGGGTGTGCAAGGAGTTCCACACGCGATATCGCTGGGCGAGTGGGGTACGTGTATTCCTGGGGTGCCCCAACGCGAATTGGCAGTGTGTGTCCTCCCAGGTGTGCTCTCTCCCCCCTCCCGAGGCCCTGCAGGCAGCCCACAACACAGGGGACTAACCTGCACCCATGGCCATGCCCTGCAGGCAGCCCATCCAGCCTGGCCATGCCCCCCAGCCAGCCCACATGTCACCATACACAAGTGAGCACCGACACATGTCCCCCTGCACCCCCACCCACCCAGCAGTGACAGACACCTGCCAGCAGGCCCCGACCATGTCCCCCTGCACTCCCACCCACCCAGCAGTGACAGGCACCTGCCAGCAGGCCCTGACTCATTTCCCCCTGCACCCCGACCCGCCCAGCAGTGACAGGCACCTGCCAGCAGGCCCCGACTCATGTCCCCCCACCCACTCACCCACCCAGCAGTGACAGGCGCCTGCCAGCAGGCCCGACTCATGTCCCTGCACCCCCACCCACTCAGCAGTGACAGGCAACTGCCAGCAGGCCCCGACTCATATCCCCCTGCAGCTCCACCCACCCAGCAGTGACAGGCACCTGCCAGAAGGCCCCGACTCATGTCCCCCTGCACCCCAACCCACCCAGCAGTGACAGGCACCTGTCAGCAGGCCCCGGCTCATGTCCTCCCACTCACTCACCCAGCAATGACAGGCACCTACCAGCAGGCCCCGACTCATGTCTCCTCACCCACAAACCCACCCAGCAGTGACAGGCACTTGCCAGCAGGTCCCGACTTATGTCCCCCCAACACGTCATCATGATCCACAATCATGGGCCTTATGGCCACCCAAATCACACCCCACGCCACCCCAGTCCAAACACACAACCAAGTATTACATCCACCCCACATTGAAATCCCCATCACCTGATACATCCCAAATAGCAAGTATGCTCATCAACACATTTCCGTCACACACACACAATGGGTGCAAGTGATTGAGAAAACACACATTGTGACATGCATGAAACCAAAGAGAGAATACCACACATAGAAGTATGAAATAAAAATGTGTTAAACACAAAAGCAAGGGAATGAAACGAAACACACAATGGAAATAATAAAGAAAAAGCTGCATGTCCAAAATAAAAATTAAAAATGTGTGAAAGCAGAATCCAAAACAATCCAAAAGCACATGGGTCCAAAGTGGCTGTCCGCCAAAACAATTCCAAAGTGAAAAAATAAGACAAAACCATTTATCCATGAAAAAAAAAAAGTGAAATCCAGTGTTGAACTATATACAAAGTTCAAATCCAGGGTGCATGAGCCTAACCATTGAAAGGAAACCTACAAAAAACCTGACCTAATGAACAACTATATACAAAAAATGTGGGGCATTGTCCAAGCGCCCCAAAAGAAATAAAAACAGAAAGCAAACCTAACACTAATTAACTATATACAATGGCGGCTGGCAAGTCCTACGGCTCACTCTGTGATGTCCCGGGCCAGGGCATCATCGAACTCCATGTTGATGTCCCGGAGGCGGGCCTCTCCCCTGTCCCCGAGGTCTCGCAGGGATGCAGTCATGGCCTGTTCCAACTCCCTGCGAGTTGCCTCCAGGCACTCAGACCGCCTCAACGCCCTGCGCATGGAGAACTCCGCCCTGACCATAGTGAGCCGTTTCTCTTCCGCCCGCTGCCACTCTGCATCTATCCGCTGGCCCAACCGCTGCCACACGGAAGACACTCCCATTCCAGGGTCCTCCTGCCCTCCGGCCGATGCCTGCACCTCTCTTGTTGATGGCCCTGACCCATCATTGCTCCCACCTTGAGCCTGCTGCTGCCGTCCATGTGCCCTGCCTGATGATGCCGGCACATCCTCCATTTGCTGGTCTCCAGATGGTGGGGTGTCCGCCCCTGCTGGATCTCCGACTCCCGACTGTGGCAGGAATGTGATCTCCATCAAGCTGGCTGCGTTGGTTGGGCCAGGTCCACAGGGGGCCCTGGTGGAATCTGGGCCGGAAGACGACAGGAAGAACGACTGGTGCATAGTCTGCACAGAGGAGGAGAAGGCCGCCAGAGTTGTCGACACATGTAGCAACCCTCCGACCAGGGCCCCTCCCAACTGGGCCACGTTGCCACGCAGCTCTTCGTGATGGCGTGCGTGGTCCCACCAGGAAGCACACACATCATCACGAATGTCACGTGTGCGCAACGGGACACCAATCAGGACGGACTCCATATGGTCACGGGTCTCCTCATCCACAGGCAGTGAAGTGCCAGATGACATGGGCCTCACCCCTACCTGCGGACAGGCCTGGGACGGGACATCCCTGCTGGTGCATGGTGGTGCAGACACAGGGTCAGGGACAGTGACATGCACAGGCCCCTCTGCGGTGACATGTGCTGCCTCCTGCCCCTGGCCCTGGACTGCACCACTTGCACCAGTGGTACCACCCCCACCAGGCCCCATGTGCGGATCAGTAGTGGCCTCCTTCTCCTCTGTGTACACCACCAACCTGGATGGCTCTGTACCGTGATCCGCCATCGCAAGCCCCTCGCTCCCGGATGATGGTAATTCCTGGGAGGGTGGCTTGTGTCGCCGGCCGGTAGAGGCATCCCCGCTGCTTTGCTCCACAGCGCTGTCTCTGCCCTCTTCTTCACTCGCCGCTGTGTAGAGGAAGACATAGAACACAAGCATCAGGGTACTGTACAATAGTCCCCTAGACAGGAAGCAATAGCACATGAGTGGCACTGTCAAATATCACTTCCATCATGTCCCTCCACAACACATGGGTCAATGCAGGCAACAGACATGCAGAAACAGGCACAGCACATGCAATCAACATTTGCATCCATGTCCAAGGGCATCTATTAACATACAATGTTGTCTTTAAAGTCACATGCATCATAGGTCATACTGATCCCATGCACACACATCACCGGAGGCTCATGCATCTGGCCTCGTACACCACAAACACAGTGGATACAAGGATGACTAGACTGCATCAGTGAATCAACACATCATCATGGACATGTGTCATGCATCCATGGCGTTTCAAAGTCACACACACGCTACTCAGACACCATACATCTCCATGACAGCAGCACCCATCTCTCACACCCCATCTATGTCCAAGAACAGAGACAGGCATGCATTCATGTGTGCATTCCTCATGCTGCTCCCCATGTTGCATTGTAAGACAAGCACCATCCATGTGGTTCACGCATGACTGGTCTCACATGCAGCGCCATGATGTCCCTGCAAACACACATCCATACATGGCCTATCTCACACATACAGGCAAGTAGATGACTACCAACACACTGCTAAATACCCTGTTTCACACAGCAATGCATGGCCACTTACCACTCAACTCCAGATGGGTCTGCCTCTGAAGGATCTGGACGTGGAGTGCTGGGCTTATGCGTTCCAGGACCCGTGTCTGGATGCTGGTCAGGCTGACCTGGCACCCCTCTGCATCCTCTGCCTTCAAGAGGCGCCAGGCCTTGCTGAGGGTCTTGGACCTGAAGTCCTCCCAGCGCTTCTGGACGTGTTTGATGTTGCGGGGTGCCACCCCCTCCACGTTGATGGCACCCACTACGTCCTCCCACATCCTCTCCCGTCCTTCCTTGTCGGTGCGTGATGCTGTGAAGAGGGCATCATAATGCCCCAGAACTTGCTCCACCAGGATACCAACTTCCTTATCGAAGAAGCTGGTAGCCCTCTGCCTCTCTGGCTGGGGGTCACCAGTGGTCTCTGATGGTGTTTGCCCCGACATGGCGACCCTCTAGGCAGGAGTGGGTTGGCAACTGGGTCCTGGAGCGATGGTATACCAGTCGGGAGCAGATGGCTGACGTGCAGGCACCAAATAGCAGGGCACGTGGGCAGTAGGCAGGCAGGCAGCAGCAGATGGCAGGTGGGAGCGTGCTCGGGGCTCTCGGGGGCAGGAAAATGGCCTTCTGGGCAGGAGTGTGGCCTTCTGTGTGTTGTCGCATGGCCAGCTTGATACGGAGTGATTTGGCACGTAAAAAAACTGCACGTCAGCGTGTAATTCGAGGAAAGGCCCTTAGCGCGTGACGTTACACGCGCGGGCATTTCCCTCGTGATGGGTGCATAGTGATTCAGCATGTGAAAAAACAGCACGTCCGCGTGTTAATGCGTGTAATCCGAGGAAAGGGCCTAAGCGCGTAAGTGAAGTGACTCGCGTGGGCATTTCCCTCAGCATGGGTTAAAGGTGAGCGGGGCCAGCAGTTCGCTGTACGTGCATTTTGTGGAGACTGACGTGTGTGTTGCTACTTCGTGTTGTTTCGCGCACCATTACAACTTCACAGCGGATCAAGGACGTATCTCTTCTTATGCCGGGGGTATTGGCTACGCGTGTTTTTCATTATCACGCTAGTCTGACGGTGAATAGCGCACGTTATTTTTCCCACTGCGGGTGCCCCTGTGTATCGCGTACCTGTTTTCGAGGTCATAGTAGCCTGCATGTCCCACTCATACATTTTTTTCATGTCCCTGGGTGCCACCGCATACTGCGGGAGGTTAATTCCACACACGTGGGCTACCGGGGGTTGCGTGCATGGTTTTACTGCAGTTTTGCAGTGCCTGAGCGTTGCGTGACCCGTCACTTCATCACCGGGGTCACATACAGCCTTGCAGGTGCAGGGGTGCTTTTAACATCTTGTATCCCACCCCCTTCACCCCAATTGCCCAGGACAATTGTCGTGTACACCTCCCATTGGCACTACTACAACTGTGCCGGCACTAATCCATCTGTGCCATGGCTGGGAGGCCACGAAAGGTGAGGGGCGCCTCAGCTGGGCATACTCCTCGTGGTGGCCGTGGTCAGGGATGTGGCCGGGGTGACCAGGGAGTAGGGGGACTCCAGGGTGTCCATGGGTGGCTGCAGAGGGGGAAGAGGCAGGGGTGCAGCAGCTCGGGACGATGTTGTGCGACGTGTTGGTGCAGTCATGCCACCACCCCTTGTGGCTCTGGGAGATGCAGTTCTTGCATCTGGCACTGGTGCCCATGTGACACGGCAGTCCATATCATCGACTGCCACGGGCCCAAGGGTAGTGATAGCTGCAGGTGCAGCTGTGGACACCACCACCCAGGCTCAGGGTCTGCCAGAGTCCATGGAAGAGTTCCAGCAGGTCAGGAGGCACACCATAGGTGCACCCAGGGCTGCCCTGACCGAGGCACGTGTCCCTGGGGCAGTAATGTCATATGCTGCCCCGACCAGTCGGGTGTTGGCAAGTGCAGGGGCAGATGCAGCCAACAACACCCTGGTTGTGAGTCTACCAACCAGGACAGTCGCGGTCAATGACCCTGGCACAGCGGATGTTGCTGTGCAGGGTCCATTCCAGGGCACCCAGCAGCCACGGTCGTCCTTCCACCTGCCCTCCCTTGGTTCAATCCACCGGTGCCACTGGCCATACTGATCAGGGTGGCATTCGCCATCCAGGGTCCGCACCACCATCCAAGAGGAGGAAGGTTGCACCTGCAGCACAGGCTGGGACCCGGGACACAGTCACGGCCTCCTGCACGTCAAGGAAGAAGCCTTTCTGTTCGCACGAAATGGACTCCCTTGTGGACTACGTGCAGGACCACAGCCCTGAGATGCTAGTGGGGCCGAACTGTCAAACTAGGGCTGCCCATCGGAATACCCACTGGAAGCATGTCGCAGATAATGTGAGTGCATTCGGCCATGAGGTGCGCACAGTTACAGAGTGCAAGAAGTTTGGGATGACCTCAAACGTAGCGCTAAGGCAAAGCGTAGCTCCAATTACAGCATGACTCTGGTGACTAGCAGGGAGCCACCACCTGAGGGGGATGACCTCACTCCGCATGAGTCACTCGTTGCGGAGTTCATACCGGCAGAATTGGTCGAAGGAGTGGGAGAGATGCAGGACTTTGATGCCCCGTCCAGTGAGTGTTGTTGCATGTTTGTCGAGCCCATGTGTGTTTTACTTGTGTGATGTCTTGTGCATGACTGCCACTACATGTCATGTGTACATGGTTCTGTCCTCATCACCACACTTACTACCACACCCTACTCACATGATAGTCACCCAGATGCCCCTCCGGTCCATGTTCCAGCTCACTGGCTCTTCTGCATGTAGCCAGAGGTGTCTCAGCACTGGGACTATGTCATTGCATGACTGATATGCATGTGTCCTCTGCCTGCATGCGGGTACTCCACGTAGACATGCCCCCTTGCCCCTCCACCACCCCTGCACCCCAATTTCAACATTGCACTGGTGTGCATCATTTTGGCGTACTGTAATGGCCTTTTCAAGCCTCCTGTGTACATGTTAACTTCCACCAGCCAACCTGCCAGACACATGCAGTGGGGTACATCCTCTGCCCTTCATGCAGGGTGTCTCACTTGGAGTGTGCAGATGGCAGATGCTCCACAGGGACATGAGTGCCCATTCATGCTCCATGTGCATTCCATGCATGCCCCTGTGAGTTCTTGACTGGATTATCATTGTAGTACATGTCCAGGATGACCTACATTTCATGGCATTTCTTCAGCCATCCCATGCCCACTCTGGCTCAGTCCTGCATCACACACATGTTTAGGGTGTCACAGTCTGTGTGGGGCCCAGTCTTCCCCCTGTTTCGGGCCCACTGACTCTGTCCAACTGGTGTAGTGGCTTCTGCACACATGGGTGTACTACTGAGGGTTCATCATGTGTCCTGCTTACTGCCCCATCATCATCTGCTTTGTTTCAGTTGACTCAGATGATGCAATTGATGCTAGTCAACACTGGCTGCCAATACACAGGCCTCTGGTCACCCTTTTGCTACCATGCAAGGCATCCCTGCAATGTCACTCAGGGGGTGGGGGGTTGCTTGTAGCCATGCAACCCATTGCATGCACATTGCACGTGATGCCTGAACTTGCCCTTGCACTGCCTTCACGTTTTTTGATACACATCAAGAAGTACTTGTTCATGTAGATAGTGGGTAACATACACATGTTCTGCACTGCATCAACCCACTTCTGAGCCGTGTAACACCGTTCTACATGCCTACTCACTGATGCAATGTCAAAGTGACCTGGTATGCATGGCAGGCTCTCTTTTGTGTGTGACATGTCTGCTTCATGCGTTGGTTGTCTGTGTGATGTCTATGTGTGTGTTTTATGTGCTTCTAACATGTGTACTAATGTTTTATTTCTCCACTTTTCGGATGATGACGCAATGGAGCCAGAGGATGGTGTTGTCATGCCAGGCACAGGGTTGTTATCACAACAGTAACCCGGCACAAGTGGGGGTTGTGGGGTGGTAGGCCACGAGAACCCACATGTGCTACAGACAATCTTGTCTTTGGCTGGCAATGAGTCCAGCCCAGATGACCACTCTGACGTCCATGTCGAGTTGGATGTGCATCAGGTCCATACATCAGGGGAGAGTGATTCTGATGTGGACGCTCCTCTGTCCACGACACCTGAACTGAGGGGCCAGACAGTGGTGGGACCTCTGCCTGTGGTGGATCGGGACGCAGGTCACCCTCCACACCAGTCTCTGATGTGCCTGGGCCCTCACGTCGATGGGGGCATGTATTCGTTCAGCCACGGGTGGTGCCAACACAACAAGGATGGCCGGTCCTTGGGTCCCACAGGTGTCAAGCCCAGCAACACGGTGGCCGCGTGCCACTGAGGTATACTGAGTGGAAGCAAGACATGACTGCCAATTCAGAACAGCAGGGGGCAGCAATTGATAACATCGCTGTGAGCATGGAACGTGTGGCCCAATCCGTGCTCCCCCCTGCTAGGTAGGTGCTTGTCCAGTGGCAGGTGGCACAGTCCATGGCCCGCTCGCTCAGGATGGGCATGGCGGCCTCAGACCGGGCATGACAGGCTGAAATGGTGTCTTTGCGTCCAGCAATTGCTGCTCACGCAGAGGCACACATGGAGGCCATGAAGGTTGAGTATGCTTCCATCAGATCCACTCTGGGTGTGCTCATGATGACCCAGAGGGAGCGGGCAGAGGAGAAGTTTGCGCAGCTTGAGCATACCATCTCGGCTGAGCTACATGCTTGCCGGGAGGTGCATCAGTTTTCCAGCAGGCCTTGCAGGAAGAACTCCGTGTTACACGTGTTACCTTGGAAGAGGAAGAGGAAGCATCCGTATCACGGGAGGTTCTGCATGCAGACCTACGTGTCATCGCCGCACAGAACCAGGCTCACCCGTCCGGCAGACTTGCTGCCGACGAGGGGCAAGCTGGGGCAAGCTGCGCCTAGGCGTGGTCAGGCTCCTGTCCTCCTTTTCAGGAAGAGGCAGACTCGGACGACGAGATATCTCCCACACAGGTCGTGACGTGCAGGCGTTGAGCCCATGGAGGTTATTTTTATTGTCTCAACATCATCGCATGTGGGTGTTGAGGTGCATCCTGTACCCCCCCTTCTGGGTGCCTCCCCCCCCCGGGTCATAGGTGGCCATTTTTGATTTTTTATTTTAATTTAGTTAGTTAATATTAACTATTTGATAGTTATTTTAATTAGGTTATGAAGGTTTTTCATTGTTAGTTTAATTAGTTAATATAGTTTAATATTGTTTATCTATTGTGCATTCATGTGATGGTATGGTGCTTTGTGGCTTTTGAAAGCATCCATTCCAGCTCGGCCCCTCAAGCTTGCCTTGTGTATGTGTTTGCAGCTTGGGGTCCTGACTCACATAGGCCACTCCTGCTTCCCTCATCCATGGGCTTGCTAGGGTGGTTCGGTGTAACAAACATTTACACAAGGGTTTTGGACTTTCGTCATAACTGTGGCCTGTCTGCTGCTGTACTACTTGTGTTAACACCCCTAGTGGGGATTGGTAGCGTTTAATCCACCCCATGTCTGTAATCAATTTGGGTGAGTACGTGATTGATGTCTCCATTAATTGATGTGGATTGTGATGTATGTTATTTTCTTGCCTGTATATGTGCTTGATGCACTTCATGCTGTAGACAGTAGCCTGCACCCTTGGCCTGTCAAAGTCACACTGATGGTGGGAGGAGTTTGGATGTAGGTCTGTAACCTGGCCCAGTGACAACCAGCATGAAGACAAACACACAGGGAACTCTCCAGCCTTATTAATATCTTTTATGCCCTTTCTGCAGGAAAATGAGCCTCCACACTACCTTTGCCAGCAGACACAGGGACGAGTAATCCTGATAACTGGCCACGTTTGGTGGTGCAGACGTGTGCATGTGTGCGCAAGCAGAAGCACAGGGCTTGTGCTCAGACGTCTGACAGAAGCAGACGTGTTTCCAGGAGCTCCAGGCAAGGTGAGCAGCACAAGGGCCCACACCACAGCCAACCCTCCACCAGGCCACTTGCACATGCATGCTAAGTAGCACCAGTGCTGGGGAGATTTGCCAGCCATTGTTGGAGAAACGCACAGTACAGCTGACATGTATTGAGGGCCAAATGCCAAGTGGCTTTACAAGTTGTCACGGGCACACGCAGGGGCCATCGAACATATCCTCAAGTACCCCCTGCTCCATTGAAGCAGAGTTATTAGGGCAGTAGCATTCCTAGCCAGAAACTGATACAGCACAAAGGGACACCAAGCAAGGCACAGACTTGTATGCATTGCATATCATTTGCATGTGCTAATTGCCACATGCACTAACTTTTGAAAACCAAGGCTGCCAGAACACAACTTGTACTGAAGCTGCACCTCACTACACGCGTGTAGCAGCTCACCAAGGGACCATTGTATCATGTGTGATTCTTGATGCATTGGTCTTCCATTTCCCGCATGCCCACATGTGCCTGCCTTACTGCATTGACAGTGTATGAACCATGAGTGGGCCAAGCAAACGTATGGGTACAAAGCAGCAGACAGGAGTGTCTGTTTGTGGGGAAGTCACTTACTTTGGGGCATGGGTGGTTTTTTGTTTGTGTTTGTTGTTAACACACATTCAGATTAGTAACTCATGCTCTATTTGCAGCATTGAACTGCTCCTGTTACCAGACCTGAGAGTGTGAAGGCAGGAGGCCAGCACTCACCCCAGAGATAAATCTCTTTTTGGCTTGAATTTGACTCATTTGGTACAATGTGCATGATGAACAGGCTTTCTCTGATTGAGTATGTGTTATTGTGAATAGTAGTTTTTTGTATTCTGACTACTTTCCCTTGCCAATCTGACTCCCCTCTCCTGCCCCTCTTTCCGGTTATCCTGCATACCAATACCTGTCCGAACAACTTATCCCTGACCCTCCTTCCCCGCCGGGGTCTCAGAGGCCTGTGTAAGTTTGACCTTGCAGGCGCCCAGACCACGGAGGGGGTGGTTAGTTCGTGCCACTCCTGCGCCTGGACACCGGAGCTGTAACACTACCCATCAGTTGTTGCATCCTCATTGTATATTATGTACCGTAAATGTTACCCACCCTGTAGGACCATTGTTCAACTGTGCTACCTTGGTTGTTCTATCATTGTGCTTGTACATGTGCTTTGACATTTCCTGCTTCTTCGAGTCATCTACTGGAGACTCTTCCAGGGTTTTTTGGTGCCTACAGGCTTTTTCCCTGGTTTGTGTGGTTTGGCTCCTTGGAGTTCTCTGCGATTTGGTATTTTTACAAGTCAAGGTGGCCTGTGAGGGGGCTGCACCCCATTTACACACAAGCTGGAACATGGAGACCAAGGGGTAGGGTGATACTGTAGCCAGGTAGACTTGAAGGAAGAAGGCTACATACCCAAGACACAGTTGTTCAGAAGGTCCCGGTGATGTGTAAATGAGGGAGGGCCTTTTGTTGTTGGACAGTTGGCTTGGGCTACAGTGTTTTGGCCACTCTGACATTGTAATTGTGAGGTACTATGTACATGATGTGTTCTACTGGTCAATGCCTGTTCCTGTGTTGTCTTTACTTTTCAGGTGTCATGGGATTGGTGTGGTTTGACATGCTGGGGTTATTCACATGGGCAATGTTCACATGTGATGTGTACAGGACACTGAGGGTCACTTGATTTCACATGCATATATTGAGTGAATGTTCCTAATCACACACACAGTTGCACAATAATCCAGCACACGTACAACCACCCTTCCATGGCCACAGGTGCACACAGATTGCCTTCTCGGGCCCGCTCTGTCGCTGCAGCACACGATCTATTACCGTTTGGGTATCCTGTACATGCGGCATTTGGTTATTTATTTGATTTGTCCTTTTCATGTGATGCTCAAGGTATACCTACAACACAATGGCTGCTCACTGTGCTGTGTGCTGAGCAGTGTGTTGCAGGAGACACACACAGCACACGGGTTTGGGAGTAGGGATTTTGCCGTGCCCAATATGCATGTGAACAGGCATTCAGTGTTGTGTTCATGCTACGACTGGTGGAAAGCATTTGTGTCTGACTTTGTATGTGTCGGAGGTTGTTGGTCAGTCATTTCATCTGTTTCCATGTCAGGCATCATTGTCTCGGGCCAGTTTTCATTCATGACATGTCACTTTGTATTTTATTGATCATGTGTTGGGATTTTGCTATTGCATGCCATGTCATGGTGTGACAGACAAGGGTGATGTGGGTTGGGAAGGTTTGGGTGACTTACCAGGGATTGTGATGGCCTGTTTTGCGCAGGGGTGTGAAACACACCCTGCATGTGTTCCTTTTGGTCACACAGGATTGGTTATGTTCAAGTAGCTAGGGATGCACACGATGTAGCACTTCCGTGGCAAGATTCTCAGGGTGGTAAGGTTGTGACAGTTTACTGTCTCTTTGTCATCATCGATTGTCACCTGGTATGTGCCAGGCCTGTGTGCACTCCGCAGGGGTGGGAGTTTAGGTGAAAAATGTGGCCACAAGCTGAGTCTGGGCTGCCTCGCCGCGTGCCCTTTCCTCTCCCATGGGCAGCGCCTGTGGTTGGGGACGTAGGGGTACCACCATGTCCACCGGTATGTTCCGCCATTTTGCAACAATGTGCAGGATACATGCTGCCACAATGATCCTGCACACTACTGGGGGTGCATATAGTAGCTGGCCGCCAGAGCGGTCAAGGGAGCGGAAGCGTGACTTGAGCACTCCGAATGTGGGGTGGTGTGGTGGGGTTCCGGATTGGCATCATCATGCGGTTGCTCAGAGGGTAGGCACTGTCCCCTGGGGAGGTGATAATGGTTGTGATTATTGGGGTTTGTGTATTTGTCTGTGTGTGACATGCATGCATGTGCACAGACATTTTTACTCACCTAGGAGCCATGTGTCACCATGCTGCCCAGCTTCTAGGGCCCGGCTCAGGGCGGACATTCTATATATGAAACTGTCATGGGTAGAGCCAGGGTAGTTTGCATAGACAGAAGTGATGATTCCCTTTGCATCGCATACGAAATGCACGTTGATGGAATGCCATTGTTTGCGGTTTCGATAGATGTGCTCAGTGGCCCTAACTGGACGTAGGGCCACATAGGTGCAATCTATGGCACCGAGCACTTTGGGGAAGTGTGCCACGCTGTAAAAGTCCTGGACCACGGCCTGCCTTTCTGCAGGTGTTCTAGGCATGTATATGTGCCTGTGGACTGAGTGGCGCGCAGTGATGATTGCCAACACCTGGTGTAGGCAGTGTGACTGCGTGGCCTGTGAGCCCCCACCCACTATGGCAGTTGTCCACTGAAATGACCCATTGGCCAAAAAATGCAGGACATTGAGCACCTTCTCCAAGGGGCTCAATGCTTGGGAGCACAGGGTGGGGGATGTAAGGTCATCTTCCCACTCCCTGACCAGGTCTAGGATGATACAGGGTGGAAATCTATACCTGCCATAGACCTGGTCATCAGGCATCCCAAAAAGGCTAGTCTGGGAAAAAAAATGCGGACCCTGGCTATTCTCCTCCTCCTGCGGTGTCCCACGATCAGTCCTGCGACAAATGGGGTATTCATCATTGCTTGATATATGTGTTTGTTGTTTGCGCGCACTTTTATACTTTGCGCGGGGATGCTTCTGCCTGCCTTCGTGTGGCGGACCTGTTGACGCATATGCGCGTCTTTTAGCGTGCGCGGGTTTCCCATATTCGATTCCATGAATACGTGTTGTTCGCATGCGTGTGGGCGTTCCATGTATTTCCCTGCAGTACTTCCCCAGTTACGTCTTCTTTTTCATACGTTGTTCCCCATTCCGCATGTGGCGCTACATGTCCCGCCCCCTTTTTGGTGTGTGCGCCGAAGTTGTGCACAGAGTTCGGGATGTTGGAATGACGTGTGCGCCCATGTGTGCCACGCACGGGTTTGGCGCACATCCCGAGGGAAACACGCACAGGGACTTCCATGAATCGCACGCGTGCGTGTGCGCCTGTTTTTTCACACTTGCGCCAAGATTTTCGCGTTTGGTCCAAGAATCGGCCCCAAAATCGTCTGAAAACACCAAGGTTTTAATTGGATGGTCATTAAACTTGGGAGAATCTGAAATCACCTTTTCGAAAACATACCTAATATCATGGATGATGTAATTGAATATTGCTGAAGCCAATAAAAACCCTTGCTTTAGACCGCGGGCTGTGGAGATTGTTTCCGACAATTGGCCATCAAGAGACAGCCAAATGCAAATGGAAGTGTCAGAGTGCAGTGCTTGAATAATGTCACAAAGAGACGCTGGACAGTGATCTCTTGCTAATTTAGACAACAGAATGACACGAGAAATAGAGTCGAACGTGGAATGTAAATCTACAAAAGCAAAATAGACTGCTTGTTTTGATGCTTGACATTGCGCTTTGATGGCATTTAAGCAGAACAGGTTGATGTTCGTTCCCATACCGGCAACAAATCCTGTTTATTGCGGATCTCGAAGATCATTGCCCAACGTCCACGCATTGAAGTCACGCAAGATCAACTTTGTAAAAATGTTCCCTGCGCATCTAACAATGCAATCGACTGGTAATTTTGAGGGAGACTACAATCTCCCTTCTTAGAAATTGGACTTATTACCAACGTCTTCCATGACAAGGCTGCTCTAAAAATGTTATCTAGAATCAGTGCCCATTCATGCGAGTTTGCTTTAAGCATTAGGTTGTTTAGGCCATCTGGGCCAGCGGTCCTTGATGAACTGTCCTTCATGATCAGATCTTGTATGATGCTGGGAGAAAAATCAACATGCCAAGATGTTACTGAAAGTTGAACATAGTGCAACTTGTCATAACAGGTATCCGCATATAGGTCAGTGTAATAATTAATCCATTGCTGTTCAGGAACACCATTAAGCTGAACGTCTGCTTGAACATTGCATAAATGGTTGTTCAGCAGCTGCCACATTTCCACCGAGTTTTTATTCGCCTGGTGCTCGCCATGTTTTCGCTGTCTATTTTAAACATGAGAGATTAACTACTTTTCAGACAGTTTTTATAATGGCATTTGGCAGTTTTCAGTTCTTGCCTACAAGACTGAGATTGAGCCACTATTATAGCCTTATTGATGTTCCTGAACTCAGCTCGTTTAAGTGGTAACTCAGAGTCAAATACATGTTTATGTGGAACTCTATTTTTGTGTGAAATAGTGACCGTGTTTACAAATGGCAGTAATAAATCAGTATACTGTGCTGGATGGAAAGTCACAGCGTTGTTCTCAACAGATCACCTGTATGCAACAAGTTTTGGTTCACTCCACCGCAACCTTATTTTTGAAGAATTAGACATTAGCCCTTGTGTAAAAGCTTGAATTCTTAGCTGAGGCAGCTTCCACGCAATATCTAAAGATAATAGCTTATGATCACTGTGTTCTTGATCACAAATGTCCAATTTCTGTATGTATTTTCTGCAGGAGCTGCTCATTGATATAAACGTAATCAATAATGCTGGCACTAGTACCCCTGTGCCAAGTTTGCTGAGGCGGAATGTCACCATGCACTGCACCATTTGCCATATGAAAGTTTCGATCAGCCATAAAGGAGGTCCACTTCAATGCATCCTTTGATGCCCGTTTCTCATTCCAGCAATCCAAATTCAGGTCTCCCATAATGATAGTGTGAGTAATGTGTGCAGTCATATATACCAAATCTAAGATTCTAGTCAGGCCAGCACAGAACGCTTCGTCCACCATGCCAGCTGTGTTGCAATAAAGGTTCACCAGCGCCAATGTATAGTGTTTGCAAGTGATTTTAACAAGCTGAATGTACGCACTCTCGGACGCCCATGCAAAGATCGCAATGCCCATCATCCTATTAACAGAAACAAGAAGTCCTGAGGATGCTCTACCTTTACCAGCAATTGCTGGTAATAAAATAATGTCATAGCTATCCCACACTGGCGTTGTTATCAGCCAAGTTTCTTGCAGAGCTATAATATGATATATGATGGGCAAATTATTGATGGAAGTCTGTAAGTGTGAATTGCCTCTGGTGTTCCAACTCACAATATTCTGGACTGGCACTATCTCCTGGGTTGGTGGTTAAGTGTTCAGAGAGCGCGGGCCAATGCTTACCTATCGCTGAGTAGATGTTTGGTGTGGGATTTTTACAATGAGTCCTTGCTGCAATTCGCTCTGGATCCTGAGCGATTAAGAATCCCATCTCAAATAAATTCATTTTGGCTTGCCAGATGGTGTTCAAAACAACACCCCTTGGGATCCATAATCTAATCTAACCACCGACCGATAGCAATCAGAAATAAACTGAACCTGATCAATGTCTCTTGTTGTGACATCCTCCAATTCCACCACATCACTAAATATATTCAAAACACTTCTCCTATTAAGGTCATAGGATCTAAAATGACATTCTCTACATTTCATAATGAGGGTATGACAAGGTGAATTTAGAAGGTGTGTATGTTGTGAAAATGTATGAAATGACAGCTCGTTATTAGAGCAACTGGTCTGCTGTTTCCCAGTGGTCAATGTGTGACTCATGGAGCAATCCTTAGGACCTACTACTTGGTCTAGTATCGTAGTTGTTTCTTTAGGAAGCATAATATTGCCCGCTGGATGAAGACACACAAATGGATGTTCCTCCTCCCTAGGGAGATTTTACGCAGTTGATGCATGTGCTATAGGTTTAGGTAAACGTTCTACAAGGTAGACATCCACCGTTTGTTTTAGCTTTGCCATCATCTCCTTACTTTGATCATTTTCTGAAGATGATGGAGGCTGCTCGGGGGATTGGAAAGATACTGGTTTCTTGACTGTTATGTCAGTCTTGGGTCTTCTGTCTAGCTCTGCAGCCTGTTGAATTACATGAAGAAGATTATTGAGAGGTGAATATGGGGGTGGCGGATGGGGTACTTCTTGCCGACTAGCTGCAGCTATGCCAATGTTAGAAATGGCCGTTTCTTCAGGAATGTCCGACAAATTATGATTTGATCTTTGCACATACTCGTTAGGTAATATTTTTTAGATCATTGATTTTCATGGGCCCCCCAATGCCTTGAAGAATGCACAAACGGTGCTTTTTGTGCTTCTGCACCCCACCATGTTTTTAGATTTTTTCAAGAAGCTATGTGGTCCTTTCAGCGGGGACTTACATTTTTTCTTCCTGAGGATGCAATGGGCCAGTTGCCAAACTGGCCGGGCTCGGCCCCGGAGACACAGTGATTATCTCCGCCTCTACAATTGTGGGGATACCAGAATGCTCACCTGTGTCTTCAATTGAGCGAATGATGCTGGCAAACCCTAGTAAGTGGGCTATGGTCACTGGCACGGCACCTTATGGAGCCAGTGGACACGGTGCAGGCACCTGCGCAATACAATCTTCCGTTATTAAAACGGAATCTAACAATTCTTTTCTCTGAATATGTGCATGCTGCATGTTGTCCCTTAGACCTTTACAATTGTCATTAAACCATTTTATCAACTCCTCAAGTTGAGACTCTTGTTTATTTATCTTTTCATCCAATGTTTCATACAACTTGAACAAGCTCAGTATTGTGGTGTTGATCGCTGTTAGCGCGGGTTGAATCAAAGCTAAACTCTGGGACATGCCTTCATTCGGCGTTTGTGCTCTCGGAGTCAGGTGAGCAAAGGACTGCACTGATGAATGAGCCTGAGAAAAGGTGGAATTCATGGATGCAATCTGCTCGCTGCAGGAGATGTTTTCATCTATGATAGAGATTGGTGATTCACACTGACTGACGTAGATGGAAATGCCAGAACTATTTCTACTCACAATCAGGAATGTTATTGGTGACAAAGGGAAGGTCAGAGCATTACCCTGCTTCGCACCGCCACCCTTTACTGATGCCAATATGGTATTATTAGATAGATGGAGGGGGTTGCACATGCCAGAAAAAGACTGACCTTGCTTACATGCAATGTGTGATGAATTTGGTCATGTGGACAATGGGCCAATACACAGTGAGTCTGAATGTAATGTTGTCCTTGTGCGGGTCTCCGGATTTGCTTGTAAAATGTTCAGAGTTTTCATGCCGCTCGAGGTGTTGGTGGAATTCGGAACACTCACTGGTGTGAGGGTACTGGAAGTATGCTAAGACTGAAGGGCCCTTGAGGCAGTAGTTGATAGCAAAGGGTTATGCGAGTGGGCAGGCATGTTTGATTTCAGAGAATATGCAACAAACACTATTCACACACAAATCCTTGAGTCGAACCTGCACGCAGTTACCGTGAACCAAATGTGGGATAAATATAGTGTGAGTAACACAAAAACTGAAGCTGCTGATTTGCTGCTTCGCAGCTAAGCGGCGAAGCAGTACTTACAACAGTACTTCCACGAGTGCGCGCTTGCTGTGCGCGTGTGTGCTTGTAATATAGGGAAGCAACCAATAGGGAAGCAAACAATCCTCTCAAGCTGAAGGCGGGACAACCAAGCTGCAATGAAATGGAAAGAAAAAATAAGCAGGAGTTGCTTCCAAACATAGATTGTAGCACAAAGACACTGGTCGGGACAGTCAATGAAGCAGGGCATAATCACCAAAGACACCAAAGTCACCTTAGGATATACGGCCAGCAACAGGCAGCCAGGGAGAAATCCAAAATGTTTCCAGTAGCAGTAGGAACAGCTGTCCCCGCTGCAAAGCGGTACTTACAACAGTACTTCCATGAGTGCGCGCACGCTGTGCAAGAGCGTGCTTGTAATATAGGGAAGCAACCAATAGGGAAGCAACCAATCCTCTCAAACTGAGGGCGGGGCAACCAAGCTTACACAGTACTTCCACGAGTGCGCTCTTCTCTGCATTGCCTGAAACCCTTAAAGTCCTGCAGTCATATTGTCTAGATATCGTTCTTCAAGCGACCAGATCTGAACTCGAAATATACTGCTAACTTACTAGCTCCAGCATGTTGGAAAAAACCCTACACCTGAGAATAAACATGCCAATAAATCATTAAAAAAATTGAGCATATCACTCTTAAAAGTTCATGATTAAAGCTCAAAAGAAGGTTAGAGCATTGAATAACAAGGGATATAATGAGGCATGCTATAAACATGCCAGGTGATGATAACTAGCTGTTAATAAAATACTACTGCAATAGAATGTTTCTATCACAAAATAATATTTTCATTTATCTGAAGAATCCATTAATTCATCAAAAATGAATATCTCACCCATGAAATTCACCAATGAGATACTAGAGGTAATTCAAACAAAACTTCTTCAGCAAAGAATATGAATATCAAATTGACCTAAGACCTTAACATACAATTGACTTCTACCATGACATCTGTTCTATTTCTATGGCTCCCATTGTTAAGATGGTCAATAAGATGAATGTCTGGTCCACAAGCTGTTCCCCTGTCATTCTCCAATCATAAAAGATTAAATTCACACCTTTGCAACAAAGCCCCATAACCACTGAGCTGTTTAGTGCCTCTGTCCAATCATGATCAGTCCCCATGCTCCTCAAACAATCTACCATATATCATCTTTTGACAAAGAAGAATGATGACCATGAAGGACTAGCCAACTATAGACAATTACCAACTTCACTTTCTTAGCTGAAATCCTGTAAAGACAACCCACCGCACAACTACAAGAGCACAGTGAAATGCACCAACTCATTCCTGAAAAAAAACAGGATTCTGAGCACTGCGGATTACAGGTGACTCTGGCCAACGATAAAGAATCAAAACTAAAAATCTTGAAAATGGAGAATAATAACCCTCTGATCCTCCCAGGTGTATCTGCCACACATACTACACAGTACATCATAAAATCCTCCTGGATAGATTGCATATGTCATTGGCTAAAAGAGGAGCTGTGTAAACGGATTTGGAAATCCTGGAGTAGCTAGTTATTTGAGTGAATCGGACCTCCGTTGTATTTTGAGATTACAACCTGGTCAGAAAGTCATACGTAACTCTACTAAATGGTCACAATATTTCCTACAGTATATACAAACCAGGATAGTATCAGGTTTATTTCTTCTCCATGAACACAGCCCTCGGCTGGGTTTTCACAAGGATCCTCAATATCCTTACTCTTTAATACCTACTTTGGCATGGTGGAATAAGGTGTCAGACAAACGAGTGGCATGTTTCAACAATACTTTATTTTAGAAATAAAGAAAATGACCTAGCTCTCCCTATCTCTAACGGGTTATCCCTAACTAAACTAATATTAACTCGGGTGCTCCTCATCAGGATGTTTGTCCACATGATAAGTGTGTGTCCTCTGTCCAAAAACCTACTCTAACCCTACCACTAATCTACAAAGGGCTCATCATCCAAATGAAAACAGTACCAAGAGAATGTCTATCTTCTCTTGGTGAACTGGCTCAGTATTTATTTATTTTCCAACAATCCTTTCTTTCTAACTTTTGATTCAACAAAGAGATTTCCGGTCTGGAGAATGGATCCCTTTTCTTGAACCCCCTTTGCAGCCTTGATGGCTCTCCTGGGATAATCTTTGGCAATAGTCTTCAAAGGTGTATTTATCTCTTCCCAAGGGCTTCTGAAAGCCTGCTTTACAATTCCAGAAATTCTTCTCTGTTTTATGATGTTATGAATATTACCACCAGACATCTCTTGTTGTCTAATACCCTCTTTAATATTACTTGGATTATCAAAGTGTTGAGAGAGGTTCCTCCCAATGCACTCCTGATGCTTGGTTCTCTGAATATCACCACTGTGATGAGGGAGATTACTTCAAAGGCTCTCTGGACTCATGGTTCTCTAGCTGTCACTACTGTGAAAAGCGAGATTACTCGAAGGCTCTCTTGACTCTTGGTTCTCTCGGTATCTCTACTGTGATGAGGGAAATTACTCCCAAGGCTTTCTTGACTCTTGGTTCTCTAGGTATCACTACTGTGATGAGGGAGATTACTCCTGAGGCTCTTTCAACACTTGAGCTGTCACAAACACCTATGGGCCTCCCACTGTTCCTATTACCTGTAATGTGTTAGGACTACATTGCCTGTTCTTCCTGTGGAAATGGGCTTACTCGTGTTGCTTCAGCGCTTCCTCCTTTCTTCACTCCACTCCCTGCTTTATCCCTGCGGCTATGAGTAGACTTAGACCACACAGCTCCAGCGCAGTTGCAGGACCACTCAGTCCACCTCCGCGAGTTCACGCCACCGCTGGCTTCTCTCTCCTTCCAATGGTCAAAAGCATGGCTCCCACCTCAATGTTCCGCCGACCATTCTTGGATGATCCCACCACCGGGAATCCGCATCCATGTAGCTACATGTTCCCAGGTTTGAACTTCCCAGCTAGGCTGCCTTCACGCAAGCTGCTCTCTCTCTTTCTCAGTCCTTTCTTGCTTTTTTATTTGCAGTGGCTGAATCCACCCGAGCATAAGGTCTACGTCCTTCTTTACTGTTGTTGAGGTAAACTTTATACCTGATTGTGGCCAACTTTTCTCAGTACTGTGGTAAGGCAACCTTTTATTACTCTGCAGGTTTCTTTGACTCATCGTCATCTAGGTTATATTACTTTGTGAATCAAATACTGAAGAGACATTAACATAAAGAGGAGTCTACTACTAGCAGCAGGGATAAAGCAGGGACTAGAGTGAAGGAAGCACTCCTCCCATTAATGGTGGCACTCGGTGGGAGGTCATCCTGGCCCCCTTCCACTCCTACAAGACCATCATGAATGTCTATCTGAATAGCACCATCTTGGTCCAGGGCCCTCAGCCCAATCTCGTCCTTTCTGATAGACACTTCCCACGTCTTATCAACTTCCTTCTTTCTCCTGCTACTCCTACAACTCTTCTTCTGCCACCTCTCTGGCTCCATCCGCAGCTTCTCTAGCTGCTCTGCCTCCTCCTTCCCCTGCCACCTCTCTAGTACCCTCGTCTTCCTCTCTGACTACTGAAGGCAAACCACCTTTTATCCACACTCCAGAGTGAATACAACCCTCTAGGGAAATAAGCCAGGTGATAGCTTTGCCAGGATAACAAGGTTTAATATTACAGAATCCAAATATCAGCAAAGGACTCTGCAGCATGAGAATGTTCTGGTTCCACAAGACATGACAATGCGTTATAAGGGACCAACTCATCACTGATAACATCACATATAGGGTCTAAGATTGCACTTTTCATTGGGCAGGCAATATACATAATCCTGCTCCATATGGGATGCCAGGTTACAATTAGTTGGTATTTCCACCATCGGTCAGGCTCCACGTGGGTCAGCTGGGCTCATCTTGGAGTCTAGTGAAGATCAGGGCACACAAAATATAGTGTTGCTTCTAAACTAGAATGTAAAGCCGACTTGCTATATCACTGTGGCATGCACCTTGTGGTGTGGGGAGTGGTGCCAGGGGAAGGGAGAATGAAATGTAGTCACACTGACCCACACATTCTGGGCTTCGTTGAAACTGAACCTCTCAAGTTGTCCACCCTGGCTTTGATCTTTAATTTATGCCTCCATGTAACTTGTGTTACAAAGGATTTATTTAATGCTGGGGGTAAAACAGCTGTGCATGCTTAGATCTTTCAGGGTCACTTGATTTGTGCTAGGACAGGGGGGTCGCTTGCTTATCATGGAATCCCAGGGTGTCGGGGTCAGGTCAGTGGTGTGAGGCTGGCTTTGAGGTGGGGGTTAAAGGCCTGCTGGCAGCTTGCTGGTGATGAGTGGGCACTGCAGGGAGCCTGGTGTTTTCTCACGCTCTTGCAGGACACATTCCTCTGAAAGATACTAAATGTTTGCAACAGTCAAGGGACATGGGGGAAGTGGACTTCTGTGGGAACTGGTGGTGTGCATTCGTTCTGCCCTAATGATGTTGGGCCTAGTGAAATCTTTCCATGTAGCTGCACGGTCATGCAAGCCTGTGTTTTCGCCATAACTACAAAATGGTGTTTCTTTCTATGTGTCTTCTAATGCCATGCATCTGCTGTTTGCGCTATGTAGCTTTCGCCCGAGTTTCATAGTGCGGTGCTCTCCCCCTTATGCACTATGCTACCTCATAGGGGATTGGCCTGACCCGAAAGCACTTATGGGGGGTGGGATATATTCATTTTAATCCCAACATTTCTCTGCCATCTCCTTCTTCCTCCTCTGCCCACTCCCGGTCACCTATAACACCTCCACAGGGTATAACTCATGCCTTTACCCCTCCATGGAAGTCGCTACTCTTAATGATGGCTCCAAACCCAGAACCAACTGTCCAGGAGATGGAGTAGCCCCGATCTTCATGGAGTGGATCCCTCCTTTTGTCATTGCTATGCAGGCCTACTCCACATTTCAATGCTTGGCCTGCAGGCTCTCTATCTCTTCTGGCCTCACTCTTACTGTGGGCACCATCTACACAAGCCTGGCCAGGTTGCCCTCTTCCTCTCCGAGTGGGACAACCTCTCCTCCTCCCTCCTTGCCTCTGCCTCACAGCTTCTCCTCCTCAGAGACCTCAACATCCACTTGGATGCTTCTAGCTCCTCCTCTAGCAATCTCTGTGACTCTCTCTCTATTCTTCACTCTGGCCTGACACACTCCGCTAGGCACACCCCTGGTCACCAGACATTCCCATCTCCAACCTTCTCACCACTCATCTCTCTTGGACTGACACTTTCTTCTCTCCTCTCACCTGTCGCTCTCTGTCCCCCAGCCAGCCCCAGTACTGCCACCCACCTTCTCGGTCATCCGGCCCAAGAAGCGCGTGTCAATGGAGGCTCTCACTGATACTTTATCTCCTCCTCTTACTCCTGAGGCGGATTCACATTCTAATTACTAGGAAAGTATTGGTGCACAACAGATTCAAAAGCAACACAAACATTTTTTGTTTCCTTTAAGAATAAACTATTATCAAGCACGTACTGGTGCTCCAGGCAATGCTCTCGCTACTGGAGAGAGCTGAGAATACCAACAATACTTATAGCCTCAAAAACCAGAGGCATAAACCTGATCACTCCGATGGGGAAAAAGTCCCTTCCAACATTATTACATTAGTGTAACAACATTTTCCAAAAAATATTTAGTCAAATTAAAACAGACACATTCTTTAGAAATCACAAAGAAAATGTATAATGCTGTTAAATTCCAGTGAAAAGTCACCATATTAGATTCAAAAGCAAAGTAAATATATGTGATACAAAGAATTACATCATTCATTAGTATCAAAACACATGTCAAAGCAAATAGGTAAATACAAAAATACACAATAATTCTTTCAAAAAAATGATTTTCAATGAAACACCTGAATTAAACAGGGGTAACCGTCGTCATATACATGAAAATACAAGCTGTAATGTTATACAATCACATTAGTACACTACGTGTTTCGGGGATCATGCCCCTTCTTCAGGTCTGAATGTGGATTGCATGCCTTCAATTTCTACCAAAAAAAAATATATATAATGTAACTATACTATTGGGAATGATTCAAATGAACAGGCATGAAAAACCAGCGGCAAGAAACAAAAGTGAACGGTAAAAGTAACCTTCCAACCAAGGTAGGTATACTGCCTCAACACTTGCAACCGGCAACAGGTAATATGTAAACACAGCGATGAATTTTAAATATGGTCAGGGAGACTCGAGCCCAAAATTACAACCAATGGTCCTGGTCATCAACAAGTATAAGTGAAAAGGTCAAGTCTAAAAAAACGAAAATGAAAGAAAAAAACTGGGGATAAGCGAATATTCCTGCTGAGTCCTAAGAAAAGCTAATTGTAAAAAAGTATAAACCACAAGAAATGAGCCGTGAGGCCAGAATGGCCTGTGCAAACAAAACCTTACCTGACTGTCAAGGATGTTCAATGCAATGCGGGACCGAAAATGCGGCTGCCATGACAGCCTCCCGTCCCGCATTGCATTAATATACTATGGTCAAGAGTCACATGATCGCAATCTGATCACGTGATCAATAGGGCAAACTCACATTCTGACACAGTCCCCTCCAACCTGTAACTCTCGACCTCTAACACTCTTGATGTCCTTGTCCTTATCATGAGAATTTGTCTGAAGCCCAAATCCAAGTGCAACTTTTGTTATGATTCCGACCTTGCCACCCTTAAACTCAAGTTTAGGATGACTGAGATGAAGTGGGGGTCATCAGGCTCACCCTCCAACAAACTGGACTGTTGCCTGTTGCCTGCTCCAAAGGCAACATAGACTCTCTGTTCTGTCCAAGAAGAGAGCTTACATCCAAGCCTGCATGTATGTGGCCTCTAACAACTCGTCCAAATATTTCAAAATCTGCAAAGAGCTGGCCAATCCTGATGCCGTCTCTACCTCCACTGCACTGGCTTCTCACTTCACCACTAAAACTCAAGACATCCTGTACAGTTTCTCCTCTTCCTCTCCCTCTCCCGGCCCCTCTCTGGCCATCCCTCCTCCTCCTTTCTCCTCCTTCCCTGTGTTTACACCTGATAATGTTTTGAGACAAGCCTGATCTATATAAGTCTCATCAAAGCAAGTGCTCCCCTGCTCCTCCAGAACCATCAATGATGTTGCTACAGCAGGAGAACTTGACTGGGAACCAGAGTGCGAGCCTTGTCATCATTTTTCACACTATGTTCCAGGAGTCCCGGGCTCAAGAGGCTGCAGCACCAGGGCCATCATGCCTTCCTATGGAGAGCCATAAACATGGTTTACCCCCTCCACCTATGAAGGGTAAGATTTGTGCTTTGGAGGGAGTTTTTGCCCAGTCACCTGCAATTGAAAAAAGTGTGAGAATAGAAGTACTAGAATCCTTAGAGACATCAATGTGAATTAATCTAGAACACCTGAAAAGGAAATGGAACTAGACACGCCTGAAAAGAAAAAGAAACACAGCCTCCCTGATGATTGATGGAGTCAACAAAATGTTTGGAGCAGAAGACAATTTGTTGCTACAGCAGGAAAACTTGACTGGGAACCAGAGTGCGAGCCTTGTCATCATTTTTCACACTAATGCCGTCTCTACCTCCACTGCACTGGCTTCTCACTTCACCACTAAAACTCAGGACATCCTGTACACTTTCTCCTCTTCCTTTCCCTCTCCCGGCCCCCCTCTGGCCATCCCTCCTCCTCCTTTCTCCTCCTTCCCTGTGTTTACACATGATAATGTTTTGAGACAAGCCCGATCTATATAAGTCTCATCAAAGCAGGTGCTCCCCTGCTCCTCCAGAACCATCAATGACCACATCAAAACCCTTGCTTCAGCCTTGGCCAATTTCTGCAATCACTCTTTTGCAACTGGAACCGTTACTTACACCTAAAGCACTCCCTTGTGCACCCACTCCTCGAGAAGCACTCTGCTGATCCTTCCGCTCTGGCAAACTACCGCCCAATCTCTATGACTTCTTTCCTGGGCAAACTCCTGGAAAAGGTTCCCATCTCCCAGCTTACTCGCCATACTGAATCTGATGGTTGTCTCCATTACCACCAGTCTGGCTTTAGAGCAGCCAGAAGCATGGAAACTGCTCTCCTGAACACCCGTGAAGACTTGCTCTCTAATCTCGACACTAACCTTTCTTCTGTCCTCATTCATCTTGATCTATCCTCTGCTTTCAATACGGCCAACCACACCATTCTGATCAATCGTCTCTGTGACAACCTGGGCAACATGGGTCAGGCCCTAGCCTGGTTGACCTGCTTTCTCTGAGATTGATCCTCCAAGGTCCAACTTGAGTTATTTCTCTCTACCACCTCTCTCTCTCTACATGTGGTGTTCCCCAGGGTTCTAACCTCTCACCCTAGCTCTTCAACCATTACTTGGCACCTCTGGCCCACCTCATCTTTACCTTCTGTTCTAACTTTCAGTGTTATGCGGATGTCACTCAGCTCTCCTTCAGGCTCCCCTCGGCATCCTCTGCTCTCTCGCTCATACCTCACTGTCTATCCACGCTTCAGGATTGGTGTGCCTCCAACGATCTCTGCCTTAAAGCCAGTAAGACTGAGATCCTTCTCGATGGGGCACATGCTCCTGCTTTCCATCTTTCACTCTGCCCGTCCTCCACCGCCCTGGTCCCTCTACCCACACCTTCATGTGAGGCAAAGAACCTTGGCATAATCTTCGACTCCACCCTCTCCTTCTCGCCTCAGATCTCTGACAACTCTAAGAAGTCACACTACCAGCTGCACCTCCTCAGAGGTATTCTTCCTTTTCTCATTTTTGCCCAGAAGCTCACTGTTTCCAGAGCCCTGATTCTCTCTAGGCTGGACTATTGCAACAGCCTCCTTTTAAATCTGCCTGCCTCTGCCTTTCACCGTTTGCAACTAATCCAGAACAGAAATGCAAGACTTTTCGTTGGCCTCAAGCACAGAGTTCGTATCTCCCCAAGCCCAAAAATCTCTCCACTGGATCCAGGAGGCTGCATGGATCAAGTTCAAGACCCTATACATCGTCCACAAGACTGTCTGGGGCTGGGGACAACACTACATCCAACTTGCTCTTCCTAAGCAACTTCCTTCTTGAGCCCTCCGCTCATCCACCTCCAACTCTTTGAGGGTCAGATGCTTCACAGTGGGGGGTACATCTATGTCCTTGGCTAGGGCCTCCCTCTGGAGCAGCTTACCTGCCTCTCTCAATCTTAAGCAGGACCAGCTAAGTTTCTGGAAGCAAATCAAGACCTTCCTCTTCGCTTTCAAGTTCTCTCTCCCCCCTGCTGATGCTCCTGCCTGCTACGCTAACTGGTTATCTGGCCACACACTGAACCTCACGGAAACCAGGCTCCTACATGACCAGTAGCCTCTTGCACTGTCTCCGGGCCTGCCACCCACTTCGGTGCTGTATCTGCAACTCTACAGTCCCCTGCCTCCCTGCACTTACTTGAGCCATGACCCTGGCAGCTCTTTCCACATTTTGCCACTGCACTCTCCCTCCCCCTTGGCACATCTCCTGTACCATCCACCTCACACTTGCACAATCTGAATGACACTATGCCTAGTAAGAGCGTTTGTTTTGTCCTCCCTCTGTTTACCCTTCCTTGTCTTGTCACACCTATAAACACTTGTGTACAAGTACATTATAAATGACTTATCATATCATATGATATCATATCATAAAAGAAAGTAGTATTTTCCGGGATTTCTGACTGGGACTTGGTTCCAAGGCAAAAGTGGTTAGGGGGTTCCTTCATGGAACAAGTGTCCTTATCCCCAGAAGATAAGAGACAGTATTGAATGTATTACCTTGGAGTTGCGCCTATAGTTATAAAGAAGTGATATTGAAATAAGGCAGAGAACCAATAGGGTTAGGAATTCTTGTTTATTCAGATGTAGTTGTTGCCTACCACGTTCAGATATATTGTTAGCTTCACAATGTATATCTGACTTGTGGTACTTACATTTTTATTAGTCCATTTGTGTAGGTCCTTAGATGTCCTAATTGGGTTTTCATTATCATGAGTCCATGTATATAAGTCTTGATGTCCTTGTTGGATTTTTGATTGCAATTCAGATATATTGTTGATTTCACAATAGATAACTGATTGTAGTACTCTTATAAATCAAGGTCTTTTTGGTTTCCTCACTACAGTTTGGTCCTTTAGGTGTCTTGAAAATCAATTGTAATTTTACTTCTGTGTATTTCCTCTGATTATTGTTATCCCTCTTTTGTTTATTGCCTTTGATTTGTTGTTTTTCCTCGACGCGTGTTTCCCCAGTAGATGATATACTGGTTCCTCAGGAGGGCTTTGGGTGAATAGACCACTGTGAGCCTATTAGTCACTGTATGGACAACAGACAAAAAGTAAATAATATCAGATGATGAGAGTATCAAGGTAAAAAATGTGAAGGAAAAGAAAATGAAGGAGAAGGGTTGGCACAATATTGTGTTCTGCTTGTAAGTTAACAATAGAGATTTTAACTTATTATGCTTGTTGCTGAACAGTACTGATTTCACAAGATTGCTTTTGAATGCAATTGATCATTTGCAGTATTTACTATTGATCGGCTATTGTGTGGTATGTAGTTCATATATTATGGCCCGATCAGAATTTCTATTTCAAAACTTTGTTTAAAAAAACATATTACTCATTACTGAGCTTACCTCAATGAGTTTGAGGGTTTCCTGCTTGTCGTGCAGAGTCTTTTGATGACTTCTGGTTTATATCATTTTGGAGTTTTTGAGATTTACCAATGCATCAGTGGTTGCAGAGTTTTCCACTTGCGGCGGGTGCCTAAAAAATAGTGTGCTGTAATTAGCGAATGTTTGGATAATAGTGAAGCTTTAAAAAATGGCGTTCGCATGGCTATATGTAACAGAACTTAACGCTCGTCATTATTACGGTATCCAGATTGTCCCCGAAGTTAGCAGGAGTAGTGAGAAAATACGCGCTTACCTTTAGAGTATAGTTCGATAGAGTTGTCGGAGAATGGTTCGGTATGATAGCCGAGTTCGAGTCGAAACCCGATGCTGCAATAGTACATCCGCGTTCTTGTTTACATAGTGTGTGATGACATAGAATTGTGACGTAAATGCGTAATGAGTAACGTAATGTGAGATCGGTCGGTTGGCCCGTGCCGGGTGCCATCTTGGAACGCGGAGAAATAGTCACATTTTGAGTACGATATATAGTATTGGTAATTTTATTGCGATCTACATTGTTAATTGCAGAGAATTTTGGTTATTGGTGGGCTGAATTTTTTCAGAGAAAATGGACCAGCTCATTGTCTGAATTTAGACCAGTGTGATAACAATCCATTACACAGATCCATTTTGCTTCTTGTTGGCGAAGTAACCGTTCTCTGTTGCCCCCTCTTTGGGGTGGATTGATTTTTTGTATGCCAAAGAATTTGATTGTCTCCATGTACTCCAGTGGATGTTTTGAGAGGAAATGGAGAGCCAGTGGGGACGTCATGCCTTTGTTTTTTATGCTTCGAATATGTTCTGATATCCGGATTTTGAGTTTGCGAATTGTACTGCCTATGTACATTTTGTTGCATGGGCAGGTGATGCCATGAATAAAATATTTGCTGTTGCAATTAACGAAATCTTGAATGTAGGCATCTTTGCCATTCGGTAGTTTGAAGGATTTTTTGGCATCCTCTGTGTATTGACAGAAATTGCAGGTGCCACATTAGAAATTTCCTTGAAGTTTGGCTTGATTCCAGAGTTGTTGCAGACCAGGTTCTTTGTTGCGATATTGAAAGTGAGAAGGACAAAGAATATTTTTAAGATTTGGCACTCTCTGGAAGGTAAGGTTTGGTTGATCTGTGAGGTGTTCACTGAGATCTTCATCTGCCTTGAGAATATTCCAGTGTTTTAACAGGATCTTTCTGAGTTTCTGTGATTCACTGTTGTAGGTAGTTATGAATCTTGGAAGGTTAGTTTTGGATTCTTGGATACTCATTTTATTTTGGAGGAGTTCTGTTCTGGGTCTCAAAAGTGTTTTAAGACGGGCCTTTTTGAGTAGTTTTGCATTGTAGCCTCTTGTTTTGAACTTTGATTCTGACATATTCATGTGTTTAGTAAATTCCTTTTCTGTTGTACAGTTACGTTTGATTCTTAGATATTCTCCAAAGGGAATATTGTTGATAATGTGCTGGGGGTTATTACTGTGTGCATGTAAGATGCTGTTGGCTGCTGTTGGTTTAACATAAAGTGTTGTTTGGATAGTGTTGTCTTCAACATAGAGTTCGAGGTCCAGGAATTGTATTTTGGTTGTACTTTCTTGCATGGTGAGTTTGAGGTTCTAACTGTTATTTAGATGATGGCGGTATTCTTCTAGTTGGGCTTTTGTCCCATTCCAGATAACCAAGATGTTGTCAATATAGCGCCCCTAGTACACCAGACAGTTTTGCTTAAAGAAAAGCGGATGTTTCCATGCATGATAAAGTTCATAGTAGCCCATATATATGTTTGCATATGCTGGCGCAAATTTGGCTCCCATTGCTGTTCCCTGGGATTGTCTATAGATTTGGTTGTTGAATGTGAATATGTTGTTGTTTAGGGTGAAATTGAGCATTTCTAATAACATGAGGTTATGTTGAAAACATGAAATAGATCTTGTTTTGAGGAAGTGATGAGTGGTTTCCATTCCTTTAGTATGTAATATGCTGGTGCAAAGGGATGTTACATCGAAGGTAACAAGATGAAAATTTGGTTCCCAATTTACAGACAATAGTTGCTGTATCACATGCTTTGTGTCTTGAATAAATGATGCCATACTTTTTGCTAGAGGTTGAAGATGATTATCAATGAATTCCAAAATTGGTTCCGTGAGGGAACCTATGCCATTAATGATTGGTCTTGTCGGTGGCAATTGTTTGAATGTCTTATGAATTTTGGGTATGAAGTAAATGGTAGTCATAATTGGTGTTGGTGTATTCATAAAGGCATTTTCATCTTCTGTCAGGAGGTCTGCTTCCAACCATTGGCTATTCAGGGTTTGCCATTCTTTGACCAGATCTGGTATTGGATTATGATTGAGAATTGTATAACATTTTGTGTCAGATAGGTGAATACTGGTCATTTTGAGGTAATCCTCAGTTTAGATTAAGACAATTTTGCCACCTTTATCCGCTTGTTTTAGGATTATTCCATCATTCTTATTGAGTTCTTTGATTGCTTTGGTTTCTTTGCGGGATAGATTTGAAGTGTACTTAGGTGTTGTAGATCCTTCAAAGTACATTTTGCGCTGGTCATTAGTAACGAGTTGGTTGAAAATGTCAATTGCATTGTCTGCTCCAAAGAACGGATTAAATTTCGATTTTGGTTTCAATTTAGTTGAAACCCCCCTGAGGAACCTGTATATCATCTACTGGGGAAACACGTGTCGAGGAAAAACAAAAAATCAAAGGCAATATACAAAAGAGGGATAACAACAATCAGAGGAAATACAAAGAAGTAAAATTACAATTGATTTTCAAGACACCTAAAGGACCAAACTGTAATGAGGAAACCAAAAAGACCTTGATTTATAAGAGTACTACAATCAGTTATCTATTCTGAAATCAACAATATATCTGAATTGCAATCAAAAATCCAACAAGGACATCAAGACCTATATATATGGACTCTCGAGAATAAAAACCCAATAAGGACATCTAAGGACCTACACAAATGGACTTATACAAATTTAAGTACCACAAGTCAGATATACATTGTGAAGCTAACAATATATCTGAACGTTGTAGGCAACAACTACATCTGAATAAACAAGAATTCCTAATCCTAATGTGTCTCTGCCTTATTTCAATATCACTTTTTGATAACTGTAGGTGCAACTCCAAGGTAATACATTCAATACTGTCTCTTATCTTTCATCACTGGGCAACCTCAATGCAGTATTACCATGCAGCCACAGTTACTCCACCATACAAACAGGCTTCCACTTATGAGCTCGCTTTGAGATTGTCAACAGGTTGCACCTCTATACCCTATTTACTTATCCCCAGAAGAGGAGTCTCTCCCTGTGAGGTCTGCTTTCCGCCACCCCTAGGGGGACTGTTGGGTAGTAGCCTCACCTCTCTAGCATCCCAGGGAAGGGGCCACCTCTGGGTAGAAGTGACGAGATCCCTTGAATCGTCACACTGCTCCATCACTGTGGCAGCTCTAATCAATACTTGCACACACTCTCCACCCCAACATGCACATACTGTTCACCCGAACACTGACATTGACAAGATTACAGCTTCCCGTTCAACCATACATTGGTGAATGACAGATAACAACCTTTGTTTTAATGCATAGAAAAAACTGTTTATTAACATAGGTCAGAACCCCACAAACAGAACTTACTTTTCTCTTAGCCAGTCCCATTAGGATCTCACCCTACCAGTTCCTGATCAGCAAAGAATTTAGAGATGATGACATATGGCTCCAAACTTTGTTTCAAACAACCTCACCAAAAGCACCCACTTTCAACTGAGCAAAATAAAAGAAAACTCCCATTCCAGAGCACCAACCATGAAGTAGAACTCCTTCAGGATCTAGCTCTGAGTGGATTGGTTAATTGCATTCCCCTTCATGTGGGACTAACTAAATACCTCATGAAGCATTTGTAATTCGGCCAAAATAGACCAGTAAGCCTTATCTTCAGAACCACAACTACATTTCACTTGCCCTAAATTACCTTCAACGGCTACAGGTGGAAAAAACAAAACACACTAAAACGCCTCTTTATTACCCACAACAATACCTGCTCTAAAGGCCCAAACTGCATAAGTAACTGATTAAAAATCAAATATCCAATCAGAAAAAAAGCTGCAAACACAAGACCTGAGGGAAGCATATGTTTTACTCATTCCTTCTCTTCTCACATGGAGCAACACCAAGAATCAACATCACATTGGAATATTGAGATTGATCCAATGCCCCTAAAGATTTAAGAGGTTACTAAACAGAGAGGACCTTACTGAGTTCTAGAGAGTTTCAGTGAAGATAGGTTTTACCCAATCTTCTTCATGGGTGATGTGTTTTCACTTGCACTGTGGAAGGTTACATGGCAATGATAAACACGTGTTTGCACCATGTTTGTATTTTTCTCGAGATCCTCCCTAATGTTTTACAAAGTAGTGTTTGTTATAGCTTCTGTTTTAGCTACTGCCGGTTTATTATACGACCTGCATTTCCAGACTTGTTTGAACCCACTGAATATTTATTGGCACTTGTGTGTGTATGCCATTGGTTGTAAAGCACCATGACGAGCACCACATTTTGTGTCTTGTTTTCCTTCCTATAAATCACTATAAATAATGAAAAAATTGTAATACAAGATATCTCTGACATTTGATTCTCCCAATAGTAGAGATTCAAAATATCACCTCCACAGTTTATTAATATGTACATTCTGTAAAATGTGATTCCCTTATTTTGGCAACATGGTTAAAATTAAACCATATACGCATATGCAGTTTCCACAAATAAATCATAATACATATTCAATACAAAGATACATGTTACACTTCATTAACCATAAGAGTTACTAATCTAATGAAGAGAAATAATAAAAAAGAAAATCATTAAGAATGAATTATAGGTTTGTGTGGGCCAGAATCGAACCAAGGCGAGGATCAAAATAAGTTGATGACTGTCCATGGAATGTGCAGACACCTCTGCACCTTTGGGGTGCCTAATGGGCTCATGGAGCTTACTATTGCATTGGCACCGACCCTGGTGTTTAGGGCATCAATGGAACATCTGTCCTACGGGCCAATGCAGGAAAGAAAAATACTGCACGGCCAGGCCGCCTGCTTCATGGGCACTGCCATGTTGGTGGCATCACGCTGCCACGAGGTACCAGCATTGGCCTTCTGGGCAAGCACACTTCATCATGCTGTCCAGTCTGCTGCCAATGCTCGTTCTCCTTAATTCTGATACCGAGGCCTCGACTCTCAGTGAGGAACACCGAACTCGGTGAAGAGGCATATGTGTCTCAATCTTTTCTCTGTTGTTCAGGCCACTGTCCCTTTCTTTAACTTTTTTTTTGTTTGCTTCCTCGGTCCTTGCCTGCTCTTTGCTGCTTCCCCTTGTCTTGCCCAGTTCTTGACCTTCCTTTGGATTATTTCATTTTGCTCTCTTGGTTCCTCTGACTGCTCTCCCACATTGCCTTTTCCTTACCTGGATCCTCACCAACAGTGTGATCTGTTCACCTCCAGCAGTCCTTCATTAGAAGAAACCCCGTTTACACTGAACTTACCTTGCAGACTCAGGCTGTCCATCACAATGAGTCTTCACTGTCCTTGGTCCACATTAATGCTGGACAGCTTGCTGCTTTGTGGAGCCTAGGGCTAACCATTTTCAGCCCTTGTTTCTAGGTTCCTGTTGTGGTTTTTCCTGCACACGCTCCCTTCATCCTGGACCATGACCAAGGCTTCACTCACAAAACACACACACATCACTCTGCGAATAATGGGTACAAGTCAGCAGCAAGACACACTCCTTGACCCATGCCCAAAACGGGTCATCACATATATAATTGACAGCATAGACACATTTCCCTCAAAACGCAATCCAACCTGTGGCCATTGCAGAGCAGCATGGAAATATATGTTTGTTTACAGCACATTTTTGTTCATATGCCGTTATTAATTTCGTTTCATATTCGCTGACCCTATTCTGAATCCCATAACCTCTAATGTTCCCATCATATTCAACCAAACTGAAAAAATATATGCCTTAATTTTGTATGCAAAATAGAACGAATATACTTTAGTAACGTGCCATAACACCTTCGATATGAGTGGAAATCCTGTAAACTAGGTCTTTTTTGTATTATTGATCAGCTATTTAACCAGTCCCACCATTTGGCTTTGATCTTTAAGTTGTTCATAGTATCCTCCATAGAAATCTCCACATTATAAAAAAAAAATCAATGAAACAAAAACAGTTCATTAATTTCTATAAAAATACGAATCTGGCTTTAGGCTGTTTTGGCTCATGCCCATTCCTAGGAGATACTGTATGTCTACTTTAGGAGCTTGCTTGATTTTTATACAACGTGCATGTCTCCTGATTTTGTCATACTTAAAGCATCCAAGCCAAGCCTAATGCGCGTTGAGGGCATTAAGGTACGTTTTGGTAACCCCAGTCCCTATCACCAATGCTTGCCCATAATATATCATCACTTTTAGAGGTCAAAGACTCTACCTCAAATATTATCACAACCATCCATTTCTGCTTATACAGTGTTAACGTAGGGGAGAGGGAGAGAAAAGTTACCAATTTTAAAATCTACACCCAGAAAAAATTCACCAAGCACAAAGGATTTTGTTCATCTCTTTTTGACAACAGTTTCTATTTGGCGTCACCAGTGAATATTTCCAACCCCAGACATTTAAACTCAGATTAAACTTCCAAGGGTTTTCTTGATGGATGCCAGGCATGTTTTGATGGTTTTTGCTGAGACCTTTTTGGTGACAATATCATGATCTTAGTTCCATTTGTATTTATAATTAGATGTTTGTTTCTCTTCATGGAAGCCTTTGAGATATGGCAAGTAATATATCAAAGAGTGAGGGGTCCAGCACACATGCCTGTTTTAGGCCTAAATTTGTTAGTATTTTCTCAGAGCAGATTACCTTAGCATCCAATTTAATTCTAATGGATAAGTCCTTATGCAGGCCTTCTATGCATTTCAACATGGACATAGGCAAACCCCTCTTCCAAAGTTTCCAGAAAAGAAAGCTACGACAAACCATATAAACTGCTCAAGTAACACTGATACATGTCAATCATACTTTAAACAAGCATCCATAGCAAAAGCATTAAATACCATTTGATTATGCATGGGCAACCATTTTCTCCACATCTTATCTGAGCCTCACTTAAGATGGAGTTTGTTGAAGCCCAGTGCCTTACTCTTTGTACAACTAAGCTGGAAAAAATCTTACTTAGTCAATATAGCAAGGACATTAAACAATAGGCAGAAGGATTAGATCTTACTCTTTTTTAAAAGCAAAGTACATGAATTGCTTCTTTCCAAGATAGCAGAATAATACCATTCTCTATTATGTTGATAAAAAAGGGGCCAAGCATACTTTAACCACTTTTCAGCTTGATTAACCAATGTTATATTTGACATGCCATGAGGCCCTGGTTCTCTTGATTGTTTTACAAATCTTAACATATCAACAATTACTCTGAGATAAAAGCAGATGATGGAACACTCAGTATCAAATTATTTATTTAAGTTCTTTTTTTGTTTGCATTCCGGGCTAAAAACATTGTCTTTAATGTATTCTAAGCATGCACTCTCTGCTCTGGGAATTTATAAGGCTCCAAAATGCACGATTATCTTTTTTCAATATTATATGAATCCTAAACCATTGCCTTCTAATGTTATAGTTGTTGATTTTCTAACACATGTTTATATTGAGTTAACATACTGTTTTTCAGGTAAATGTAATCATCCTGTGTGAGGGACATTTCCAAAAGACCCTACAAATCTTTCCAGAGGCATTACTCCCTAGCTTTAATTAGTATATCATATTGTTTAAATTCATCTCAAGATACCTGCCTCATAGGTCTATTTTGTTCCAAACAAATCTTCTCAATATTATGAACTTGAGTCTCCATGGCCAGAGATAGAAAAGCGTGATCACTAATTTAATTTCTTGAAATTGACTGAAAAGTAAATGTATCACATTGCAATATTATAGCAACAATATTATCCCTGTTTCAAAGATGTTCATGAAATGAGTGAATTTCCCTGGAATGATCCAGCAGATCCTACCATTCAACAATGTCATGTTCCACTTACTAAAAAATACCACAGATTTACTCCCAAGCCATTTAGCCAAACCTGTAAAATTATAAAATGCAGCACAGAATCTACTGATCAATCAAGGAGGCCACCATATGAATACTACCAATGACATATGCCATTGAAATCACCCCATTCAAAATAAGCAAGGCCATCTCCCTCAATGGCCATGCTTGCACAATCATATCAACTGTGGAAGCATTACAATCCACAGCATTTCAATCATATCAACTGATTTCATTATACTCTTTTTTTTTATCTGTTTCGAGGGGGCATACATGTTTATAATGAGCCCTTAAATTTATACTGATTTCGAGTTCACAAATTGTATGCCAACGGCCATGATAGAAATCCTCCATTCAGCACCCCTCCAGATCTTTACTAGCGTAACTGAAGAAATAGAACACCTATTGCATTAAAAAGGCAAGTTTCTTGAGTTAAGAAAGCATTGTGTGATGTCAACTTCTCTTTAACGGGCTCCTTCCTCAGTAATTGCAACTTCCCCATTGACTTACAGGAAGGACTCTGTACTTTTGCACTCTTATTATCTGGAACAGTTTTTTCAATGACATCGCAAAAATGTCAGGCAGCCAACTCCGATCTGGTGAATTCTTGATTTTATTAAAGAGAAATTCAGAATCAGTAGTCACCATTCTTTTGGCCTTCCTATACGTAAGACATGTGAATTGCTGATTGTTTACTGCCGAAACCGAAATAGTGCTTACTCAATTTTGGTACTTCTATCTCTCTAACTAGAGGTCATAACCCAATGTACACCAACTTTAAAGGTTTTCTATTACCATCCCTGTGATAAGAGCCGTGGTAAAATGAACCTTCACCAATTGAAGATCATCAGGATATAAAAACGCCACAACTTCAAGGCCGATGTAGAGATCAGGTGTAGAAAAGGTACCATCTTAAAGGTGATATAGACCTGCAAATTGTTCCACAGACAGATCTGTGCACCATGCAGCTTTCTGTAAACGTGGTCTCATAGAACTTTCAAGGGATGCATCAAAGATTGCTTTAGTATCCGGCCTTCTCTCTTCAGTCTGAAGACTTCACTTTGACTTTACATGTCTGTCTTTGTTAGCAGAATATTGTTTAGTTATGTTCTTTTTTATTTTTCTGCTGTAATTTGTTGTGATTAAAGAATGATCTTCTGAATCATCCATGCCAGCCTCTTTTCCCTGCAAAGTTTGTGGTAACACGCTACCATCCTGTCATAGTATCAAAACGGAGCTGTTTAATGTGGCACTGTTCATTGTTTTATTACCCTTTTCTTTTTATTATTCCTTTTATGTGTTTCACTCAGAATGTGCTGTTTGTTCCCGCTGGGTTTGTGTTTCTCTTCTGATCTGATCTGATAAGCTATTTATAACGCGCTTAATACCCAGAGGTTTCTAAGCGTGGACCCTCCTGTGGGGCGCTGTGTCGTCTTGCTTCCAAGGCGAGCACGTTGACCTTGAGCTATCCTCTCGTTGGTATCTAAAGGATTCAGGAGAAGTCATGCTTATGTTTTCCTGTTGAATGAATGTCCATATCAGACAACTGTTAGCTTCTTAACGGCGTTAATCTCCTGTTCCAAGGGCTGGAATGGGGTGTAACAGCCCGGTAGTCCAAGATATCGGTCAGAGCGAAGCGAGGGTGAATAATTAGGGCACTGGGCCATTAACCTCCGTTCCTGCACTTGGAATGGGGGATAAAGGCTATAAGCACCTCAGTTTGCCAAAGCGGTAACCCAGGGTGCTTAACATTTTTTTTTCCTTAGTTCATCGGGAGGCCACACATGTCCCTTTAACAAAGGAACATCCTTTTCCAAAGTAGGCGCCATGAAAGGGAAAGCAGGGCGTCATACAGAGCCCTCTTCACTTTCCATGTTGGCCTGCAGGAGCAGAGAGGAAGGTGCAGTAGCCGCAGGGAGTGCTGCCGCCGCCGATCTATGATAAGTGGGGGAGTGGAAAAAATGTCGATGGAAGGTGGAGGGAAGATGGCGGTTGGAGGAGCTGACCATCAGGTGGTACGGAATGAGGCTCCCACAGGCAGTTCAAGCCCATGTTCCTAGCCACCTGATTGGCTGGCTCCCCCCACCAGGGTGCTAATATTGTTTAAGGCTTCTACCAAGTTCATTATTTAACTGTTAAATTTCAGTTCTGCCTCCAGATTGAATACCAGATTTGAATAATCCTTTATATCTAAATTGAGGTCTGGGCTTTTGAGATGTTTCTGATTTTCTCTGTTATCCAGACCACTAAGTAGATGATGGTAAATAGCATTCACCAACTCCAATGTGGATTTGAGTTGCTCCACCTCATGTTTTAATTGATCAAATTATTTGAGTAAAGACTTTAATCAAAACCACTGGCACAGCTCTGGTCAACCATCCAGACCATCGTTTTTCAGCCTGCTAAGCCATTACAGAAGGGAAAAGACTATATGGAACGGCCATGCACTGATGTGGGTCACGTGCCTGCTGGGCCTAGAAACCCAAGCTATTCCTCACTGATGAGGCCCAACAAGACTGAAACATTTTTGGGAATGCTTTTGGTTTCGTACAGAAGGGATGTGACCAAGCAGTTCCAGCTGGCCTGGCTATTTTGGGGTGGGACCAAGCCTGATTTGGATATGTTTTTTCCCTTTTGTAATGGCATGGCAGGAGAAGAACGTTGGTCTGGAAGGTTGCCCAGATCAATGCCAGAGGTTAAGATTAATTCTAACCCTTCCAGCCATCAACTCTTCTGTTTCACTTGGACTATGAGGTACATTGTTATCATTCATTTGTAACATGTCCAAGCTAGCAGAGTGAGTTAGGGAAAAGGTCCTTGCCCACTTCTATCCAAATCGAGAGTGATGAAAGCCTCAGTTGAACAAATTCCAGATGAGACAAAGTTCTTGTCAATAGTACACAATGAATGAACCTGCATTGGAAATTGATTTCTGCCTCATAAATGTCCTCCAAACTATTATTGTCAACAGAAGCCAGATGGGGTAATTCCTTAGCCTCTTCCCGAAAAGTAGTTAGGAAGTAAAGATATAATTAGAATTTGCCATCTGTTGTAATGCAATATCTGTTGTTGGAGTCTTACCATCAATTCTAGGTGACATAGGGTTTACTATTGTAATTTTGTTAATAAAAGAAGTGATTGTGATTTGCTCCTGCATGAACCGTTTGCCTGTAATTTTCACAGAACTCTGTCAGGAGAAAGCTCCCTGCTAGATATCTCGAGAAGAGGATTTGCTGTTTATGTACCAGGCTAAAATTGTCTCTCAGAGCAGCTATGCAAGTTGTATTTTGCCATCTTAAAAACAAACTTGTTTTGTAAAAGAAAGGGAGCTTACTGTAGGGAAAACCAACTGTTAAGTTTTCTGCACAGCTAGTTTCGGTATATTTCTCAGCTCCATGCCTCATTCCAACCACACCAACTGCCAACAACAAGGCTTTGCTCCTTTGCTCACGCGAAGCGAGCAGAGCTATTTGAGTAATCGGCTCCTCCTCTCAAGCAAGGCACACATGTGAGGACTCAACGCCGTTTTTCCTCTCACAAAAACCAAGGAATCTGCCAACAACTTTGCTTTGCAGTCGCGTAATTGTTAATAACAATAATCACATTTGCGTTTATTACAATTATTTAAACTACCAATGTTTTGGGTTTGTGTTAATTCGAATGTAATTCAAATGGGCTGGATTTTAAGAATATTTTTTCTGAAACTATCGCTAACAGTTTCACTCCTTTGTTAATTAACAACATGGGTTGTGTGTTTAACCTTTAATGTCATAGTCCTCCTGTCCAAATGAGACATGTTTTTGTGCCACCCAAAAAATTTGATTCGAGGCTGCCCCCTGCTTCTCTCACAAAAATCGTGTGCAAAATAAAGCTAGATTTTACCAGCGATCATGCTTTCATGGTGGTGAGTGCTCAGGATTCTTCTGATTTCCTGTTACATTTTGGAATCTCCAAGTAAGGGTCATCCCTCAATACCCAAAATGGATGCAAAACGTTTACAACACATGAGTCCCTTTGTTTGACTCCGTGCATGGATTCAATTTAAGGATAGGATGTATTGTACTCTAAAAAGTCTCCTGTGCAATCTCAGGTCTCATTGCATATTTCACCTCTATGGTCTGCTGAAGCGGGCCATGCTATTTTGCTCTGGGTCAGCTTTGGAGCTGGGACTCTACTTGCCCCCTCACGTCCCAATGTTCATGTGTTCATTGCGCTAGGTGGAAGAGGGTGAGTTCTGAGCTTCTTGGACAGATGCTGTTCAACGTGTACCATGCCTTAGATTCTCTCATTTATCAGATGAAAGGAAGTGGAAGTTATGTTTATGAGTCTTGCTTTCTTCGAACATGTCATGCTGTAACAATATCTCACAGGTGCCTGCTTGGCCTAATACCTAAACGTCTTCAAGGCTTCTGCGTCACCAGTAAATTCGATTATACAACTTTAAAAGTATTCCTAGCCCGCACACCATTTATCATATGGCATACTCTATAGCATGAGCTGTGTTGCACCTGAAGGTTCTTGAAGGGTTTTCTGAGATTCTTTCTAATTTACTTTATTCGGTATCCACTGAAAATGAAGCCAACAAAAATGTAGTCAGTGAAAAAGTCCTGATGAAAATACCTCTGCACTGAAACAGTTGCCAAGCAAAACCTAGTACAAAAATGCAGCTGAAAAGAAGCCACAAAATGTAGTGCTGCTAGGATAATAGGGTTAAGAAGGGTTTAGTGGGCTTGTGATTGCCTGGTTTAGGGTTACGATAGGGGTTGGGGTAAGGATAGGGGTTAGATTAAAGAATGGGGTTTGGTTAGTCATTAGGGTAGATTAAGTGTCAGGGTTAGTGTTAAGATTAAAGATTAACGTTTTTGTAAGGCTACAGCTAATAGAGTAATTGCTTGGGTAAGTGCTAAAGAAAGGGATATGGAGGTTGAAGAGGGATGGTGATTTTGGCATAGGATAACAGTTAGGATCAACCTAGTGTTCAGGGTAATGCAAGCATTAGATTAAGTGGTAGAGTTGCAACTATGGTAAGGCTAGTATTAGAGCAAGGGTATGGATTAAGTAAAGGGCTATGTACTTTGTGGCGAGCTGGTGATGGGGTTGAAGATAGGCTCACTATTCAGTTTCTATTTATTTTGTATTTATTAACATGCAAATAAAATGCTTGAACTCGCTGAAGGTTTAGGGCCGATTCATGGAATAATCAGCATTGAAAAAACAGGACTTACATGTGATTTTGCACGCAAGTCCCCATTCGTCGATTCATGGAATGCAAAGCATGGGGCTTACCCGGGACTTGTGAGGAATCCACGCCGGTCCACCATGTCACTGCGAGCTGACGAACGCCTTACGCAAGACTCCAAGCGAAGGGCCGGCCGGGCATGCGCAGCCACCTAAAAAGGAGGCGGAACACGTAGAATGAGGAAGAACAAGCAAAAATGTGGGCTTTACAAGGGACGTACCACCGTCAAACAATCACACCACCAAAACACGCGCAAAAGAAACATTTTCATGGAATTGAACAGGAAATGCTGGTGCGCGAAAAACCATGCACAAATCTCCAGAAACACCTAGGAGAGCAGGCGTAAACGTCAATGCACACACTAACAAATGCATATAAAGCATGCACGATCAACAAATGCACAGATGCTACAATGATCAATGCACCATTTGTACGAGCAGCAGTCATCCTGGGACACTGCAGGAGGAGGAGGATGGCCAGGGCCCAGATCTTCCACCCAAGGACCAGCCTTTTTGGGATGTCAGATGACCAGGTCTATGGCTGGTAAAGTTTCCCCGCCATATCATCCTACACCTGGTCATGGAGTGGGAAGGTGACCTCACATTACCCATCATGTTCTCCCAAGCACTGAGCCCCTTACAAAAGGTGCTCACTGTTCTGTATTTCAGCGTAGGATTGTTATGGGATTGTTATGGGGTAGCGCACTTCCCAAAAGTGCTAAGTGCCATTGATTGCACACATGTTACTCTGCATCCACCTTGAGCAACAGAGCACATCTACCACAACCGGAAACATTGGCACTCCATCAATGTTCAGGTTGTGTGTGATGCCAAAGGAATCATTACTGAAGTGTATGCCAACTATCCTGGCAGCACACATAAGTATATCTTCAGGATGTCCCCCCTACAACAGGCCCTGGAGGCTGGGAAGCATGAAAACACATGGCTCATTGGTAAGTATGAGTAGACATGTACATGCAATAGACACTGTCAACAAATGATAATGACAAGTATTCTCAACTTACAGGGGACAGTGCCCACCCTCTGAGCACATACATGATGATGCCCATATGCACCTCCAACACACCTGCCGAGGTAAGGTACAACACTGCCCACATTGCAACTCTGGGCATAGTAGAGCGCACATTCTGAGTGCTCAAGTCACATTTCTACTCCCTTGACCACTCTGGTGGTTTGTTGCTATATGCACCACCAGTAGTCTGCCGGATCATTGTGGCAGCATTTGCCCTTAACAATGTTACAACACAACATGGCGTCCCGGTGGACATGGTGGTGGCACCCCATCCACACCCACATGCACACCACTTGCGTATGGCTAGGCAAAGGGAACGTGGAGAGGCTGCACATACCGAGCTTGTGCAATCTTATTTCACCTAAAATCCCTCCCCTGCAGAGTGCACACGATCCTGCAAAATCCCAGGTGCCATTCAATGATGACAATGGGCCAATCCACTGTTCCCACACAACCACCCTGAGAAAGTGCCCTTGGAAGAGCAAATTGGTATGCATCCCTTAGAACTAAAAGACATTACATCTTGTGTTTCCAAAACAAACACATTGAAGAAGGAGGACACCACTACCACAATGCCAACAATTTCATTCTTCCTTTAAGAATTTAAGAATCAACCTGATTCTTCCTTTTCCATCGAAGTCCAAGGTTCGCCATCCTTTCCATCTGCATAAGAGTATCTGTGATCCAGCTGGCTGCTGCAGCCTCTTCTAGGAGGGATGTGCACGTGCCCTTTATCACGACACCTCCTGGGAACAAACAAAGTTATTTTGGGCAATTATTGAGGAAAATAAATAATGAAAACCTTTATTTTCGAGTGAAAGTAACTTGTAAATATAGCGCATTTCACTGCGCTTCCAGGCAGTCGCTCTCCTCAACACTGTTGACTGCTGCATGAAGCTTTATGTGATTCCCTACGTCTGCCGGCCATATCTTGCTACCATGCAGTGATGATACAATGGCCGTCCTGTTGTTCCTGTGTGCTATGGCAGTGCCATTGAGCTGCCTTCCTATGACTTTCAGCTTCATTGGCTGCTGGGTGACTTTTTCTGACCAATAGGGGACCGGTAGGCTTAACCGGCCCCCTCAGCAAGGCCCACGACCTCTAAGGCTCCGACTTGATTCATTCTTCCTTTTCCATTGAAGTCTGAGGTTTGCCATCCTTTCCATCTGCATAGGAGCATACGTGATCTTGCTGGGATGCTGCAGCCTCTTCTAGGAGGTATGTGCACTTGCCCTTTATCACTGCACCTCCTGAGTACAAACAAAGTAATTTTAGGCAATTTTAGAAAATAAAATAAAACATGAAAACTTTTATTTTCGAGTGAAAGTCACTTGTAAATATAGTACATTTCACTGCGTTGCCAGTCAGTCACCCTCCTCTACACTGTTGACTGCTCCATGAAGCTGTATGTGCTTTCCTGATTCTGCCTGTCATATCTTGCTACCATGCAATGATGTTACAATGGCTGCCCTCTTGTTCCCGTGTGCTATGGCAGTGCAAGTGAGCTGCCTTCCTGTGTCTTGAAGCTTTATTGGCTGCTGAGTGCCTTTTACTGGCCAATAGGGGACCGGAGGGTTAGCCGCCCCCCTCAGCAAGGCCCACAACCTCCGAGGCTCCGACTTGATTAATTCTTCATTTTCCATCGAAGTCCGAGTTTTGCCATCCTTTCCATCTTCATGGGAGCATCTGTGATCCTGCTGGACTGCTGTTGCCTCTTCTAGGAGATATGTGCACTTGTCCTTCATCACGACTCCTCCTGGGCACAAACAAAGTAATGTTGGCTAATTTTTGAGAAAAATAAAATGAAAACGTTTATCTTCGAGTGAAAGTCACTTGTAAATATAGCACATTTCACAGTGCTTCCAGGCAGTCACCCTCCTCTACACTGTTGACTGCTGCATGAAGCGTTAGGTGCTTCCCTGATTCTGCCTGCCATATCTTGCTACCATGATGTGATGTTACAATGGCTGCCCTGTTGTTCCTGTGTGCTATGGCAGTGCAGTGAGATGCCTTCCTATGTCTTGCAGCTTCATTGGCTGCTGAGTGTCTTTTTCTGGCCAATAGGGGTGTTTTTCATTTACTTTTGGCCCTGATTGTAACCTGCTATCCCAGTGACTGTTCCATACCGCGATTACTTGCATACTTTTCCCACTGCCTCCTCTCTCCATTCACCCATGGCACTATCTGTTTCTCATATCTACTCCAACTGATTCTCTATCGACTATCCCTCCCTTCTCACTAAGTCTGGTAAGAAGAAGTTTAAAAAGGATATCTTGGCCTCCATCCCAGGTCTCCCCATCGCTGATACCTATTCCAGCGCCTCTTCTTTGTCTTTCCTTCTCTAGATCTATGGACCCCTCATATGAACTCTGTGCTCTGTCCTGTTTCCTCCTCTCCCATAAATGCACCCGCTGGGAAGTCCTCATGGCTTCCTTTGACTCCTCCAGAGTCATCATTAATGTCTACCTAAATGGCACTGTCATGGTCCAAGGCCTGCAGGCCAATCTCCTCCTCTCTGATAGGCGGTTCCATCGCCTCATCAACTTCCTTTCATCTCCGGCTGTCCCCTCCTCTCCTCTCCTGGTTACCTTGCCCTCTCTTCCATCCTCCTCTGCCCCACCTTGGGCACCCTCCACACCTCCACAGGGCGTACCTCTGATTTGTACCCCTCCCTGGAAGGTATTTAAGGCTGGCAACCTTCTTCATCTTGCCACTCTCAACTCTCGCTCTGCTGTTCAACACTCCTCTGACATCTGCTACCTCTTGGAAGAACATGACCTTGATGTCCTTGGTCTTACCGAGACATGGTTCATGGCCAGCTCTGTCACGAGCTTTGACACTCTCCTCCCTGATGGCTACAAGACCCTCTCCGTGCCCAGATCCACCCGGCCCGGAGCCGGTGTAGCCCTGATCTTTCATGAGTGAATTCCTGCCCTCTATCTTCCCCACTCAGACTTACTCCTCTTTTTAATGCCTTGTCTCCAGACTCGCTCTCTCTCCTAGCCACTGCCTTACTGTTGCTACTACTCTCACCGGCCCCCTGATCAAATCACCTCTTTTCACTCTTAGTGGGCTGACCTCTCCTCCACCCTCCTGGCTTCAACCATTCAACTCCTCCTCCTTTGTGACCTCATCATCCATCGCGATTTTCCTTGTTCCTCATCTGTGCTCTTTCGCGACCTCTGCAATTCCCTCTCCCTCTCAATTCTCCCATCTGGCCCGACACACTCTGAAGGACACACACTTGATGCCTTGATCTCGTCTGGCCTCCTCTCTCTATTCCACTGACCACTCCTCTCTCCTGGAGTGATCATTGCCTCCTCTCCTCTCATCTCTCCCTCTCTTCCCCCCAAGCCAAGCCTACCCCATGATTGCCACCTACCTTCTCGGACGGTATTACCCAAATGAACAATTGACCGAATTTAAAGGGTCACAATTGACCTTTTCACAATTGACCGAATATATATATATATATTACATGGCCATGTAGTTATGGTTAAGTTGCTGTTTCCATAGGAAGAGCACTTTTTGGGTGGCTTATAACTTCGGTCTCCCTGGACGGATCCTCACCAAACTTTGCAAAGTATTTGGGTCACTCTGGATTTTTATGCAAAGTTTGGTGAGGATTCGTCCAGGGGGGGCAAAGTTATAGGGGGGGTCCCAAAACTTTTTTTTTCCCATAGACTGAATGGGAAAAAAATTTTGCTTGCGCCTGCAGCCCAAACCGCTGGACGGATTTCCACCAAATTTGCACCAGGAGCAGCGGCTTGGTCCCGAAAGCGTGCTTTTGCAAATTTGGTGAAAATCCGTCCAGTAGTTTTTTTTAAAATGACCAAAAAGTAGGTAAAAAAAATTAGTGATATCAGTGTTCGGTTCGCGGACACACTTCCCTGTTCGCTCCGCGGACAGTGTCCTGATTGGCCAATCGTCTTGCGTGATGTTCGCGGACATGCAACGTGTTTAGTGATTGGACGGCGTGGAGCGTGAAGCGCGTCAGATTTTTCGGTAGCGCCTGCCATCTTGGATTCGCGGACGTCCGCGGACAGCGCGGTGAAACTTTGTTCAAAATGTGTATTTTGTAGAGTGTGTTGGTGTGTAGGAGTGTTTGGGGAGGGTGGGAGTGTATGAGATAGGATTTGGCCATGCGCCCAAAACTCTATGCCCTGGCAACAACCACCGCAGAATATCACATTCATATTTGCTTATAACTTTGGGTGAAAAACAAATGTATAAGGAACAAAGGTATTAGATACTATGGATGTTACATGCTACTATCTATGGTTGTCCTTATTATTGTATACTTACTGTTTGGTCTAGTAATGGGAGTCCATGTTTTTCTTCTTCATTTCTGTGATAAAAGAAAATAGCATGTTAGTATTAGTATTTTGTAATGACTTAGTACATTGTATAAGCAATATACTTTTATTTTTTTTCGACCCTCATATTTAGTAGAGTACAAATCAGAATACTGTGCAATTTGCTCAGTTTCTGTATTTGTTGCTAAAATCATTGGGTCTGTGGGAGAAAAAAAAATCCATGTTGGATTAAAAAAAAAACTTTTTCTGTTATGCTACAGTTTATTTGTTTGTTTGTTTTCAGTGTTCACTTGTTGTTTCTGGCTAATGCTTTATACTTTGCTTTGTTGTATTTTTTTTGGAGCAGTAACAGATTCTTCATTTGTTTTGATATTATAAAATTTTGGAGCAGTTAGATACCAATTGGCGTATTCTAACTGTGTATTTTTTGGTCTAATTTAGTGGTATTCATTTATCTGATTAGTTGTTGTAGAATCTTTGAGCAGTTAGATAGCTTTTGGAGTATTCTAACAGTTTATATTTTTTTAACACAAATTTACTTAAAGGTTTAAATACAGTTTATCAAATTTTGGTTTTAAGAACATCAAATAAGCGTTTGTAAGATTTGCTGGTAATCTCTGCTTTAGAGTAATGGTACTATCATTACATTCAAACCATCCACATTTCATTTTTATATATGCAGTGTAGTGCCCTGAACTGGTTGTGGCTCCTGTGTGATAGATTATAACTATTGTTGTGAAGGTTTTCTTACCAAGCGATATTTGACCATGTGTGAATCCAGTCAGCTTGCAGTTGTTTTTGGTACCATCTGCATTGTAACGTAGAAGCATTAGTATTACGTATTTACTATGTGTTTGTATTACTAACGTGGAGCGATTATCTGAATTGCAGGTAGAGCATAATCTACCATGGTTTGCATTTTGTACAAGTTGCTGAAATGGAATGGATTCACAATTTGGTATTGATATATATATGAAGCGTTCGTTGGGGATTTCTTCTTGTGTCACATTGTTGCAGAGAGTCCATGTATGTTTCCACATGTATGAAATCTGAAAGATTTCATTTATAGGTATGTTTTTGTTTTCCAGTACTTGTAGTAAGTACATTAGAAATTCTTGTGGATCTTCCTGTGAGTTTATAGTGAATTTCACCATTCCAGCACAGTAGTCCAATTGTCGTCTTATTACAAAAACACTATGTGGCCGATTCATGGAATAATTAGGGCGGTGCAAGTGGCCAAAAACGTGCGATTTCCAGTGGAATAGCGAAAATCGCAGCGCAAGTGCAAAATTTGCACGAAAAGCAGCGCACATCGATTCATGGAAGGCCGTGCGCGAGAAAACCATCGGATGTGTGCTAAAAAAGTGCGCGGCGCACGTTGGCGCACAGGCCATCTAACGGCGTGCGCCAGGTCACAGTGAAAATCGCACAGGCCACAGCGAAAAGCGCACACAACAAAAGTAGACAGAACACAGGGTGTAACACTCGGAATGGGGAACAACTTGCCAAAATGTGGGCGTCACGGGGGAAGTGCAGGGTGCAAGTGCGCGGAACGAACACACGCTCGCCTACAACTAGTATTCATGGCATCGAATAGGGCAAAACAGCGCACAGTCAAACCAGCGCACAGGCACAAACACGACCGCCACAAGAAAGCAGGTGGTAGCGTCCCTGCGCCTGTAATAAATGTGCGCCAAAAGGTGCGCCAACAAATAGCACCTACATACAGCTATGATGAATGTCCTATACTGTGGCCCTCCAAGACAAATGACGTGCAAAGGGGTACCCACAAACACGGACACCCGCTGACTGAAAAATAATGTGTGCGTGTATTTCGGGGTGTGCTGGAAGTTTCACACGCGATTTGGCTGGGTACGTGGATTCCAGGGGTGCGCGGGAAGTTTCACACACGATTTCGCTGGGTACGTGGATTTCAGGGGTGCGCGGGAAGTTCCACACGCGATTTGGCTGGGTACGTGGATTTCAGGGGTGCACGGGAAATTTCACACGCGATTTAGCAGGGTATGTGTATTTCAGGGGTGCGCGGGAAGTTCCACATGCGATTTGGCCGGGTACGTGCGCGGGAATTTCCACACGTGATATGGCTGGGTACGTGGATTTCAGGGGTGCGCGGGAAGTTTCACACGCGATTTGGCAGGGTACGTGGATTTCAGGGGTGTGCGGGAAGTTCCACACGCGATTTCGCTGGGTACGTGGATTTCAGGGGTGCACGGGAATTTCCACACGCGATTTGGCTGGGTACATGGATTTAAGGGGTGCCCGGGAAATTTCACACGCAATTTTGGCAGGGTACGTGGATTTCAGGGGTGCGCGCGAAGTTCCACACGCGATTTGGCTGGGTACGTGGATTTCAGGGGTGCGCAGGAAGTTCCACACGCGATTTGGCCGGGTACGTGGATTTCAGGGGTGCGCGGGAAGTTTCACATGCGATTTGGCTGGGTACGTGGATTCCAGGGGTGCGCGGGACGTTTCACACGCGATTTGGCAGGGTACGTGGATTTCAGGGGTGCACGGGAAGTTCCACACGCGATTTGGCCGGGTACGTGCGCGGGAATTTCCACACGCGATTTGGCTGGGTGCTCCCAGGTATTCCCTGTACACCCTCCACGGCCCCTGCAGGCAGCCGACACCACATGGGACTACCCTGCACACCTGCTCATGTCACCCAGCACCCCCACCCCCCAGCACTGTGGGGCACCCTCCACCAGGCCCCCACTCATGTCCCCCAGCACCCCCACCCCCCAGCACTGAGGGGCACCCTCCACCAGGCCCCCACTCATGTCTCCCACCCACCCCCACCCCCCAGCACTGAGGGGCACCCTCCACCAGGCCCCCACTCATGTCCCCCTGCACCCCCACCCCCCAGCACTGTGGGCCACCCTCCACCAGGCCCCCACTCATGTCTCCCTGCACCCCCACCCCCCAGCACTGAGGGGCACCCTCCACCAGGCCCCCACTCATGTCTCCCACCTCCACCCCCCCAGCAGTGAGGGGCACTCTCCACCAGGCCCCCACTCATGTCTCCCACCCACCCCACCCCACAGCACTGTGGGGCACCTGCCACCAGGCCCCACTCATGTCCCCCAGCACCCCCACCCCCCAGCACTGAGGGGCACCCTCCACCAGGCCCCCTCTAATGTCTCCCTGCACCCCCACCCCCCCAGCACTGTGGGCCACCCTCCACCAGGCCCCCACTCATGTCCCCTTGCACCCCCAGCCCCCAGCACTGTGGGCCACCCTCCACCAGGCCCCCACTCATGTCCCCTTGCACCCCCACCCCCCAGCAGTCATGGGGCACCCTCCACCAGGCCCCCACTCATGTCTCCCACCCACCCCACCCCCCAGCACTGTGGGGCACCTGCCAGCAGGCCCCCACTCATGTCCCCCTGCACCCCCACCCCCCAGCACTGTGGGGCACATGCCACCAGGCCCCCACTCATGTCCCCCAGCACCCCCACCCCCCAGCAGTCATGGGGCACCCTCCACCAGGCCCCCACTCATGTCTCCCACCCACCCCACCCCCCAGCACTGTGGGGCACCTGCCAGCAGGCCCCCACACATTTCTCCCAAAAGCACTGTGGGGCACCTGCCAGCAGGCCCCCACTCATGTCCCCCTGGACCTTTACCCCCCAGCACTGTGGGGCACCTGACAGCAGGCCCCCACACATTTCTCCCACCACCCCTAGCACTGTGGGGCACCTGCCAGCAGGCCCCCATGCATATCTCCCACCCCCCACCCCCAGCACTGAGGGGCACCCTCCACCAGGCCCCCACTCAAGTCTCCCTGCACCCCCACCCCCCAGCACTGAGGGGAACCCTCCACCAGGCCCCCACTCATGTCTCCCACCCCCCACCCCCTCAGCACTGAGGGGTACCCTCCACCAGGCCCCCACTCATGTCTCTCACCCACCCCACCCCCAGCACTGTGGGGCACCTGCCACCAGGCCCCCACTCATGTCCCCCAGCACCCCCACCCCCCAGCACTGAGGGGAACCCTCCACCAGGCCCCCACTCATGTCTCCCTGCACCCCCACCCCAAGAACTGTGGGCCACCCTCCACCAGGCCCCCACTCATGTCCCCTTGCACCCCCAGCCCCCAGCACTGTGGGCCACCCTCCACCAGGCCCCACTCATGTCCCCTTGCACCTCCACCCCCCAGCACTGTGGGCCACCCTCCACCAGGCCCCTACTCATGTCCCCTTGCACCCCTACCCCCCAGCAGTCATGGGGCACCCTCCACCAGGCCCCCACTCATGTCCCCCTGCACCCAGGTCCTCACAATCCCCAATCATGTGCGTTATGGTCAGCCTCCACAGCCAAAAGGCCCTACCAAGTAACCCATTCACCCACATGGAAAAGGAAATTACATGTTACACCCCCAATGTTCATAAAGCAAATGAACCCATGTCCGTCACACACAATGGTTGCAATTGAATGGGAAAACACCCAACATGACATGCATGAAACCAATGAGATGATACCACACAGTGAAGTATGAAAACAAAATTGCATTAAAAAAAAATTGAATGCAAATGAAATGAAACAAACTGCAATGGAAATAAAAAAAGATAAGATGCAGGTCCGTCAAAAAAAATTAAAACTACAAATCCCAATTCAAAAAAATGTTGTCCAAAGTCACATTAAAAATAAAATCAATCCAAGAGAGAAAAATAAATGCAAAAACCATTGCTCCATGGTGAATAAATAAAAACTAAAAAAAATAAAACAATCCAATGAAGAACTATGTACAAAACATCCAAGGGTCCATGAGCCCAACTGAACAAAGGAAACCTACAAAAAACCCTTACTAAAATGCAACTATATACAAAAAGTGGAGCAGTGTCCGTCGACTCCAAATCATAAGAAGAAACAAAGGAAACCTAAAACTAAAGAACTATATACAAAGGCGGAAGGCAAGTCCAGCGGCTCACTCCGTGGTGTTCCGGGCCAGGGCATCATCAAACTCCTCTTCGATGTCCCGGAGGCGGTCCTGTTCCATGGCCCTGAGGGTCTGCAGGGACGACGCCATCTCCTCCTCCAACCCCCTGTGGATTGCCTCGAGGCACTCGGCCCGCCTCAGGGCCCTCCGCATGGAGTTCTCCGTCCTGACCATTGTGAGCTGCGCCTCTTCCGCCCGCCGCTGCTCCGCACCTATCTGCTGTCCCAACTGCAGCCACACGGAAGACACTTCCCGTCCTGAGTCCTCCTGCCGATGCCTGCCCCTCCGATGTTGATGGCCCCGAGACATGATGCCTCCCACATTGACTCTGCTGCTGCCTCCGACGCAACCGCCTCTGCCAGCACGACGGCATCCAGGCTGATGGAATCCACCGATGCCGTCGTGCACGTGCCCTGCGTGATGATGCCGGCACATCCTCCATCTGCTGGGGTACAGTTGCTGTGGTGTCCACCCCTGCTGGACCGCCGACTCCCGACTGTGTCAGGGATGGGATCCCCACCGAGGTGGCTGCATTGGTCAGGGCCCTGGTGGCATCTGGGCCGGAAGACGGCAAGGAGAACGACCGGCGTATAGCCTCCACAGAGGAGGAGAGGGCCGCCAGATTGGCCGACACATGCAGGAAACCCCCGAACATGGAAGATCCCAATTGGGCCACGTCGGCACGGTGCTCTTCGTGATGACGTGCGTGCTCCTCCCGGGAAGCACGCATGTCATCACGAATTGCACCCACGCACATCGCGACCCCAATCAGGACCTTCTCCATAAGGCCACGGGTCCCCTCGTCCGCAGGTGGAGGGGAGTCAGGTGACATGGACATCCCCTCTACCTGCGGACCGGCCTGGGACAGGGCATCACTGCTGGTGCATGGTGGTGCACTCAGAGGGTCAGGGACAGCGACATGCACAGGCCCCTCCACGGTGACCTGTGCTGCCTCCTGCGCCTGCCCCTGGACTGCACCACTTGCACCAGCAGGGATGCCCCCATCAGGCCCCATGTGCGCCTCAGTGGCGGCCTCCTCCTCCTCTGTGGAAACCACCAACCTGGATGGCTCCTCACCGTCTTCTGCCGTAGCAGGCCCCTGTGCGGGCTCACCCACCCCTTCCGCTGCAGCCGTGGGGGCATCCCTGCCGCCTTGCTCCACAGCGCCATCTCCGCCCTCTTCTTCACTAGCCGCTGCGTAGAGGGAGACATAGAACACAAGCATCAGGGTACTGTACAATGGTCCCCTAGACAGGAAGCAATAGCAGATGAGTACCACTGTCAAAGTACACTTCCATCATGTCCCTCCACAACACATGGGTCAGTCCAGGCAAAACACACACAGTAACAGGCATGGTGCATGCCATGGACATTTCCATACATGTCCAATGGACTCTTGAAACATACAATGATATGGAACTCACATGCATCATGGGTCATGCCTATCACATGCACACACTTCACCTCAGTCACATCCATCTGGCCTCATACACCCCAAACACAGCGAATACAAGGATAACTAGGCTGCATCAGTGAATCTGTACATTGTCACAGACATGTGTCATGCATCCATGGCATTCACAAGTCACAGACACGCAGGTCAGGCACACAGACATGGCTACCATATATGTACCTGGCATCAGCACCCATCCCTCACCCCCACCCATGTCCAGGAACAGAGACTGGCATGCTCTCATGTGTAAAATCTGCATAGGGCTCCCCATGTCGCATTTAAACACATGCAACAACCATGTGGTTCACACATCACTGGTCGCACATGCATTACCATGATGTCCCTGCACACATACATGCGTACATGGCCTATGTCACACATACAGGCAAGTATCAGACAACCAGCACACCGTAACATGCCCTGTCTCACACAGCAATGCTTGGCCACTTACCGCTCAACTCCAGACGGGTCTCCCTCTCAAGGTACTGGGCGTGGAGCACTGGGCGTATGCGTTCCAGGACCCTTATCTGGATGGAACTCATGCGGCCCCGGCCCCCCTCCACAAGGCGCCGGGCCTTCACGAGGTTCCTGGACCTCAAGTCCTCCCAGCGCTTCTTGATCTTCTGGACGTTGCAGGTTGCCACCCACTCCGCGTTGATGGCAACCACACAGTCGGCCCAGATCCTCTCCCGTCCTTCCTTGCTGGCGCGGGACGATCCGAAGAGGGCATCATACTGCCCCAGGACATGCTCCACCAGGACACCAACTTCGGTGGCAGTGAAGCTGGTGCCCCTCTGCCCCTCTGGCCTGGGGTTGCCACTGGTGCCAGATGTCGAAGTGCCCGACATGGCAACCCCAGAGGCAGGAGTGGGTGGGCAACTGGGTCCTGGGGCTGGGCTGTGGAGCAATGTTATCCCAGTCGGGAGTCTTCTGTTCCAGCAGGGGTGGACACAGCAACTGGACCCCTGCAGATGGCTGATGTGCAGGCACCAAATGGCAGGGCACGGTGGCAGCAGATAGCACGTGGGAGGCTGCTCGGGGCACTGGGGGGCAGTAATTCGGCCTTCTGGGCAGGAGCGTGGTCTTCCATGTGTTTTCGCGTGGCCAGCTTGATACGGAGTGATTTGGCACGTGAAAATCCTGCACGTCAGCGTGAAATTCGAGGAAAGGCCCTTAGCGCGTAAGCGCGTCAGCACGCATACGCGATTCCATTGGACCAAAGGCCCTCAGCGCATAAGCGCGTCTGTGACGTGACCCGCACGGGTGTTTCCCTCATAGCACGTGATGACAGAGCACACGTGGAAAGACTGCACGTCAGAGTGTCATCGCTTGTAATTGGACAAAAGTGCGCGTACACGCGATTGGCCTATGTACGTGTATTTCAGGGGTGCGCGGGAAGTTTCACACGCTCGACTACAACACGCGCAAAAAATGACGTCCTAATCCGGAAACACGTACGCCAGCAGGAAGCAGGCATATGTCGACCCGCGACGCATAAAATTGCGTGCAAAAAACTAACAAGCTCAGACGCCAGGATGAATATACCGTTTCTAGCAGCAGTGGTCGTGGGCTACCAAAGGAGGAGGAGGAGGATAGTCAGGGCCATAATTTTCACACCCAGAACCAGCCTTTTTGGGATGCCTGATGACCAGGTGTATGGGAGGTACAGGTTTCCACCACACATAATACTGGACCTGGTGAGTGAGTGGGAGGATGACCTCACATCACCCACCCTGTGCTCCCAAGCACTCAGCCCCCTGGAGAAGGTCCTCAATGTACTGCACTTCTTAGCCACTGGATCATTTCAGCGGACAAGTGCCATAGTGGGTGGGGTGTCACAGGCCACGCAGTCAAGCTGCCTACACCAGGTATTGAACTTCATCACTGCACGCCCATCAGTCCGCAGGCACATATACCTGCCCAGAACATCTGCAGAAAGGCATGCTGCCGCCCTGGATTTTTACGGTGTGGCACGATTCCCCAAAGTGCTAGGTGCCATCGACTGCACCCATGTGGCTCTACGTCCCCCCAGGGCATCTGAGCACATCTATAGGAACCGCAAGCACTGGCATTCCATCAACGTGCAGGTAGTATGTAATGACAAGGGAATCTTCACCTCAGTATATGCCAACTATCCCGGGTCCACCCACGACAGCTTCATTTACCGAATGTCCACCCTAAGCCGGGACCTAGAAGCTGGACGGCATGGTGATACATGGCTGCTTGGTGAGTATGAATGCCACTGCACATGCATGCATGTCAGATACTGAGCAAGGTCACAACCCCACCAATGATACCCATCACCACCTCCACAGGGGACAGTGCCTACCCTCTCAGCCCCCACATGATGACGCCAATTCGGAACCCCACCACGCCACCCGAGGTAAGATATAACACAGCCCACATTGCAACCCGGGGCATAGTGGAGCGCACATTCGGAGTGCTTAAGTCACGCTTTCGCTCCCTTGACCGTTCTGGCGGGCAGCTGTTATACGCTCCCCCAGTAGTGTGCAGGATCATAGTGGCAGCCTGTGTCCTGCACAACGTTGCAACACGCCGGGGCCTGGCCGTGGACATGGTGGTGCCCCCACATCCCCAACCACATGCACGCCCGCTGCGCATGGGAGGGGAAAGGGCACGGGGGGAGGCAGCCCATACACAGCTAGTGGCTAATTACTTCACATAGAAATCACACCCCTGTGGAGTGCACACTGCCCTGGCACATACCATCTGACAATCAATGATGACTCAACCTGACAATGATCCTGAATGTTTGGAGAATCAACCGTCAAAACCATATCAGCCTGAGATTGTTCACCTGGAAGTGTTACAATGTGTGCATCCCTACCTACACAGACACCACCAATGCAGTTTCGTGAAAAGACACATTCATGCAGCTAAAATGAATACCCACTTGCAAAATGCAACATGAGGACAGTGCCATGTCACCCAACCCATCCCCAGCACCGCCACACGACACACCATGCCATGTCATGCTATGTGAGGGCAAACAAAGTAATCCCCACAACATGACACAAGTGTCACAAAGTTCAGTGTCCCTAATTGAAACTCGTGACACCTGAAATGCTCACAGTAATGCAGGACCAACAACACACTTGAGCAGGTATTTAGCAATAACACTTATCAGCTACTGACCCTCAAAACTACCATTAACATGACATTACGAATGTAAGAAATTAGTAGTCTCACCACCTGGAAATGCCTGCACTCCCACCACTTCCAACTGTACAGTGTTGCCGCAATGTAGAGTTGTAGGTGCACTGCTGCCCACATGGACTCCATCTCCAAAGTAGAGGGCCTTGTGTAGACATGAGGAAAGGACCTGCAAATTAGGAGGTAGACATGGATGATGAGTTACACATCTATGCAACAGGCAGTGTACAACACAACAGCAATATGCACTAGGAATGTATACACAGTATTGACTAGGCTACCCACACATGTAGTGGGAGTCCAACGTCACCGTGTAAGTCAATGTCACTTGGGGACACCCTTTGCAAACCCATGGAAACTGGAAGCAGGAGGGGTGTGTGTCTCACAAACCCAAGCACCTAACCCAAAATCAGTTTAGTACATATGATATGTTCTTAATGAACAAATTGTATTGAATGACTAACTGTAGCAAAAAAAAAATATCTTTACTATGTCTTGTGAAATTTATAATATATTAGTGAATACCACTATTTCTGTAAGTAAACTATTCTAGGTAATAGCGCCTCAATGTCATGTCTAATTTAAAGTAATTAAGTAAATAAATAAATAAAAACAAAAAATATGAAATTGTATAAGTATTTTTATAAAGGTTTAAACATAGATTGTGTTTGCATGCAATTTTGTTTGAATATATGTAGTCTATATATTTCATTTAAAAAATGGTAGTTTAACATGATTTGAGTGTGTGTGTATAAAGAAAGTAAAAAGTATAAAGGTTTATAAGTGATAGTTGATTTTATGAAATTGAAAAAAGTACAGTAAATTCATTTTACAGATTTTACAAGGTAAAAGTCTGTTTGAAAATGTGTTCATCTACTATACAGAAAATATGCATACCTGAAGTTTGTGTTCATGCATATGGATATGCATGGATCTGCAAGTAGAAATCTTGAAGACTTGTACAGTATTTCTGGTAGATGCTGCTTGCCAATGATATGACAGTTGTACTCAGAGAGATTCAGAGTACATTTGCAGTGCTGAACTATGATGATGCAGTTAGATGTAGAGATCTTGAATGTGATTGGTGCATGGTCATGTGATTTTTGAGGTACATCCAATGAGGGAATGGCAGAGAGAGTGTAGTGGAAATGGTAGCAGGGCTGTTCATGTTACGATATGTCCGCGGACATGGCGCTAGTTCCAGGACATCGGGAGTTACATCCGGGGATTTTTGGGTTCAGAAGTCATGCAAATGAGAATAAGCACTGAAAGGGATTGGTCAGGAAAGTTTGGTGGGTGTGTTGTGCCAGGAGAGATTTTTTGAGATACTCTTTTTGCTGAGAGAACAAAAGATAGCTATGGCTGTGTGTTTCAGAAAACAGATTGTTTGGATTTTAGGAGATTCGTGGATACATTGGTTGAAGGTGCATGCAGAAAGCTGTGGAGTAGCTGTAGATCTTGGATTCCCACATGTGGAAGTACACTGGCATGGAGTACGTGGAATGAAGTGGTTGGATTTGCTACCTCTCTGTGCTACTTTGGAGACAGAGCAACATCCAGACATAATTGTAATTCATTGTGGAGGGAACAGTTTAGGGCATGTGACTGGAATTTTTTTGCAATTTGCTATGAAAGAAGGACTGAGGAATGTTATGGACATGTTTCCTAATTCGCAAGTGATATTTTCACGGTTTGCGCAGAGACAAATGTGGCTTTGTTCTTCTTCATTTGGTCCACAAATGGAAAAAGCAAAGCGCAATGTTAATAGGGCTTTTTGTGGCTTTCTAAGAGATTTTGGCATGTTTTCTTTTCACAATGAAAATATTATGTTTTGTAGTACATACATTTTTCGCAGAGATGGAGTCCATCTTACTTATGCTGGCAATCAGATTTTTCTGAGAAATGTACAAAATGCATTGCAACCTTTTTTGGAATTACAACAACGATTTTGAAGTAGATGTTAAGCATTTACAATTTTTGACCTACAAACACCACCCACAGGCTCTTTTCAGAGCCACCACTTCTTTCCAGAGGAAATTACAATGTTTGTGATGGAGTAGCAACCCAATTTTTTTAATGTTCGCGAACTGTCCGCAGACTTCTAAAAAATACAAAGAGCCCTGCTTCATTTATTTTCACTTCTATTTTTTAACTGGGAAAGGCGGCTGTGAAAAGAGCCTTATTTTTTTTGATTTTTGGAATTTTGTATTTTTTTTGGTTTTTCAGACACAACACACTAGGAGAGGAGGGTAAAAGAGCGTAAAGGGGGGGGACACAAACCACAGGGATAAGAAAGGGCGAGCTGAGAGAGGAAGATGTAGAGTGGGTTTTATTTGGGTAGTGAGCAGGTCTTCTCGTGCTCTGAGACGATAGTCTGAAAAGCACTCCGAAGTCGCTCCCCCCTGCAGAGTACTGTGTCACAGTACATACATACAACTGTGACCCTCGAAAGGTAAGGGTCATCAGCATTCTGTATGGCCTGTGAGGCAGCTTGAGAAAGACGCTGTCCCACAGAGGTGGTCCTTGTGGTGACAGGATCAGAAACAGAGGATGAAGTAGAGGAAATCAACCTGCTACGTTCTTCGCAAGGTACAACCCTGCGAATATCCCCAGAGTGAAATGACCTCAGGTGTCGCTTCATAGTACTGGTCCCAAAGCTGTACTTACCGTGCTTCCCGCGACTGAGTATCATTTTGCTCTCATTGCAGGTAACACGGTTCGCACGAGCCTTAGGACCATTCCCATGAATGGTAAATAACCACCACACTCAAGACTCACGCCTAGTGCGGGTAGTAGGGATTTCCTCTACCTCATTCTCATCATCCTCTTCTTCCTCCTCCGCATCCTCACTCCTGTTCCCCTCTTCAGGCCCTTGAGGAGGTGGTGGTGGTGAAGGGGGTGGGGGTGGTGCTGAAGCAGGTGCAGCACTAAGTGGCAGTTCAGCAGCCAAGGATGCCATCTCGATGATGGTGTGGTCTGCAGGTGACAGCAAAAATCACTGTGTTCTAAAGAATAGCCAGAAACACAATGGGAATAAGCTCTTGGGCGTGGTCTTTTATAGGGGTGCTTGTGTGCGGTCTGTGGACATGCGCACTGTCCGCGGACAGATCGAACACAAAAAAAGGATCGGAAAGTTTCAAAAGGTATATAGAAACTCAAGATTACTATGTGGGACTTGTGCCATGGTGAGATTTTATTGAAAAATATTATGGATTAACTGAAAATGTACTTTTAAATTGTTCGGGGACACGAACAGTGTCCACATTTTAGGACACACGATGAGCGTGGGCGCGGTCATATGATCCGTTTGCGAACTAGTCCACGAAGGAAGCGCCTGTCCGCAGGACACCTAGTGCACGGAGATTGCTTAGTGCATGAGCATTGATGTCCTACGGACACTGTTCGGGTTCTGAAGTAATTAAAATTGCGTCACACGTGAAACGAACATTTCAGCGTGTGTTCTTAGAACAGTTTAAACTTGGTAGCGAACAGTAAGGACAGATATAGTGTTCTTCAGGACACGTGTAATTTAGTTTATGTACGAACATTTCAGGACACCAATTGTGTTCTTAGAACAGTTTCAATTGGGTAGCGAACACTACGAACAGGTATAGTGTTCTTCAGGACACCTCCATTTTTGTTTACGTACGAACATTTCAGGACACCAACAGCGTTCTTAGAACAGTTTGAACTTGCTAGCGAACAGTACCGGACAGGTATAGTGTTCTTTAGGACACTTTAATTTTTGTTTGTTTACGAACAATTCAGGACAACGCATGTGTTCTTAGTACAGTTTCATGTTGCTAGTGAACACTACGAACAGTTGTACTGTTGTTCAGGACACATCATTTTCGTTTATTTACGAACATTTCAGGACACCAATTGTGTTCTTAGGACAGTTTTAAGTTGATAGAGAACATCACGGACGGATATAGTGTTCTTTAGAACACTTTAATTTTTGTTTCTTTACGAACATTTCAGGACACCACGTGTGTTCTTAGAACAGTTTCAACTTGCTAGCGAACAGTACGAACAGGTGTGGTGTTCTTCAGGACACCTCCATTTTCGTTTATGTACGAACATTTCAGAACACTCGCACTGTCCGTTGACACTTTTATTGTTTTTTTTTTTAAAAAACGGAAACTATTCACAATACAATATAAAAATTAAACTTTATTTAACATATACTAATAATTTATGACAGAGAAGGTGAGGCAGAAACAGAAACAAAAACAGGAGAATTTGGGGTTTCAACATGATTGGTATGAGGTGAAGAAGGGATGGAAATCTCATCAAAACGTTTTGGATTATGGAGAGGGTTTGGGGATAATTGACTGGGATATGGTGAGGAGGGACATGTACATGTGGGGCAATGGTACGAGGTTTTTGGTTTGAAATGATTTTCTAGAAAAGTTTTTAAATTATTAAAATTAGCCAACAATACATCCATTTTCTCTTTTCTATTGTGAAGACTGTTATCCATAACAGGGTTTTCTGAAGTTTTTTCTATTCTGGTATGCCTTGTACAAATAAATAATATGTATGTTAAATGTATATAAAAAAAATAATAAATAAATGGTTATATTATTAAGTGTTTCCATTAGTTTCACTATCTTGTGACATTTCTTCATGTGGGAAATTGTCCTCTAGCCACTCCAGAGTACTAGACATTTCTGTGAGAAAAAAAAAAAAAGATAATATATTTTTTAATCTAATACAGAAAGTTTATAAATATATGAGTAAAATGAAGTACACTTATTATTTCTGGTAAGATAAGTCCTATGTATTCAGTGGGTCTGGTCTTGTTCTCAGTTCTGTTGTGTCTGTGAGGTAATTATGTTGGAAGCCAATTTATCTTCTTGTGGTATATTCCATTTCAGAACATATTTTATTGAAATGAATGGTTAGTGTGTTACATATATGGGTTACATTTCTTATGTATTACTATATATAATGTGTTTGTGTGCTGCTTTTTGAATTTGTTAAATGTTCCTATATTATGATATAACAATCAAACATACCCCACCACCCCCCCACAGTTTTTAGGTAGTGGTACTGTTCTCCGAACATGTCCGCGAACATTAAATAAGTTCACGGACATCAAGTTCATAAGAAGAGATCTAGTCAGTTCCATATGACATGCATATAAAGTCAAAGTCATTATTGTTAAGTTGTGCTACTAAAAAACTATGAAATTCAGTGAAAAAACTTTGTTAAAGGGACGTTATGGTTAAGTTGTGCTACTAAAAACCTATGAAATTCAGTGAAAAAACGTTGTTAAAGGGACGTTATGGTTCCAAGTAAAAGGGAAAAACCCTTGAAATTCGCCAGTTATGGTAAGCTAAGCAACCATAACTCGCGCCACCACCGTGCACTGCTAAGACTAACACCCAGGACATCAAAGATGACATCACAAATGTCATTGATGACATCACTGATGACATCACATGTGTATGTACTTCTCATGAAATATGTGTAGAAGGGATTCTTATTAAGTTGCGAAAAAAGTGTCAAGAATCATTGCAAGAAATATACCCTAATAAGTGCATTGAATGATGCATTGATATAAATAGCATCCTATTATCGGGTTCTATCTAGTATACTAAGCTACTCATACAGAAACATAACATTGTGTGCAGCGTACAAGATGAAGGTATGATATTCGTAATGTTAATATGTTGAATAATGAAATGATAATTGTTTTCTTAATATATTTTTGTGTACTGTGAAATATGTAATAAGTAGCTAATAAATCCCATGTATTACATAATTGCATTACTATAGGCAAAACACAAAGACACAAGAACACATACCAATATGGGTATATACAGAGAAAGTGAAGTTAGCAAAAAAGCATAAGTAGTAGCAGAAACAATTCATAACTTAACTGATTAGTTTCATGCAAATAAATGATTGCTCTGTTTCAAAGCTGCTATTTACCCTATGTATATGTATCACTTGATGTGATTGGACCCTAAGGAAAGTAGTGTGAGTACAATGTATACAAATATGACCATATACAGGTAAAGTACAGCCATAAAAAAAAAACAACAGAACTATCAGAAAGTGCTCATAAGTCTAGTGACTATCTTTATGCACAAAACGGATTGCTGTCTTTCAAGCTTGTGTTTTCCCATATGTATATGTTTCATATGATGTGACTGTACTCTAAGGGAATTACTATAAGAATCTACTAGAAGGATATGTCTACAAATAAAATAAAATTCTTAGTTTCTGACTGTTACTGAAGAAAACCATGTGGCCTAGATATGTCAGCAAAAGAAAAAATAGTGAGCCAGACATGTGATGTCATCAGTGATGTCATCAATGACATTTGTGATGTCATCTTTGATGTCCTGGGTGTTAGTCTTAGCAGTGCACGGTGGTGGCGTGAGTTATGGTTGCTTAGCTTACCATAACTGGCGAATTTCAAGAGTTTTTCGGTTTTACTTGGAACATAACGTCCCTTTAACAAAGTTTTTTCACTGAATTTCACAGGTTTTGAGTAGCGCAACTTAACCATAACGTCCCTTTAACAAAGTTTTTTTCACTGATATATATATATATATATATTACATGGCCGCGGTAGCGGCCATGTAGTTATGGTTAAGTTGGTGTTTCCATAGGAAGAGCACTTTTTGGGCAGCTTATAACTTTGCTCCTCCTGGACGAATCCTCACCAAACTTTGCAAAAAAAAAAGTATATGGCCCACCCTGAATTTGTTTGCAAAGTTTGGTGAGGATTCGTCCAGGGGGGGAAAAGTTGTAGGGGGGGTCCCAAAACTTTTTTTTTTCCCATAGACTGAATGGGAAAAAACTTTGCGCACGGCTACAGCCCGAACCGCTGGACGGATTTACACCAAATTTGCAGCAGGAGCGGCGGCCTGGTCCCAAAAGCGTGCTTTTGCAAATTTGGTGTAAATCCGTCCAGTAGTTTTTTAAAAAATGACCAAAATGTAAGGCAAAAAAATTTGTGATGTCTGTGTTTGCTTCACGGAAGGACTTCCCTGTTCGCTCCGCGGTCAGCACCTCGATTGGCCCATGGCCTTGCGTCATGTCTGCGGACATGTGACGTGTTTGCTGATTGGACGGCAAGGGGCGTGGAGAGTGTCAGATTTTCTGTGGCGCCCGCCATCTTGTATTCGCCGTCGACCGCATACAGCGCGGTGAAACGTGGATAAAAAATTGTATTTAGTGCCCTGTTTTGGAGTGTTTGGGGAGGGTGGGGGAGTGTGAGATAGGTTCAATGTTTTGTTTTTTTATGTGCTAGATGTTTTTGTTGCGTTTGATTTGTCCGCGGAGAACACAGCTGTTCTGACATTTTGAAAATAAATTAAATGGTGGGGTGTTTAGAGGATGGAGTATGTGTCATTTTTGTTTGCAAGGAAGGTAAAAATGAGCTGTGAACACTCGCGGTGTACTTAATTGTTCGTAAATACACAAACTGGGGGTGTCCTCAGGAAGCTGTCTGTATTGTAATCTGTCTAGTTGAATGTTTTCTAAGAACACTCGCGGTGTCCCGAAATGGTTGGAATTCCACAAAATGGGGGTGTTCTGAGAACGTTGTTTGTATTGTTCGTTGTCAGGGTGAAAGTGTTTTAAGACCACTCGTTTTGTCCGCTAATATTACAATTTCCGATGGGCGTTAACCGACTTTTTGTCCACTAAAGAAACGATAAATCCGGCTGGTGTGCGCCGACATTATGTGATAATCCTATGACTATCCTATGACCTGGCTGACTTGCTTTTGCAACACTAAATCATATCTCCCGCCCCTAAGCCTGAAATTATCAAAGCATTCATATTCCCCGCCTCTCTCCGTGACGTTACAGGGTGCGTCATCAAACGCGCCCAGTCCTCTCCAGTCCTAAGTGACTTTACACAGAACCCGGAAGACAACACATATTATGTCACAACACAGCGCGCCACAATTCGGAATATGAAACAGTGATTTGAAAGCAAACAGCAAGTTTGTACATTTTGTAAAGTACATTTATTTGACATCAAATGTTTAGAGAAAATTCAGCAATTTGCATTTGTCTTTGTTGTCGATCCGCAAAAGTTCATGTTCAGGCACGCGATGTTCCTTTGCGGTACAGAGGGTGTTAGATCAGCTTACAACTCAGTGCGCCACATTTCGGAATATGAAACTGTGGTTTAAAAGTAAACAGCAGGATTGTACATTTGGTAAAGTACATTTATTTCACATGAAATGTTTAGTGAATATTCAGCGATTTGCAATTGTCTCTGCTGTCGATCAGCAAAAGTTTATTTGGAGCCACGCGTTGTTCCTTTGCGGTAGATAGGCTGTTGGTTTATGATAAAAGCAGTAAATGGTCGCTCTGATAATCGGAAGGTTGCTCCAAAAACGAGCCATTAGACCACCCTATTGGTTGGTATGTTGTTTGTAGCCGCTAGTACTGCGTAAAGGCATATTGGTCCGTGGCGATTGACCCATGAAAAGGTGAGGTTTATGAAGTTGCATATTTGGACCTGCACCTGGCAGTTGAAGACCCCATCCGCTGGAGTCTGTAAATCGTGACATAGGCAAAATGGGGCCAAATACCTGTTTTAAAAAACATAAATTAGTCTCACCAGCAGATCTTCATTAAAAATCATCATTTTATTTATTAGGGCTTGAAACTATCTGCTATCGAAGATAGTGCAACGGAGTATGTTAATAATATTTTCCCATTCATATAGCGCTAAGAACCGTGAGGTATCTAAGTGGTGCTTATTATTAACCACGGTGTGTGGTGCTCATTTATCGACCACGGAGGGATGAAAGGCTGAGTTTGGCCTTGCCGGGATTCAAACTTGCGTTAGCAAGCTGTGCACGGATGTCAAAGCCAGCGTTGTACTTGCTGTGCCACTTGACAGGCTACAGTGAAGTGGCACAGCGAGTAGAGCACTTGACCGCCTATAGACCGGTTAAATTATTTATATTAACCCACCCTGTGTCGTCTGCCTTTTTCAGAGCCCTATAAACAACAGGGGATCAATTCGGCGGTGATAGTGCGCGGTAGAAAACATTATGCCACTTTCAACGAACAAGTTCAACTTGAGCGGTCTTTAATGCTACGCTATTGTAATTATATTTGGTATAAAATAATCTAAAGGGTTACTTACAGTACAATTGCAATTTCCATTGTCTACAAGTGGTGCAGTCCCAAAATACGACTCTGCTTGTGCCAACGATCTTTCGCATAGTGATATAATATATAAAAGTGGTTTCGTTTCATAAATTTCATCCTTATCTTCTCTTACGTTTTAGCAACACTCCTTCAAGAGAAGTCTTTCATCACAATCCCTGTCTGTCAAGGTCAAAACACAATACAACCTAATAGTCCGCTTCATGAGCCTCTCCGGGGCCCGAGAAAAAAATGGAAGCAGCTGACCTTCACTGTGGACGAGTATACATTCTTACTTTGCAACATTCTGTGTAAAGCCATCTGTGAGAAGTTGGTTTTTGCACGCCATGTTTGTAAATTTTTTGCGTGATATTAAAAAAAGTTTGTTTAAGGGACGTTATGGTTCTAAGTACAGCCGAAAGACCCCTGAAAATCGCAAGTTATGGTAAGCTATGAAAAATAAATCACGCCACCACCGTGCACTGCTAATCTAACACCCAGGACATCAAAGATGACATCGCAAATGTCATTGATGAAATCACTGATGACATCACATGTGTATGTACTTTTCATGGATTTTGTGTACTAGGGATTTTTATTATAATGTTCCGAAAAAAGCGTCAAGGATATTGTAATAAATATCATACCGTTATTAGTGTTTTGAACGATGCATTGATATAAATAGCATTGTATTATGGGATTCTATCTAGTATACTGAGCTACTAATCGAGAAACATAGCATTGTGTGCAGAGTACAAGATGAAAGTATAATATTTGTAATGTTAATATGTTAAATAATGAAATGATAATTGTCCTGAAATGTTCGAAAATTCACAAAATGGGGGTGTTCTGAGGACGTTATTCGTATTGTGTGATTGCTTAGCTGTATGCAATGAGGGAATGGCACAGAGAGTAAAGTGGACGCCGTCCACGGACACCGCGGCTGTTCGTGGACAGGGCGTGCTACATCCGGGTTTTTCCAGGAAATCCAACATGGAAAGAAGACTGTACGGATCAGCCAATCAGATGTCGAGGTTGTGGATTTGTGTTGAAAGAGACTGTGTGTGGTGAAGATGGCAGAAGTGGAGAAAGTCAGGGTATTGGTGCTCGGAGATATGTTTGTGCATGGTTTACAGCAGTACGCTGAATGCAGGCATGTTGCAAAGAACTTTGATGTGAAAGGAGTGGAGGTGGTGTGGAGCACTGTGCCTGATTGCAATGTACAGGGAATTGTACAAGTTTGTGAGGATATGGCCACGATGAACAGTCCGCATGTGGTAGTTTTGCACTATGGTGCTTTCCATTTGGGCAACGTCAGTGCCCCTACTTTGTTGGCTGATTTGGAACGCTTGGTTCAAGCCGTAATGAAGATCCTTCCAAATGCAAAAGTAATTTTTTCTGGATTACTACTTAGGGCAATATGGGACAATAGTTCAGTTTTTTGTCCTCAGCAAAACATTGCTAGGTGTGAAATCAACCGAGGCATGTGTGCCTTCATGCTTAGAGCTGGTATGTTCTTCTGTAACAATGAGAATATTGATGCCAGTAATGCTGTTAATTTTAAAGAAGATGGCATTTCTTTATCTTTTACAGGAAATGCCTTTCTATTTTGGAATGTAAGGGTTGCTTTGGAGAAGGTTATGTAAAGATTTTAGGAGTAAAGTAAGAAAAGAAAACAAGAAAAAAATACAAAATAACAGGTGTCTGTCAAGCATCTGTAAAAAAAAAAAAAAACGGCTCTTTTCAGAGCTAACTTCAAAGGGGAAATGGGTCACAATATTCAAATTTACATTCACCACGCTCAGATTTTCGATGTGTCCGCGGACATGGCGGTAGTCCGCGGACATGGAAATCACTATGAGGGGGTTAGTATGTTCTATGTTACATGTATATGAAGTCAGGGATATTATGGTTAAGTTGTGCTACTAATAACCTATGAAATTCAGTGAAAAAACTTTGTTAAAGGGACGTTATGGTTAAGTTGCGCTACTAAAAAGCTATGAAATTCAGTGAAAAAACTTTGTTAAAGGGACGTTATGGTTCAAAGTAAAACCGAAAAACCCCTGAAATTCGGCAGTTATGGTAAGGTAAGCAACCATAACTCGCGCCGCCACCGTGCACTGCTAACACTAACACCTAGGACATCAAAGATTACATCACAAATGTCATTGATGACATCACTGATGTCATCACTTGTGCATTTACCTTTCATGAAAAGTCTGTACAAGGGATTCTTAGTGTAATGTTAATAAAAAAAGTGTCAAAGATTATTGGAATAAATATCAAGTGCTAATCAGTGCATTAAGCTATGCATTGATATAAATAGCATTCTATTATTAACTTCAATCCAGTATACTAAGGTACTCATGTAGAAACATAGGCATTGTGTGCCGCATACATGATGGAGGTGCAATATTCATAAGCTTGTCATGTTGAATATTGAAATGATAACTGTTTTCAAATTAGAGTTTTGCGTACAGTGAAACTTGTGATAAGTAGGTTATAAAACCCACTTAGTACATAATTGCATTATTATACACACATCACAAAGAGACAACGCCACATACAAATATGAATATATACAAGGGAATTGAAGTAGGAAAAAGAAACAGCAATAGTAGCAGAAAGTGTTCATAACCCAACTGATTACCTTTATGGAGAGAAATGATTTCTCTGTTTCAATGCTGTTACTTACCCTATCTATATATATCACATGATGTGTCTGGACCCTAAGGAAAATAGTGTGAGTACAACATATAAAAATATGAGCATATACAGGGAAAGTACAGTAATAAAAAAACATCAAAAGTATCAGAAAGTGCTGATAAATCTACTGATAATTTTAATGCACAAAAAGGATTGCTGTCTTTCAAGGTTGTGACTTCTCCTATGTATATGTTTCATATGATATGACTGGACCATAAGGGAATTATTCTAAGAACATACTTGAAGGATAAGTCTACGAATATAGTAATTTACAATTTTCAATTCCTGACTGTTACTGAAGAAAATCATGTGGCCTAGACATGTCAGGAAAGGAAAAAAAGGGAGAGCCAGCCACGTGATGTCATCAGTGATGTCATCAATGACATTTGTGATGTCATCTTTGATGTCCCGGGTGTTAGTGTTAGCAGTGCACGGTGGCGGTGCGAGTTATGGTTGCTTATCTTACCATAACTTCCGAATTTCAGGGGTTTTTCGGTTTTACTTTGAACCATAACGTCCCTTTAACAAAGTTTTTTCACTGAATTTCATAGGTTTTTAGTAGCGCAACTTAACCATAACGTCCCTTTAACAAAGCTTTTTTTACTGAATATATATTTATATATATAGGGGTTTTGGGGGTTTGGCGTTGGGTGGGGGGTTGTGGGGGTTTCCCCCCACATATATGGTACAATTGACCTTCACAATTCGGTGAAAAGGTCAATTGTCATTCAAACAGTTGTAAAACGAACAATTCGTATACAACCTCTTGGACATCCGCCCCATGAAGCATGTCTCAGTTGAGGCTTTTGCTACCAGCTTTTCTCCCCCTCTTCCACCCGTGGCTGACTCACACCCTGACAATGCTCTGCCCCTGCTCTACTCCTCTATTTCTGCTACTCGTAATGCTCTTGCCCCTGTCACGAGGATCCATTTGAAGTCCAAAGCCACATGCAATTCTTGGTATGACTCCGACCTAGCTTCACTTAAACGTAAGTGTAGGGTTCCTGAGAGGAAATGGAGGGCTTCTTGTTCATCCTTGGACAAAACAGCCTGTTGCCTGCTCCAAAGGCAATACCGAATCTCTGTCCTGACCAAGAAGAGAGTGCACATTCAAGCCCGTGTTTCTGCGACAGCTAACAATTCCGCAGAACTCTTTAAAATCTGCAAGGAGCTGGCCAACCTAGCTGCAGTCTCTACCCCTTCTCTTGCCCCCAAGGCTCTTTGCAATACCCTTGCCTCTCACTTTATCCCTAAAACCCAGGACATCCTGTCCATCCTCTCCTTCTCTCCCCCTCCTCTCTCCTCTTCGTTTCTGTTTGCTGACCCACCTTCAGCCACCCCCCGCCCTCTTTCTCATCCTTTCCTCTTTTCTCCCCTGATGAGGTCGGTGAACAAGTCCGATCTATGAAAGCCTCATCAAAACAGATTCATTGTTGCTCCTCTAAAACCATCAAGGATCACATTGATACACTCACTCCGGCCATTGCCAATTTTTCCAACCGCTCTTTTGCCTCAAGATCCGTCCCCTCCCCTCTGAAGCACTCCCTTGTGCATCCTCTTCTCAAAGAACCCACAGCTGACCCTTCTTGTCCAGCTAACTATCGCCCAATTTCCAATAATCCCTTTTTGGGTAAACTCCTCGAAAAGCTAGCCATCTCTCAGTTTAAGCTTATTCCGATTCGGTTGGCTCTCTCCATGACCACCAATCTGGCTTCGGAGCTGCCAGAAGGACAGAGACTGCTCTCCTGAACATCTGTGAAGATCTGCTCTCCAACCTTGACTCTAACAATCCCTCTGTCCACATCCTACTCGATATCTCCTATGCCTTCAACACGGTCAACCATATCTCCCTGCTCAACCGTCTCTGCGATAACTGGGGTATCACTGATCAGGCTTTGGCCTGGCTGACCTCTTTCCTCTCTGAATGACCCTCCAAGGTCCAACTTGGGTCCTTCCTATCATCTATCTTCCTCTCTACCTGTGGTGTTCCCCAGAGGTCTAACCTCTCTCCCTGGCTTTTCAACCAATACCTGGCAACTCTCGCCCACTGCATTGCCATTTTATGCTCAAATTTTCAGTGCTACGCTGATGACACTCAACTCATTTCAGGCTGCCCTCGGCCACCTCCTCTCCTTCTCTCATCTATTATTGCCTAACTGCCATTCAAGGTTGGTGTTCTGCCAACAATCTTTGTCTAAATGCCAACAAGACTGAGATCCTCTTCATTGGTACACCTTCACCATCCTTTTCCCCTCACTCTCTGGCCGGCCTCCCTTGGCCCTCCTCCTACCCCTACCTGTGAGGCGCTAGGAACCTAAGAGTCATCTTTGACTCCACACTTTCCTTCTCTGCCCACATCTCTGATCTCTAAAAAGTCAAACTTCCTACTGCACCTCCTCAGAGGTACTCTGCCTTTCCTCTCCTTCCCCCAGAAGCTCACTGTCTCCTAATATTTGGTTCTCTGTAGGTTGGACCATGGTAACAGCCTCTTTCTAAATCTACCTGCCTCCACTCTCCGCCCTTTACAACTAATCCAGAACAGGACTGTGAGACTTGTCTTTGGCCTCAATCCCTGGGATTGTATTTCTCCAGCTCTGAAATCCATTCGTTGTGTCCCAGTGGATGCAAGGTTTACATTCAAAACCCTCTGCATTGTCCACAAGGCTTTCTGGGGCCTGGCTCCAAAAGACCTTCAACTATCCCTCCGTAAATACCTCCCCTCTCGAGCTCTTTGCTCCTCTACGTCTAACTCCCTCAGGGTCAGTCGTTTTTCAAAGATACGAGCTGAGGGTAGATCTCTGTCTTCGACTGGGGCCTCCCTTTGGAACAGCATCCCTATCACTCTGAAACATGAGGAGAACCATCTCCGGTTCCGGAAGCACCTCAAGACCTTCCTCTTTGCTACTGCCTTTTCCCCCCCTTCTCCCCTGCTGATTTGCTTCTCTCTCGGCACTGTGCACCTGGCCACCCTCTGTCCTCTGGGCCCAGGTACCTGCTCACCCTGCCACCCTCCTACACTGCCTCCGGCCCTCCCGTTGCACTGGGGTCTGTGTCTGTACCCATACAGTCCTCCACCCCCTTTTCTTATACACGTATCAGACAACCTGTCTGCTAAATCCAGCACGTGCTGGCTGAACTACCACTGTTTATTGACTTTATTTATTTATTTATTTTATGCATTATCATGGATCTGTTTCTCCTCTGTTCCGCACTTTCCACTTCTCCCCCCTTCCATGCACTTTTCCCCTTTTCCCTTTCCCATGCACTTGCACGTTCTCAATGTCACTGAGCCCAGTAAGATCATTGTTTTTGTTCTCCCTTGTTCCCCACCCCTTCCTTTGTCGTGCTCTGACACACTTGTGCATGAGCGCAATATAAATAAAATATCAATTTAATTCAATAATTAAATCACCTCTTTGGCACCAAAAATGTCTCATATGTAATGTTAAAGGATATTTATACCGCACACTATCCCCAACGTAGTGATCCCCTATCGCTCCGAAAGATCTGATTAACTAACATAACTGTCAAATGCATAAGCAGCGATAAATCCTGAAAAATCATGTCTGAGCTGCAAGACATGCATGGCCTCAAAAATTTACATGGACACAAAATACAACAAGCACAATTGCATATAGGTGCACACATGTCCTAGAATATGCATGGTGTGCACAAACATGTCCCTATTGTGGGGTGTAGAAAAGCAATGGAGTATCAACCCACATGTTACTCAACATGGCAACATGACCACGTTAAACCCCATCCCCATAGCAACTATTAACAAGAGGTAATAGACAATTGTGACAAAGAGTGCGAACCACCAGAATTACCACATCACCACACATGCAGAAACTAAAGTAGCCATTCCATAATGATCAAGATAAATGCACATCTTACCTGTCCCCTTGGCATGCAGTCAACACTCAAATTTCATCCCATGAAATAGCCATCATTCCCTGATGGAAGGATCTGCAAACAAGGAACAAAAAGAAACGGAGTGCAGCTAACACATCCATGCACCCATGAAGTTAAGACCCACAGGCACCCCTCAGTGACATACAAAATATGCAAACAACAGCTCACAAGACAACCATCAACATGTGTTTCAGCACATATGCAGCAACGCCTGCACACTGCATGCAAATCAAACACACACAACACACACGCTGACAAACAACAACATCCCCCACACTGCCTGTCTCCCTCATTGACATGCAACAAATGTGCATGTCACATATCCCCATTCACTAGACGATGGCACATACACAACGCATGCATCAGTAAACATGCTGAATGAAAATGAGAACACATCACATATGCAGATAATTGAGCTCACCAAAAAGCAGGGACACCTCTGGAAGACTACCAATGACATGACAAGGCATGTCATCGCCTGGATAGAATTGGGACAGTGCACTGAACACAGTCATGGGAGCACATTTACTTATGTATTCATTTATTTATTGGTCACTTGTTAGGCACTTATACAATTAGAAAAACAGTTTCAAAGCGCCCACAGGGCAACAGGGTGGGGACAGGGGAAGGTAGAAAATTAATTACAACAGAGATAAATAATTGAATTAATGCTACAAACAAACCATGACAATAACTGGGAGGGGATACAAACCTACTATGCCTTTTGAGTGTTCAGAACGTGCAAGTGTAGAGGGGAGGGGGTAAGGGAAAGGTGCTGAGGTGCTCATGGAGAAGTGTTTGTGGTGAAGTGCTAAGAAAAGAAAAGAAAAAAGTAAGTGCTACCTCCTGTGGTGGTGCTGAGCCTGAACAGGTGCAGTATATAGACAGCGGCTTGGATGAGAGATTTGGGGGGTTAGTGCCCTGAGGATAAATAAGGGCCCTGCACATAAATCACACTACTGTATGATTAGCAGGGAAGAGAGGAGGAGAAGGAAGAGGCTAAGAGAAAGGTCTTGAGGCTTTTCTAGAACCTGCTCAAGACGCAGATGGCGAGGGAGGCTATTACACAGAAGGCAGCCCACAGAGGAAATAGATCGACCACCAGCTCTCTGTTCAGCAAACCACTTCACACACAGGCAGTTGGTGCCAGAGGAACACAGGAGTCTAGAAGCAGATTATTTGGTCAGGAACCTTTGGTCAGGAACCTTTGAAGATAGACTGGTCCCCGGCACCAAATAGCCTTATGGATGATACAGAGGAATTTGAATTTTATCAGTGCGGAGACCATGAGCCAGTGTAGGGCTGAAGCGATGCGGTCCCTGGGTTTGAGGCCAAGGACAAATCTTGCTGACTTATTCTGGGTAAGCTGGAGGTGTTGCAGGGTGGACGAAGGTAGATTAAGGAGGATGCTGTTGAAGTAGTCTATCCTGGAGAGAACCGGAGCACGGGTAACATGGAGTCTCTGGGGGAAGGTGAGGAAGGGTAAAGTTTCTTTGAGAAGGAAGAGCTGAAAGTGGGACTTCTTGACAATGTCCTGCATATGAGGGATGAGTGAAAGTGAGGAGTCGAAGACAACTCCAAGCTTCCTGGCTTCAGAGGAGGGACAATGGGGGGAGCCCATGGTTGAAGGCCAGAGTGAAGGGAAGAAGTAGGATACAGGGGATCCACTAGGAAGAATCTCTGTTTTGCTGGCGTTGAGGCAGAGGTCATTAGCCGTGCACCAAGCCTTGATGGCGGAGAGGAGGTCAGGGATGAAGGAAGGTACAAGGGCATCAGTAGGAACTTTGAAAAAGAGTTTTGTGTTGTCAGCATAGCACTATAAGTTGGGGGAGAAGGAGGCAATGAGGCGTTCCAGCAGGGGAAGGTATACGTTAAAGAGGCATGGTGAAATAATGGAGCCCTGGGGGACACCACAGGTGGAGGAAGAAGTAGGGGAAGAGAAAATAGTTTTGGAGACAGGGTCGGTTAGGAATGAGCTAAGCCAGTCCAGTGCCCGCTCAGAGATACCAAGAAAGAGTATCATGGAGCCTTTTTATAACGATGGAATGGTTCACTGTGTCAAATTCTGAATATAGACAAAGGAGGATGAGGACAGAATGGGATTTGGAATTGAGGGATTGAAGCTGTTCTTTACGGGTGTTCAGGAGAGCAGTGTGCGTGGCTATGGAAGCTTTGAATCCAGACTGGTGGTCATGTAGACCGCCAACAAGTTCAGCATGGGTGTTGAATTAGGGGAGGGCCAACTTCTCAAGCAGTTTTCCCAGGAAGGGGGTGATGGAATGGTGCGATAGTTGGCTGGGCAGGATGGTTCTGCAGATGGCATTGCACGGATGGGGTACACAAGGGATTGCTTGAGGGAGGATGGAAAAGAACCAGTAGCAAAAGAGTGGTTGCAGAAATCGGCAAGAGCAGGGGTGAGAGAGGAGATGTTGTTCTTGATGGTTCTGGATGACCATGGCCCAACTTGTTTTGTGGAGACCTTTGTGGTGTTGGCAACTATGGTGACTTCTTCAGGGAAGACAGGAGCGAAGGAGGAGAAGGAGGAAGGTGAGTGGTAGTTGAGGCAGAAGGAAGAGGGTTGTGTTGGAACAGTGTGTGACAAGGATGTTCAGTATGTTCAGGGTTTTGGAAAAGAAGTGAGAGGTGGGAGCATTGCAAAGGGTCTGGGAAGGAGTAGGGGCAGAAGATACTGCAGACGGGTTGGCAATGTCCCCGCATATTTTGTAGAGTTTTGCCATGATGCAAAGCATAAGAATGCAAGTACATTAATACTCACCTCTTCCACTCCAGAACTCCAGGCAAGATCATGCTTGACACTTCAATTCACATAGGCCAATGTCAGACTGGAAGGCTGGCCACTGAGGCAACTGCCATGGAAGACATAAGCAGACAACGCAAAGCTATGTGATACTGCAAGCAAGTATAAATGCATGCCAAACGTGGGATGCAAACAAAAGATTCATGGTCAATGCAGACTTAATTGTGACAGAATACAATTGGTATAATTCTGCATTCAATTGAATGCAGCTATACCATGCACCCAACTGAGGTCAGCTTGAAGCTGCAAACACTATGGTGCAGCATGCATGGGACATGCATGTGAAGACAACACCGCTAAATGTAATATGCTGGTACACAACATAGCATCCCAAAAATGTGTATCAATGTCCCCATGGTTGTGGCTAGTAACTGGTGCTGCACACCTTAATTGAGGCACCGTAAACAAGAGAGGCCAAATGTGCCATCAAACCATTACCCCACAAACATGGCAAGGGATGTGAAGTGTCACTCAGTACACATGGTCAAAGTGTAATGAGACACATGCCAGCACAACCATCAACACCTGTCACAGGCCACAAACAGCCGGCCCTGCCACCCACTACCAAACATCCAAGAAAGGCCCATACAGTTGAAACGCCCACAATGTTAAATATGAAACCAGTGGCCTCACCAATCTATAGAAATAACACCATGCCCAGACCTAACACCAGAACCACACCCTGTGAAACATGCACCCATGAAGAAGTACTGGTGCCCCACAAGACAAGTCAATCCCAAGTGATCACAACCAGTGCACTACTCCCAGCCAAACCCAACTTAAGTGTCTGCAAATGGCCTTCACTTACCTGCACAGAGCACCCACCTGCCTTGACTACAATGCACCCCATCGGGAGATGCATCCCATAAATACAAATACATGCATAGTAACAAAAAAGAACATGCACATCCATGACAACACATGTATTGATCCTGAAAATATTGAGAGAACTCCCACTGCAGAAGCAGCACACGGTGCAAGAGGGTAACAGGACAAAGATTGGATTGTAATCTGCCCATGAGTGCAGCGTACCACAACAGAGAGAGGGAGAGAGAGTGACAGTGAGAGGGAAGACCGAGTAAAACACACATCAAGGAGTATACTACCTAGATTGGAGATGGCCAATGACATGCACTAGACCACAGTAGGTGTGGCCATAGATGATTTGACCGAGGGAGGTAACACAGTGACATGAGTACCACTTAAATAACCATGGTAGCGTGCAAAGTCAAGTTACACATGCAGCAAACATGGTGACAAATGATGCAAGCTCATGTTTACCCACTGACTGCACCAGCATGGTGTGAATCCTGCATCACCTTCACCAGGGACTGTGTCTCCAAATTAGGGACAGGAGGGACAGTGCCTGGTGGAGGGCATAGGGAGCATGGATGTCAAAGGGTGCAGGGTTTCTCCCTGGGACAGCAATCACCACCAGGTCATGGGTTACTGAAACAACATGGCATAGTGAACTACCAATCACACAGCCCACATGTGAGAGGAAACACTGAACCCATAGTTACCTGCACATGCCATCCGGTGCACCACCATGCAAACATGCAAGTTGATCTCACTATGCATGGCTGAATGCCCACCACCACAAACATCATGGCCCTGAGAGGTTAACAGCACAACGCAAGAAAAAAAAAGAAAAATAAAACCTGAAAGGGCAACTCAAAAATAAAATGCCAACATCCAGAACTGGGGTAAACTAAAGTAAAAAAGAATCTACAAAAAGATCAAAATTGTCCATCATGACCTGGGGCGTCCACCCAGGAGGGGGAGAGCATGGGTGTACGTAAAAAAAATATACTAAAAAATAATTACCCTCGATGGTTAATTACATCACATGGCAACAGGCAGACACACATATCCACAGCCAAGTCTGTGAAGTGGAGTGAGTGAATCAATGGAGTTTTAGATAGGAACAATGTACATTGTACACAAGAGGGAGAGGGGCATGGTGTATGGGCTGAGTGTGGGAGGGCAACAAGGAGCAGGCCTCACAATGATTCGCCTCGGGAGTCATTGCCATTGGGGCAGCAGGGATGTGCACAGTCTAGACATATGCACACTCACTCATGGCACACTGTAAGGCGTGTTGGTTGTCATCTAGTATGTTCTATGTAGCATGGAAGCATGGAAGCACCTATGTACATGTGTGAAAAGGGACTCTATACCCTGCAGGGTATGATGTGTAACTCGTATTTTGGACCCAAGCATGTGTCTAGCAGAGAACATTCACTGACATCAAGGATGAAGCTAACAAGAGTGCACATTGTGGTATCAAGTTGCAGATGTTGTGGGCGTATGCTATTGGGGGGTCAGTATTGTCACACAGCCATGTTCAACTGATGTACAACACATGGGTTCTGTCCACTATTGTGTACACTGAACATGAGTCAGCACACCACGATATGGTTCACCCGGGGCAGTCATTCAAATGCACCCTGATGTGCACCACAATCATACATCTTGGTGATGCTTCACTACACGTACTCAGAATACACAATCTTGGTCACTCACCGGACATGTCCTTGTAATTTTCCAGGCCTCCTATGCCTTGCACCTGCTCCACTAGAATGAATTGGCTCATAGTCTCTTCATGCTCGGTCAGCTCCTCCTCCTGTGGTGACCCCCTCCAGTTGCCAGAGCAGAGGTGAGGTTGGCACCCAGCTTGGACTTGGTGTGACGGGTGAGGTCATTCCAGGGCTTAACTAACTGTACAGCAGTGCACTTATGAAACCCTAAGTCATTGATCTCATCTGTGACATGCTGCCTATGCACCATATGATGAGCAGGTGTATGTGTGCGCCCCTATTGCTGGCACATGTCACTGTGGTGAATGGTCATGTAGTCTGTGAGGATCTGGAGTTCATCATGGAAGTTCCTCTTCCTTAATGTGCCAGTGTCCTGTGGCATGCCATGGGGTTGAGCTTGTTCTTGCTGTGCAGGCTTTGCCTTCATGCCACAAGGTGTTGGCCCTGTGTGGCTGAGACCACTCTGGGGTCCAGGTTCTGGACTACAAGTGGCCTGGGGCATGGCGTTGCCACCTGGGGCTGGGGCTGCTGCTTCCGCTGCTTCCACTGTACGTCTGTTACTTTCTCGGGCTGGGACAGCTGCCTCTGCTGCACATCCCTCACCATTTTGGACTGGGACAGCTGCTTCTGCTGCATGGCCCTTACGATTTTGGGCTGGGACAGCTGCTTCTGCTGTACAACCTTTACCCTATTGGGCTGGGATGGCTGCTTCTGCTGCACGTCCCTTACCCTTTCGGGCTGGTATGGCTGCTTTGGCCGCAGGTTCCAGAACCCCAGGGGCTGGAACAGCTGATTGCTGCATGTCGCTGGACCCTTGGGGCTGGGACAGCTGCTTCTGCAGGATGTCCCTGGACTCTTGGGCTGGGACAGCTGCTTCTGCAGGTTGTCCCTGGATGCTTGAGGCTGGGACAGCTGCTCCTGCAGGACATTCCTGACCCCAGCCACATCTGCCCCCTTTCCCTATTGGGGTCTTTCCACTCATGTTCCAGGTGTAAGGGAAAAATGGAAGGCACACCAAGCAATAGTCCCGGGCAATGAGAGTGAGGGGGCAGTCTAGGTGATGGAAGATGTAGTTCTGTGGACCAGAAAGGCTCGAAAGTACCCCAGGTGTGAAAAATATGGTATGCGTAACTCACAGACACCCCAAAAGAACAATAGATGGGTATGCGAGACCAGGAAAGCATGTTTAATAGAAAAAAGCAGTATGCGATACGCAGTGGCACCCAGCAACACAAAAAATGTATATGCAAACCCCTTAAAGCTACCCAAAAGGTAAGAATAGAGGTACCAAATCCGCCGGGGCACCCAGAGTTGGGAAAATGTGTACACAATTCATTGTTAGCATTGCAAAATTCAAAGGTAGATGCACTTATGCATGGAGGCAAATCCCCCACTAAAATAAGCAGTTTGAATGGTCCCTGAAGTGAATGATTACGTGGTACCCCAAAATATGCAGTACTCCACTCGGACATCTCCTCTGCTTTGCATGCACATTTGGAGTTGCTTCTCCACATACTAATGTATCCCCGAATATGGCGTGCTCAATGCCTGCGCTCAGCACGTGTCACTAAATTATGTGCTGAGGGCCTTTCCTTGGATTTCACATGTCCACGCTGATTTTTTTATGTGCAACGTCCCGTCACTGTTTCCGGCTGCCATCATAGATATACATGGAAGACCCACGCGCCTGCCTCTGTGCCTTTTTACCTGCCTCCTACTGCCCTGTGCTGCCTCCAACTTAGCCATCTGCTGCTGCCTGTCCAGTGTGTGTGCCTGCAGCCCACCTGCACTGCGTTTGAAGTGCCTGCTGTCCATCCATTGCCTATGTTCCTGTCCTTGACCCTGTGACCACCTGAGCTGCTTCATCAGACTCCGACCATGCCATTCCACCACCACCGCTCCACAGGCCAGCTCCAGGACCACCTTTGTCCACCCACACCTGGCTAGGTGGTTGCCATGTCTGCACCATCATCATCAGACCAGAGCAGAAACCCTATGGCAGTGAGGCAGAGGGCTGTCAACTTCACCGCCAGGGAAGTGACATCCTGGTGGGAAAAGTCCTGGAGCATTATGATGCCCTCTTCAACCCTGTAATGCAATGCGGCATGGAAGGACGTCAGCAGATCTAGGATGGGATAATGGATGCCATCTACATGGCGGGTATGGCATCCCACAACTTCAAGACCATGCACAAGTTCTGGAGGACTTGCAATCCAGGACGAACAGCAAAGCCTTGCGCTACGTCCAGGCCGGTGCCACCGCGGAAGTGCACCAAACGCACAGTTGCCGGATGTTGGCTAACAACATGCGGGTCCTGGGGCAGTACTACTCATGCTGCACACCCAGGTGTGTGAGTTACGTGAACGTCTGGGGTCGACTGGTGAGAAGACATGTGGGGCAATGCTCTACAGTGCATGTTCTCTGTGCATGTAGCAGCATGTTGCCAGTGACCTCCGTAGGCTTGCAGCAAGAATTTTTCTGAGATGGATGTCTGCATGCATGCCCCAGACATTGCTCCCCATGTGTGCATTCAGACAGAAATGTATTTTGAATGTGCTATCACCTGCATTGTGTGTTGTAGTGTTGCCTTTCAGACCATACACGTGCAATGTTACTTGTGTCTGAGACATGCCAGGATGACAAGTGTGACAGTTGAGGTAGTGTTGCCCGCATCATGTGCATGCATAATATTCATGTTTATGTGCCAAAAATGGGAATGTGTGACTGGGCATCACTCATGCCTGGATGCAACATGTGCATTTGGATGTCTGGCTTTAGTCACATAGAGGCATTGCAGTTCATGTGACTCTGATGTGATCGGTCATCACACAGTTTGGGGCCTCTCGGTTGATGTGTGTGCATGACATGTGTATGTGCTTGTTGCTGTGGCATGCTCACATGTGCATGTGCAAATGATGCATATGAGTGTAACATATGCAATTGATTGGTTGTGACAATTCAAGTAGCCTGATGTGAATGTGTGGAATGATGGCCAGTCAGGTGTCTGCATGGATGTGGATTGCATGTCTATGTGTGTGGGTGTGGAGGTCGATGGTTGTTCCCTTGACTAGACATGATCATGTGAATGTTGGTGTTGCCATGCACAATTTGGTGCAGTACACTGATGTTTCTGTTCTGTCTCCTTTTCCATAGTTGCATCTGATGAAGTGGGCAGAACCAGTGCTGTGGAGAATGGCAGCAGGGATGCCTCCACCAGGCAGAGGCGCAGGGCCCAGCCACGTCCCCGTGACAGCTCATCTTCGGGGAGCGATGTGGCTGTGGCAATGCTGGTGACATTGGGCATGGCTGCTTGGGGTACGTTAAAGAAGTTGAAGGTGGGAATGGACTCCTCAGCAGTGGTGGGGACAGGTGGTGCCACACGGGGCCATCCATAGCAGAAGACGCTCCTGAGTCATCTAGGTTGGCAGAGGGGAGGGGGAGGAGGTGGCCATTGCAGCCCAGCCCATGAGGTCAGGTGGGGGTGTTCAGGTGGGCGTGCCTACTGCAGTCCTGTCCCAGGGGCATGAGGCTTTGCAGGCCACTGTGCAGGTGTCTGTGCAAAATCTAGTCACCGGGCCATCGGATGCAGCAGTATGCACCTGCTGGGATGCCTCCACCAAGACCAACCACCCGGTGTCAGCTGATGTGACCACCCAGACACCCCCTTACTGTCTGGTGTTGCCATCCTGGATTATGTGCTACCCCTGCAGGCTGGGTTGGCGAGGCAGACAGCTGTCATTTGTGATGATGTATGATGATGTGCAGGCCACTCGTAATCTGCTTGCACATCATCACAGTGAGCTATCCCACCTCATCAGTGGGCTTGGAACATGCCTTTTCCATGGTGTCCTCCATGGGATGTTCACTGCTGCAACCACCTTCTCGTCTTCCTCATCTGTGCACCAGTCATCCTCTGCGGTGCCTTGATGATATGATATGGCATTTGTAACGCGCCTATACACAAGTGTTTCAAGGCGCAACGAGGCAGGGACGGGGAAACAAGGGGAAGACAGACAACGATCCTACTAGGCCAGGTGTCATTTAGATTGTGCAAGGTCAGGGGTAGGGGGGAGGGAAAAGTGCAAGAGGAACGGGAGGGGGGAAGTGCAGTACAGGGTAAGTAGAATAAAAAAAAAAATAATAGGGCCAGCTGGTGGCAAGTGCAAGGTAAGTGCAGACAAGTGCTGGGGAGGGGGGGCTGTAGGGATACAGAGACAGTCCCGCAGTGCAGGGGTTGCCAGGGAGGCAGTGCAAGTGGAGAGTGGCTGGGCCAAGGACCGAGGTCGGAGAGAGTGGCCCAGTTGCAGATTCAGTGCAGTTTCAGTGAAGAATTTAGCAGGGGAGAGGGAGAGAGAAAGCAGAAGCAAAGAGGAAGGTTTTGAGGTGCTTCCGGAACCGGAGATGGTTCTCCTCAAGTTTCAGGGAGGCAGGAACGCTGTTCCAGAGGGAGGCCCCTGCCGCGGAGAGAGATCTACCCCCAGCTCGTTGCTTCGAGAAGCAGCTGACCCTGAGGGAGTTGGAGACGGATGAGCGTAGGGCTCGGGAAGGAGGATATTTAGGAAGAGAGAGTTGAAGGTATTTAGGCCCCAGGCCTTGTGGACAATGCAGAGGGTTTTGAACTTAATCCTTGCAGCCACTGGGAGCCAGTGTACAGATTTCAGTCCAGGAGAGATACGGTCCCTGGGCTTGAGGCCGAGGACAAGTCTTGCAGTCCTGTTCTGGATGAGTTGCAGAGGGCGGAGAGTGGAGGCAGGCAGATTAAGATAGAGGCTGTTACAGTAGTCCAGCTTCGAGAGAACCAGGGCTCAGGAGACAGTGAGCTTCTGGGGGAAGGAGAGGAAGGGAAAAATACCTCTGAGGAGGTGCAGCTGTGACTTCTTAGAGACGTCAGATATATGAGGCGAGAAGGAGAGTGTGGGTGTCGAAGATGACCCCGATGTTTTTTGCCTTGCAGGTAGGAGCAGGAAGACGGCCAAGAGAAGCTGGCCAGAGAGCTGCAGGGAAGGAGGGAGTGGGTGTGCCGATGAGTGGAATCTCAGTCTTACTGGCATTAAGGCAGAGGTCATTGGCGGCACACCCTTCCTGGATAGCAGACAGACAGTCAGAGATGAGGGAAGTAGAGGAGGAGGCCGAGGGTAGCCTGAAAATGAGCTGGGTATCGTCCGCATAGCACTGTAAATTGGGGCAGAGAGCGCGGATGCGGTGGGCAAGGAGTGCCAGATACTGGTTGAAAAGCCAGGGAGAGAGATTAGAACCCTGGGGGATACCATGGGTAGAGAAAAAGATGTCAGAGAGGAAGGACCCCAGTTGGACCTGGGAGGGACGATTGGAAAGGAAAGAGGTCAGCCACGCCAGAGCCTTGCCAGTGATACCCAGGTTATCACGGAGACGGTTGAGCAGGATGGCATGGTTGACAGTGTCAAGGGCAGAAGAGAGATCGAGCAGAATGAGAACACACAGTGTTGGAGTCGAGGTTCAAGAGCAGGTCCTCATGGATGTTCAGGAGAGCAGTTTCCGTGCTTCTGGTAGCTCTGAAGCCAGATTGATGGTCGTGAAGACTACCAACAGATTCAGCATGGAGGTTAAGCTGGGAGATGGCCAGTTTCTCCAGGAGCTTGCCCAGGAAGGGAGTGATGGAGATTGGGCGATAGTTAGTCGGGCAGGAGGGGTCGGAAGAGGGTTTCTTAAGAAGAGGGTGCACAAGGGAGTGCTTAAGGGGGGATGGGAAGACTCCAGAGGCGAAGGAGTGGTTGCAAAAGTCAGCCAGGGCAGGAGCCAGGGAGTCGATGTGGTCCTTGATAGTTTTGGAGGAACAGGGGTGAACTTGCTTAGGCGAGACTTTCATAGATCGGTCTGGAAACCTCGTCAGCAGAGAAAAGGGGAAAGGCAGAGAAGGAGGGAGGAGGGGTGGCTGCAGAAGGGCCGGAGGAAGAGCCAGGAAGAGAGGGAGGGAGGTGATAGGAGGAGAGTGAGGACAGGATGTCCTTATTTTTAGAGGTGAAGTGAGAGGCCAGTGCAGTGCAGAGGGCCTGGGAGGGGACAGGAGAGGTAGAGACTGCAGCAGGGTTGGCAAACTCCTTGCAGAGTTCGACCGAATTGTTAGATGCCGCAGAGATGCGGGATTGGATAAGGGCTCTCTTCTTGGTGAGAATGGAGAGACGGTATTGCCTTTGGAGCAGGCGGCAAGCCAGTTTGTCAGAGGATGAACATGAAGCACATCATTTCCTCTCTGCCACCCTGCACTTGCGTTTTAGGTTGACGAGATCTGAGTCATACCAGGAGTTACATTTGGCTTTGGGCTTCAGGTGGATTCTCATGACAGGGGCAAGGATATCAAGAGTATCAGATATAGCAGAGTGGAGCGTGGAGAGGGCTGTGTCAGGGTGGGAGTCAGCCGAAGGGGGGGCGAGAAGGTGGCAGTGAAAGCCTCAACTGACACGCGCTTCATGGGTCGGATGACCGAGAAGGTGGGTGTCAGTGATGAGGGTGGCTTTGCCTGTGGGGTAGGGAGGGTGAGGTGGGAGGATAGGAGAAAGTTATCACTCCAGGAGAGAGGAGTGGAGAGACGAACGGAGAGGGGAAGGTCAGAAGAGATCAGAGCATCAAGAGTGTGCCCTGCAGAATGAGTAGGCCCAGACGGGAGAATAGAGAGAAAGAGAGTCGCAGGAGGAGGTGGATGTTGAAGTCACCAAGAAAGAGGAGTTTAGTGGTTGAGGACAGGAGTGAGGAGGAGAGGTCCGCCCACTCAGAGAGGAAGGAGGACATTTGACCAGCTGGCCGATAGATAGTAGCCACGGTAAGGGAATGGCTAGGAGAGAGAGAAAGTCGGCAGACAAGACATTCAAAAGAGGAGTAGGTCTGCGTAGGAGTGACAGTGGCAGGAATCCACTCAGGGAAGATAAGGGCCACACCCCCCCCTGAATGGTTGGGCCTGGGCACAGAGAGGATCTTGTAACCGTCAGGTAGGAGTGTGTCAAAGCTGGTGACAGAGCTGGCCGTGAACCATGTCTCAGTGAGACCGAGGACGTCAAGGTCCAGTTCCTCAAGAAGGCGACAGATATCAGAGGAATGTTTGGTGGCAGAGTGAGAGTTAAAAGTGGCAATGTGGAGAAAGTTGCCATCCTTGAAGGACTTCTGGGAATGGGTACAGATCAGAGGTACGCCCTGCGGAGGTGAAGAAGAAGGAGGTGAAGAAGGAGCAAGAGAGGGGGCAGGGAGGGAGGGTAGAGGCAAGGTAGCCGAGGACAGAGGAGGGGGGACAGCAGGAGAGGAAAGGAAGTTGATGAGGCGTGGGAAGCGTCTATCAAAGAGGTGAAGGTTGGCCTGAGGGCCTTGGACCAAGACGGTCCCATTAATGTAGACATTAATTATGGCCTTAGAGGAGTGGAAGGGGGCCAAGAGGACATCCCAAAGGGTGCCACCATTAATGGGAGAAGAGGAGAAAGGAGAGAGCACAGAGACCATATGAAGGGTCCATAGGTCAGGCGAAGGCACGAAAAAGAGGATTTCAGTGAGAGTTTCCTTGGAGCAGGTACTAGTGTAGGTGTCAGCAATCGGGAGGGCGGGGTTGGAGACCAGGATGTCCTTTTTAAACTTTTTCCTACCAGATTTAGTGAGGAGTGCAGGATAGTCACTAGAGAAGCAGTTAAAGAAGATAGGCGAGATAGAGAGCACCATGGAATAGGAGGGAGTGGGGGAAGACAGACGAGACGAGAGCAGGCGGACAGGAAGTGAGCGGCAAGCCCAAGTTTACCACATTTCAGAGAACAACAGTAAATGCATACTAGGTACCCAGCCGAGAGGCCACCTAAGTTTGAGAATCCTGCAAGGGGAGAAAAACCCTGGATTGCCACATTTCAGAGAACAACAGTAAATGCGTATTAGGTACCCAGTGGAGAGGCCACCTAAGTTTGAGAATCCTGCGAGGGGAGAAAAACCCTAGTTTACCACATTTCAGAGAATAGCAGTAAATGCGTATTAGGTACCCAGTGGAGAGGCCACCTAAGCATGAGAATCTTGCGAGGGGAGAAAAAACCCTAGTTTACCACATTTCAAAGAACAACAGTAAATGCGTATTAGGTACCCAGTGGAGAGGCCACCTAAGTTTGAGAATCCTGCAAGGGGAGAAAAACCCTAATTTACCACAATTAGCAGGGCACAGTGAAGTGAAGGCACCATGTGAATGAAGTGAACAGTTGTAGGTGCAGCGGGCCTGAGGGAGCAGGTGGAGCTAACCAGGTAGAGCGGTGCCAAGCGTCCCCTGCAGACACCTGCAGACACAGTGGGAGCCGCAGCCGTAGGAGCCGCCCTTTGCCTGAGGGGCCCTTAGCCGTGGGGGCTGCCGGGCAGGGGGCTGCCAGGAGGGTCGGTTTATAGGGGGTGGGTGGGCGGTCAGGGAGGCAGGCTGGAGGAGAGCACCAGGAAGAGGCTGCAAGGGGAGGGGGGAGGGAGAAACACAACCACACACTCGGAGCGCTAAACAAACAAAAAAACAAAAAGACACAAATCCTCACTTGAGGCCCAGATGGACCGGCAGGATTTCTATCCTGCAACTGGGCTGCCCGGCGAGCTGCTCTCAACCCAAAGGATCCGCACAAAGAGGCGAGCGGGGAGAGCAGCCGACGGGTAGTCCAGAGGGACACCCGATGGAGCCAATCAGAGGAGGGGTGGCGGGCAGGGAGGCGGGCTGGAGGAGGGCACCAGGAAGAGGCTGCAAGGGGGGGGGGGAGAAACACAACCATGTGCTCGGAGCGCTCGACAAACAAAAAAACAAAAAGACACAAATCCTCAAATCCTTCCGGCCCAGACACCACCAGGGCCCCCTGTACACCAATCCCAACCACAATGCCCTGTCTGGTGGGGACCACATCCTTGCCTGAGTTGGGAGTCCAAGGCACATCATCTGAGGTGGTCACCATGCCTACCCAGGCACCAATAGGGGCACCAGCAATGGAGGGACAGCAGGCACCCATGAGCAGTTCAGGTGCCGTACCACCACAGGTATCGTCATCTGCTCGGATGGCATACCCACATAGCAGGCCCCTCAAGGAGGCAGGTGCGAAGTGTGAGGCAGGAGGCACATGTAGACCTGAGGGACAGGATGTCTTCCATGTTCCATTGATATGAAGTGCAGATCAGTGCAGAGAGGCAGCGGGCTCGAGAAGCGAGGGTTGTGCCAGGGCTGAAATTGAGCTGTGTCGGGCAAGGAGGCTGGCTGCCATCCTGGAGGCCACTTGCAGGGATGCCTGAGTGATAGAGACACAAATGCTGGAGACACTGCAAGCCCTCCAGGCAACAACGCAGGCATGCCTGAGGGGTGAGGGGTGAGGACATGGTGCTGGTGGAAAGACTCAGTGAGATTGGAGATGAGGAGATGAGGAGGACTAGCTTGCTGCCTTTGTACATAGTTATTTAGGTGTAGGTTTGCTTTTTTATTTATTATTTTCCCCAGACTTTGAAGACTTTTCAACCCCATTTTTATTGTATATAGTTGTTTAGGCATAGATGGGAACCTAATTGACACCTGGTCTAGTAGGATTGCTGTTTGTTTTCCCTCTGTTTCCCCCTTCCTTGCCTCATCGTGCCTTAAACACTTGTGCATAGGCTTCATAAATGCCATATCATATCATATCATAGGATATTTGTTTTATTTCATATTTCTCCTAGACTACTTTGAACTTGATTCCCTGTTTATTTTTGGACATATGTATGTCCAATAGATCATTCTGTTTGTTACATTCCATGCCTCACGCAGTTCATGTGTGTGTCTGCCTCTTTTATACTTCTATTTTCATCCAGTGCATCTCTCTATTGCAAGTCATGTGTCTTGTGGCATGCTTGCTTGTGTGTTGTTGGTGTTGGGATGGTTGCAGATGTTAGGACTGTGGGTATTGTGCTAGTGTGTGCATTGCTATCTTCTTTATGTTGCCTGCCGCCTGTCAGGTGGATCTCAGAGGGACCAAGCTCCTAAGGTCCCAATGTTTGCAAGGGCTGTTCTGGGTTACTGAGATCCAAAACTTGAAATTAGGCTCTGGATAGTGGTTCCTTTTTATCCAATGAGTATCAATTTCCACACACGTTAGGTGTTTGCAACATTTGTTGATTCATTTTTCCTTCAGTAGTTCACACATTGGTTGTCACTCTTGTGGCCAACATATTCTTTGCTAAAACTTCATATGTGGTACAGAGTATGTGCTATACTTATATTCCATTAGTGCCGAAACGTGTTTCAACCTTTGAGGTCTTTCTCAAGGCAAATGTAGGGTTAGCGTGTTCCCGCATGGTTGGAATTGAAATTCTTATGTTCAGCAATGGTACAGGGTGACACCTCTTACTCTCGGGTGAGTGTCTGTGTAGTCTCTTGGTCTCGCGGTGATTTGCTTCAGTGAGCGACATGAAGCAATCGTGAACACGCTAACACTTCCAACCATCCGGGAACACGCTAACAATCGGGGGGGATGAACAACAGAATTCTCACTGCAGTAACATGCCAGTGGGCTCTGCCACATTCAACATGGAGCACAACAGCAGAATTCTGCTCAAAACTGAAATTGCCTTTAAAATGTTAGCTTTGCAACCTTACAAAGTGCTGTTTTGTTGCTAGATCCATTCATTTCCATTGAATCATTGAGAGTAAAAGGGTATTGCAATGCCCAGGAGAATCCAGTGTGGTTCAGAGGAACCGGGACTCATTGACTGACAGTTACATAAAATGTATCTTTGAAAAAGCAGCCCAAGAACCCTTGTTTTCATGTTCCACGGGAAAAACGCGGCTAAAATGGCAACAAGTAACAAAACCAGATGTGCAGAGAAAGAAACTCTAAACATAGGCAGGATACATGTATCCAGACTTCTAACAATCCCAGCACTCAAGGGAAGACCTAATGCTGAAAAATGTGTATGACCAGCAGAGGAAAATCTGATTTAAAGGACTCAGTTTAAATGTGCTTTTTCAGGAAGAAAGTGCAAAATCGCCTGTTTTGAAAGCATGTTTTTGTTGAAAGGCCTAATTCTTTAATAAATGTCAAAGGATTGCTAATGTAAGAATCCACCTATAAACTGTGTTCATTTTATATGTTTAAATGAAAGATTTAGCTTAAAGTTAAACAAGTCTTGAGTTGATTAACTATTTAAAAAAAAACATTCTGCCTTGACAGTCCTGAGCCTGGGAAAGATTGACACTTCACTGCTCTCTGGAAAGGACTAATTATTGTGGGGAGGCCTCGCATACTCACGACAAAGGACCTCATCAAACTCTCGTCTGGGCCCCAGGCATAGACAATGGCAGGCTTGAACACTCATCCCTTTAGGGGAGGTGCAGGATGTTTCATTCTCTGGGAGGAGGCTTCTCAGTGAACTTCAAAGGACTGAACATTTGCTCACTTGTGAAGGAAGAAAATAAAAGCTGACTTTTGATTTTGGATTTCAATTGCTTGTTTTGCCAGAGAACTTCATGAGGCGGCAAAAAAAAGTAAAGGAATGAAAAGTACATACATTGAAATCTGAATTTATGATAGACATGTGAAGACTTGGTAGGATTTCGTACTGTGTAAGGAACTGAAGTTATGCAAAAGCTTAATTGCGCAGAAACCATTAATACTGCAAATCTAATATTGTGTACCAATGTACTAGGGGAGACTGCACAGATATGTACTGAATTAGGATTTGTTGGCCAACCCTTTTGGATCAAAATTGACAAAATCCAATATAAAGACAACACCAAGTCTCACCGACGGGGGAGATGGATGTAAAGATGACCCACAAAATATGTAAATTATGTATACGATTTTCTTAGTGGGTATAAGTACATAAATATGTATTTGTGGGAAAGTTAGATTTCTGTCCAAATAACTGTGGGAGGTTTCCAGATAAGATCATAAAAAATGACAACCTTTCTGCCATCCAACCAGCAAAAAGCAAGTTGGAAACTCTGCCTTTGACCAATCATACCCTTGTGGGTGTGGGTTGTAAGTCTGCCCCTACCATAAACTTAGTGATGTCATTTGGCAGGATAAATAAGGGAACCTCACAACACACAGGCACTCTGATTCCTGACTCCATCCTGATTTCCGTGTGGCGCTCTGTTCCTTAATTCTTCATCTTGCTACTAATTTCAGATTTCTTTACCAAGCAAAGGCCTCAAAATTTGCTGAACTCTTTTTTGGCTGGGCCCGAATTCTGAAACCATCCCAAAACTTAAGCGAAATACTTCTGATCCAGTCTGCCTTGCTACCACTAATGCTTGCATGCTGAAACTCGCTATCCCACTGATCTACAGTGTCCAGCAACCAGAAGGGCCAATCCAATCCAGTCTAGTCTTAGGTGCCAGTCCAATTGACCAGAACCACCCAGCTGATCTATCCCGCCAGAGGTACCCTGCTGTCTGTAGACCCGATCCGGGTGACCAGAACACTGATGGTCCAATCTTAAATTAAAGAGGACTGTAAGTATCAATAGGAATCATAGTGAAGCATAGCATATACTGCCTTGTCCTATCGCAATTTATACCCTATCCCATCTTTAACTTAAGAACTATAATATTGTCAGAACCATTCTTATAAATCTGTCTGTAATTCTTAGTGTTAGCACCGATTTTCTCCGTTTTGTTTTACCAGACCATAAGCCATTAGTGATGTGGAGTAACTAAAGTAATTCCCATAAAGAAAGAATGGATTATCCTCCACGTGAAGGGTGACAAGCGGCCGTGCGTAACTGTGGAGATTCATGGGTGGCATTCTTCTTTTTCTTAGCCATTAATCTAGTTTAAGTAAACTCAACCTGTCATTTTAAAACCGATTTTCTCTTTTTCTCTGTTCTATGTTCTAAAAACTCCTCTCATTCAAACGTGCATAACTTCCTCAATTGTATAGCTAGAGACTTAATTTCAACTCTGACTGAAACCTAAGACCCTTAGCTACATTCCCAACCCAAAACCTCTTTGACCCATCTTTCTTAAATATCGCATAGGGAAAATTAGGTGGGAATTCACATTTTTGCAAAGGTTTTACACATGTGATTTCCAATTCAAAGTATTTCTTAACTTCCATTCTGATACCAAGTGTGTACTGTTGCTCATATTATAGCTAATGTTTGTTAGGATCTTTACAGTGTTGGTCCCATAGGAATGTATATCAATTTAAGGATTTTTGCACACTTTTCATTGTTTTTGTAACCATTGTTCAAATGTCATTTTAAAAGTGTAAATTTCCAAACGTTTTTCTCTCTTGTTTGAGGTGGGAAGATCACATTCAAATTCTATACACTGTTCTTTATTTCTGAATACTTGCTGCTTACTTACATCTGTGTGGAAGTGCTTCTTTGTAAGTTGAGAAATTTTCACTGGGAAATCTTAACCTAATTGCTATCTTTTCACAAGCCAAAAATATTATTTTCTCTGTGTGCTAAAAAGTGAATTCAATTGCATTATCGTTTTTCCTATTTGTATTGTCACCCCATTGGTGATTGCTGGCCCATATATATTAAAACTTCTGTTTGATTTTAATTTTAAATGAATAAATAAATACATATTACCTTTACCAACCAGCCTGATTCCTGGTCCATTGTGACCTGGGGGTATTTTGGGAAGGGGTGTGATATGAGTGGTATATCACTCAGAATATTGAACCTATAGACACAATAAATAAGTATTTCATTTGTGCACTGCATGCTAGGCTGAGACCTGGGTATATTGCCTGATTGAAATCCTTAACAGATTTGGGGGCTTGTGCCGTGATTTTGAGTTCGAGTTACCACCCGTGACAGTCTAGCACAGCAGACTAACCTGCAGGATACAGACACCTTGTGTGGTTGGTGTACTGTGCTAAGCTGTACAAGCACCTCTCAAAATAAATACTCCAAAATCAGGCCTGTTTGTAAAAGTAAAAAGTAAATCCACCCTAAAATAAGTCATAAGGAAATTGACATTTCCAAAATGGCGATCCCAGTAGAAATCAATATGGCTAGGGAACACCTCATGCACAAACTGTTTGTCATCAGTGAGTGGCCAGAACAGAATGAACAGATCTGGCTGCAGGAAATCCAAGAACAGGTTACTTCCATGGACCTGGATAGATGGCAGGACAAGGGCCCATTACACCAAGCTCTTAGTGAACTGTACATGGCACCAAAAGCAAAAGAGGAGCAGAGTAAAATTGCCAAAATAGCAGCCTACCTATACCTCCACATAAGGGTACTGCAGGAAAAGCATGCTGAGAACATAGTTCTGGCAAAGAATCAAGTGGAAACACTAGAGAAAATCCAGACTGATCTAGACTCTGCAGAGCAAAGGCTACTGAAGAGCCAAGAATCAGAGACAGAATATAGGCAGTATCTGACAAAATTAAAATAAGATATGGCTCTCCTACAGCAAGAGAATGCAGAGCAAGACACCCAAATACAGGCACTGAAAGAGGAGTGTCAGAAAAGGGTTGACTCTTTACAACAGAGTCAATAGAAGCTGGCGTAACAATTACATTTTAATAGATCTTGCGCAGAGCAGGTAGTTACCCTACAAAGCCACAAAGAAACCTTGAAAGAGGAAAATCATAAATTAATTATTAAAGACCTCCACTCTCAAGACGAGTTTGATGAGGAGCGCCAGAAATCCAGTGCATTTTAAAAACAAAGGGATGACCTGGCTGACCAGAGGGGCACTCTAAGTCAGGAGAGGGACACCTTAGGCCAGGAAGTAAGCCAATTAAAAAAACAAGCTAGAGGGAAGAAAGCTGGCCCCCCAGGAGCCTAATGAATTAAAAACAGAATATGAGAAGCTACTAGAGCACAACAGAAGGGTGGAGGATGCTCTGGAAAAGAACACCCAGACCAATGAGGATAAAACTCAGGAGCTGAGTCTCCTGCAGCAGAAATTGGCCCAGTATTTCCAAACCAGGCAGGAAGCGCAGAGAGACAATGAGGCTCTTTGTGAAAAGAATGTTGTGCTCCACAAACAGATAGCAATGCAAAAGTGAATTATTGAGACCAGTAAGGCCCTCATAGAGGAGCAAAAGATTCAGATTTTGTCACATCACCAGAGAATGGGGGCTGAAAGAGAAAAGGTAGAGAGGGATAGAGAAACCCCTGATCCCAACATCAGGACCCCTGTACTCAGGGACTCTAATCCCTTCAATGCAATGAACTCTGCCACATTCATGTCCACTGACTCATATGGGGATGGTAGACTTCAACAAAATGGGTAAGATGGGCCTGACTGATCAGCGCCTCCCAGAAATTGATGGACGGGCGTCTCTGTACAGATCCCCAAATGTTAGGGCTACCATCTCTGATCAGGAAGACTGCTATGAGGGGAGAGTCAGGGAACTGGATCCACAAAACTACCACCTTCCAAAAGATCAGTTTGTTAAATTTGGTGGGGAACTCCAGGAAATTAAGCCCAAAAAGAGTATCCTAAAGACCTCTTCCCAGGTAGGGCAGTGAATGGGGGGTACTCTGCCAATCCTGGGAGAAGGGAGAGTCGGAAGACACTTCTGAGCACCACAGGAATACGGAAACTAGGCCCCCACATTCTGCAAGCCCTTCTCAAGCACACAGAATCAGGGAGTGCCTAGAGGATCAAATAGCCACCACCTGTACTAGTGCCTCTGAGTCAGAGGATGAGTGGACGCGGGGGACTAAGACCAAAAAGGCAAACAAAATCAAGAGAGCAATGCAAAAAGTTACCCTGACGCAGATCAAGGCCTTTAGGAGTGTTATAACTCCCTATCACAAAAATGCCAAGTATTCAGTCTGGGAACATCTTGAATTATAGGAATAGGTGATGGATACTTTTCATCTGAAAGATAGTCAGACTTGCATCCAATATGTGAAATGGACATTCTCCCCTGAGTACTAAGCTTCTTTGCGGGACTGGAGGATCAGAATCACTCAAGATGGTCCACCTACAGGGCGGCCATCTTAAAACACTTCTCTGTCTATAGAAATCAAAAGAGGCCCGTAAGGCGGCCTACAATCTGCATTGTGGGGAAGATCAGGCCCAACAAGAATTTGTGCAGGAACTCAAACATGCCTTTGCGCAGACCACCAGGAGGGTGCCCACAGATAGTAGGGAGTTCATCAACACCTTCTTCCATGCACTACCCAAATACATCATGACTCAGCTGGTGAGGGACTTTCACAAGGAGAGATCACTGGACTGGGTCATAGAACAGGCGACCCGTATTTATGAGGCGCTGAAACCTGTAGAGAAGAAAAATACCAATAAAAACCCCAAAGCAGCCAACACTCCTGCTGCTGCTAAGGTGGCAGAGGTGAAGGTTGCCCCCATTTTAGATCTGGAGTTGGGGGGCCTAAAAATATACCTGCACAGAACCCATTCAATCAAGGAACCAGAAGGCCCTCAGGCCAATCCCAAACAGATAGTCAGGGAGGTAATCCCACAAATGGGACCCATAACTCCCCTGATTACATTAGCCCCTGATACAAGGGCAACAAACCCATCCTGGGTTTTGTGTGGACACCTGCAGCCCAAAGGGGGATCCAACCAGGTAGGTAATCACCGAGGAAACTTCCCTCCTAACTTCCCCAAGGAGGGCAGTAATCCCCCAAATGCCGGGTTGAGTTTCTTTCCCCAGTACCCTCAAAACTTCAACCCACAGAACAACCCTCCTTTCCCCACTTTCCTGAGCCCAGACAGCCCAATCTGGGAGAGGGGAGGACAAGGGGGGAGGGTTTCTCAAACTATCCAAACCCTGGGTATTATGGGAGAAGGGATAGCTACCCTTCCCGTGATCCACCTAGGATGGACCAGAGACCCCCGTACCAGCCAGAGCGGGTGTCCCAACTGGTGCGCCAGGTCCAGAACTTGTCCCAGCATCTGGGTCACATGTTGAAGGCTCAGCAGAACCCTCAGATGATCATGGCGGCTCAGAACTCCACAAACCAAGGGTCTGGTACTGCAGAACAATGGCAGGGAGAGAACCCCGACAAATCACCGGTTCTAAAGGAGGAGGCACAGGGGGTAGGGGGCTATAAAGCCTTAGAGTAAGCTTCCTTCCCCACTTGTGAAAAGCCCCTGGAAACCCAGGAACTGGAACCAAAATCTCCTGCCCCCGAAGGTCTGCAACCTAAGGAACAGAGAGCTGGTAGGAGAAATAAAGGACCTAAAAATACCCATTTTGTAGAGGAGGTTAGTGTCCTCCAATTTGGAGAGGGGTCATCAGAGGACTCTGGGAAACAGATCTTCTACTTCAGGGATGGGGTAACTCCTCCCAAAGAAAAATACGTCCCGAGAGATCCTAAGGAAGAGGAGGTGAATGTGGGGACTGTGTTATGATCGCCCACCATTGAACCCCAGAATGATGATCCAGAGAACCACATTCCCAAAAATATCCTGGAGACTGCCTCTAAAAAGGGGCAGAGGAGGCCCAGAATCAGAACCGGGGGAGCCCAAAACTCCCCCAATATCCAACTGACACTTTTTTTTGCAGATCCCCAAGCTCCCACACAGAATCCTGCCCAAACTACCCCTGTGTCGGAATAAAGAATCAAGAAACTAACCCACCAACTCACCCAAAATGCACATTATCTTTGCCCCCTTGAGGAGAAGGTGGGAAGATTTTATGCCCCAGTCCAAGTACAAGGGCAAAGTACATTTTTGGCACTGATGGACACTGGATCCAAAGCCACTGTTCTGTCAAAGGGGGCCTTTGATCAGCTGAATTCATGAAGGGGGGAGATTTACCAGATCCCTCTCACCCCTCTTCCTGGACAACTTCAGAACTTTGATGGGAATGAAATTCCTATCGAGGGGACTGCGGATTAGGAAATTAAAATTGTGCGACACAAGGTGAAACACCCGGTCATAGTCTTGACTCCTGAGGGCACACCATGTTTACTGGGGAATGACATCATGCACAGATTGTCTCCTCTAATAGACTGTGTCAACAAGGTCCTCTGGACCCAGACTAACCAACCAATAAAATTAAAACTTAGTGAAAACCATGTTAGTTTAAATGGAACATGCCACATGGTTGAACAACATCAGGGTCATATTGACTTCCATTTTCAAAACAACCAAATCCCTGATGTCATAGTAATTGCAGTAGGACAACAAACTGGTATAAGAATTCCTCTCTATTTCTGAAAATCAACCTTCCTTCCAGTTTCAAGTGGCATTCCACACTGGAAGGAAATACTCTGACATTCTATACCAATTCACAATCAGAAAATCCCACTTCCATATTCCAAAATGATGAGAAACCAGCTCAAAGCTTAGCTGACATTCAGAAGATTAGAGAACAGTTGTACATCACTATTCAGTTAATTGAGGGGAAGGACTCTGTTTTTGCAGAAGTGTACATGAACAACGGTAAGAGCTTCATCAGCGAAGCCATGTTCTGAAAATTACCAAAAGATCCAGCCATTCCCACTTTTAAATTGATAGACAAATGGGAAATGGATCTGGAAACTCCCAATTCCAAACATCTCCTGCGTAGCAGGTGTATGTTCAACATTTCTATCGGTAACAAAAGCATAGTACATAATTATTGGGTTGTGCGAGATGTCCCTGCTGCATTTTATTTAGGCAGTGACATTCTCAATCGCTTTGCCATTAGTTTGGACCTCATAAACTTCAAAGCCTGGTCCCAATTAGGGGGTGATCCGAGAATGTACCTGACTATTCTCATTTAAGGTAAAAATTAAGAGGACAGAAACTGCTAAATCCTGACACATATGTTCACCTCAACACCCATCTCCAACAGCAGGGGTTAGGGTTAGACCCAACACCATTAGTCAATATGGAGCACAACACCATTCCAATATTGGTGGCTAACAGCGACATTAGAAGTATCACTCTGGCTGCGGGCACCCTTATTGAAATGGCGGTTGATGACTGACATTTTCCATGGATTTAGGTAATGAACTGATAGGATCAATCCCCAATGACTGTTTTGACATTAATAGCAACAATGACACAACACCAGACAGGATCTTCACCCCACATGGGGAGAATTTCCTGGTGTACACTTCCTGCCATTACGGTAAGGAAGAGGTGACCTGTGACTTCAGGAGGGATGAGGTGATCTTCCTGTTACGTTCACCTGGTCTCCGCTGGGTCGTTGGGGCACGGTTGGTTCCCTCCCTTGACTCCTCGGAATTGCCTTCCCCTCCAGATAGTGGTTGGACCAGCAGCTCAGGAGATGGGTGTTGCCCCTGAGTGAAGAGGAGAGGCAATGGAAATGGAGAGGGGATATCGTGAATTCCGACAGCCCTTTCGTGCCAAAATACGGTGTGCAAGCGCTTTCCCACATAAGCTCACCTGTAGTTTTGTAATGTTGAGCTATCCGTCCTGCTAATCCTAGTGGGGCGCATAGAATGGACCAAGATGCTTGGTCCGTGGGAGTGTTGATCCAGACCAGCTGGGACCAATCCACTTTGACGGTAAGTCTTTTGTTATAACTATTGTTCGATTAGACTGTTTGTATTTTGTCTAATAATTATTCTTGCAATGTCTCATTCCATTTTCATAGGTACGGAGAAGTAAATCGGGACCGACGAGAGTCCGGAAGACCTTAGAGGCTGATGGAGTTTCAACAGTGACAGGTAAGTTGGTATTTACAAGGGAACTCTAGTCTTTTGTATGATGTGGCCGTGCGTTCGATATGCATATGAGTTCTAACCTGTTGTGTTCTTATTTCCTTGTAGGTGCAGGCCGATTATAAAGAATGTTGTCCGGATTCTTAATGAAGATGTGCGGTTGCAGGATGAAGACTCCGACTTTGACTGTTATGGAATGCCGGTGAGAATGAAGACTTTGGCTCTGACCGTGATGGGATGCTGGTAAGAGTAAGAGTCTGACTTTGGCCGAAATGAGTTGCAGATAAGAAGCGCTCTCTGCAATGTAGTGGCTGGCTGCAGGTAAGATGCGCGCTCACGATGTAACGGCTGGCAGCAGGTAAGATGCGCACCCAGTGATGTAGCGGCAGGCAGCAGGTAAGCAGTGCTCTCAGGAATATCTTCAGGATGGGGCTGCAGGAATCCGGTGATGCGCAGGTAAGCACAGTGGCGAGCGTTACGTTGCTGAAAGCAGAATAATGTGAAGCGAAGGCACGTGGATGATCCGGCCTTATATAGGTTGGCTCAGGCCCCTCCCTTTAGCCCCACCCACTGGCTCCACCTTCCCCTTCTTTGGGACTGTAGCATGTGCCTTCCATTTCTGTTCTAGGGCCAGGCCCGGCGCAGCTGCACACGCCCTTGGCATGGAGTGTGCAGAGCACACTTGTATATGAGCCTGGCGCCAGAGGGGCCATGACAGGGTCCAATGGGACCTGGGGATGAGGAAGGACTGGCCCCTTGACTAGTGGCCATGACAGCACTCCCCCACAAGGCCCCTCTCATGGGCAATCTTCTCACTGGTCCAGGCTTGGTGGGGTTATTGCAATGAAACTGCCTGATTAGTCGAGGCACATGGATAAATGCCACAGGCTCCCAAGTGCAATCTTGAGGTCGATAACCCTTCCAGTCGATTAAGTAGTACAGTTTTGACCACACTATTTTAGAGTCCAAGATGTCCTTACCCTCATACTCAGGTTCTCCTTCGATAATTTCGGGTTCTGGCGGTTATGTAATTCTTGTCTCAGGCTTCACAGGCTTTAAGAGGGAAACATGAAATACAGGGTGGATGCGCATATTGTCAGGTAGCTCTAACTTTACTGTGACTGGGTTGATGGTGGCTTTGATGAGATAGGGCCCAAGATACCTGGGGTGGAAGACCCGAGGTCCTTTTAGCAGGATATTTCTGGCCGGTAACCATACTTTGTCTCCGATTTGGTAGTGTGGAGCTTCCCTTCTATGTCGGTCAGCAAACATCTTTTGTTGTTCTTTGACTTCGGGTAAGATCTTGGTTGCTTCCTTGATGGTTTGAGTAATAGTTTTATGTAGGTAGGTAATTTCTGGCATTTCTAGCTCATCAAGCGGGTCAAATGAAGATGTCCGTGAGTGCCGACCATTCATGATGTAGAATGGGGTTTGTCCCGTGCTAGTGTGGATAGAGTTATTGTAAGCAAATTCCGTTAGCCAAAGAACATCTTTCCAGGATCCTTCGGTCTGTTGCAGCATGCACCTTAGGTACTGCTTCAGCGTCAGGTTAGTTCTTTCGGTTTGAACATCGGTCTGGGGATGGTGACTGGTAGAAAGGCAGAGGTCAATTTGCGCGATCTTGCAACAATTCCTCCAGAAGGCTGAGGCAAATTGTGTCCCCCGATCAGAGATCAGTACTGAGGGGAAGCCATGTAAATTGACTACTTGTTCCAGGAACACAGTGGCCAGGATTCCAGCAGTAGGAAGTTCTTTTAGTGGAATAAAGTGTGCCATTTTAGAGAATAAGTCCACTACTACTAAAATGGTCTTGAAGCCGTCTCAAGGAGGTAAGACTGTAATGAAGTCCATAGACAAAGTATGCCAAGGAATTGGTGGTATGCTTAGGGGACGTAATAATCCTGCGGAGCTGGTTTTTTGAGATTTTTGCTGTGTGCAGACTCCGCAGGTTGCAATGAATTGGGCCACATCCTTTCTCCAAGTTGGCCACCAATAATTCTTCCTGATCTTGGCCATTGTCTTAGTAATCCCGGGGTGTCCCTCAACTTGTGAGTCGTGGTAGTTGGCGATTATCTTGTTTTGGGTTTCTTTATCCTTAATGTATAGTCTCCCCTGAAAATAGGATAAATTGTCCATGACAGACTGATCTCCCTTATTCAACCATTCTTTTTGGGCGGTTTGATCCATTTGCGATTGGAGGTCGGTCTTTAATTCTTCCCAACAGGTGGTTACTGCAATCCGGTTCTGAATTTGTTCCCCCGGAACAAAGGGTACTGATTCTGATGTTATGAATGCATCCTGGTTATCGCCCATTTGTGACAGAGCGTCAGCTTTTGCGTTCCACACTCCAGGTTGGTGCGTGATTATGAAATCATACTCCGCGAAGAAGAGAGCCCAGCGAAGCTGACGAGATGATTGGGCCTTGGCTGTCTTTAAATACTGCAAATTACAATGGTCCGTGATAACGGTGACAGTATGCCTAGCCCTCAGGAGGCAATGTCACCAGTTTTTAAGGGCTCCTTTGATTACCAATAGTTCTTTGGTGGTTATAGCACAGTTCTTTTCAGGTGCTGTAAACTTGCTGCTATAGGATGTAACTGTCCGGTGTCTGGGTCTCTCTGTGATAACACCACGCCCATGGCCACATTGGAGGCGTCGGTCTCAACCACATAAGGTAGATCGGGTCGAGGATGCCGGAGAACTGGGGCTGAAGTGAAAGCCGATTTCAATTCCTGGAATGCCTTTTCAGCATCGGAGGACCAAGAGAACTTTTTATTCTTTCTTAGCAAAGAGGTGAGAGGGTGGACGATTTGCGAAAATCCCGGAACGAACGGCCGATAGAAATTGGCAAACCCGAGTACGCTCTGCACTCCTTTGATTGATGTCAGAGATGGCCATTGAAGACTTGCTTCCACTTTAAGAGTATCCATGTGTACCTCTCGTGGGGTAAACATAAAGCTCAAGAACTCGACTTCTGTAACGTGAAAAAAACATTTTTCTTGTTTGGCGAATAATTGGTTCTTATGGTGCTTTTCCAAAAACTGCTCTTACATGGCCCACGTGCTCCTCCTTGGCTGCCGAATAAATGAGGATATTGTCGATATAAACAAGGACACAGACATCTAGCAGTTCGTGGAGTACGTCGTTCATAGAGAACTGGAATGCGGCTGGTGCATTGCATAGCCCGAAGGGCATAACCTGGTACTTGAAAAAAGCCCATATTTGGTTCGGAATACTGTCTTCCATTTGTCGTCCTTTTTCACTCTGACCAAGTGGTAAGCTCCTTGTAGATCTAAGTTCGTATAGATTTGAGCATTCTTTACCTGGTCGAGTAGCTCAGGAATGAGTGGCATAGGATACCTTTTTTTTACGGTAATCTGGTTTAACGCCCTATAATCTATGCAGGTACTTTGGTCCCCTTCTTTCTTTGGTACGATAAAGAGAGCTGAGGAGGCTGGGGACTTGGATGGGAGAATGAACACAATAGCTCAATACTGATCAAGATATGTTTGTAGATGTTGATTTTACTGCTCAGTCAGAGCATAGATTCTGCTGCAGGGAACTTGTGCCCCAGGGACCAGATCGATTTGGCAAACGTAAGTCCTGTGTGGTGGTAGGGTGTTGGCTTGTTCCTTTTGGAACACATCCGCAAAGTCTTGATATTCGCAAGGCAATGAGCCCGACATTCCCAGGAAGGGTTTCTCCTTGTGCTGTAATCTCCTCACACCCCTAAGGTAGTAGCTCTTGGTGCATTCTAGTGGAAAGTTCAACTTTCTGGTGCGCAAGTCGATCCTTGGGTTATGGGTTTCCAGCAAAGGCTTTCCTAGAATCTTTTGGAACTGGGGGGCCTCCTATGAGATCAAACGAAATGCTTTCCCGGTGACCATCCTGACATGTCAGCATTACCTCGTCGGTGTGTTGAATTACTGGCCCCGAAGACAGCTGAGAGCCATCCACGACAGTGACCTTTTCCGAGTGCGGTTTTTGCTGAAGCGGAAGGCCTATCCGTCCAGCCAACCCCTTATCGATGTAATTTCCCACTGCACCACTATCTATGTAGGCTTCTAGAGCATGTAAAAACCCCAAAACACAAGAGTAACAGGGGATACCGGGAATATCTGAGTACTGTGACCTGGCCTGGATAGAACAAGGAGAGATTAACATGGAAGGTCAGAGTACTGTTGTATTTATGTGGTGAGTCCCAGTGCAGAACACCTGTCTACATAATCATAACTTCACAATGCAAACAACATGTATGGAGGAACGCGTCTTTCAAAAAACCAAATCCTGAGATGAAACAAATTGAATTCAACCCAGTAGACGCTCCAACACAATTCAAATTTTTTTATTAACATATATGAACACATCATTATAAAAAACTGATCTCATAATTATAAAAACATACATCAATTGTGAGTATCAATACATTCGTTAATCAATCCATCAAATTCATAATTGGACTGAAAAGATACATCATTCCCATCTAAAACCACAACAAACCACACTTCAACCATACTACATTCAACCCAAACAATTCATCAAATCACTCAATTATAACAAATATTTCATCAATAAAAGCAAACATACTAAAACACAATTATACAATTTCTGATCCATTATAAATATGAACCGTGAATTTGACACAGCTGAGTCAGTCTCTTGTTTGTATGGTCTAATCTGGCTCAAGCTGATATCAATTAAAACTGTTTACAAATAACAGTACATTCCCCGACCCGACATGTTTCTTTCTGTGTAATTCTATGTAAACAGAAATTCTTCAGGGGCACTATGGTCCAGCGAGATCGCGTGGAATGTGGATGGAAAAAAGAGAACGTGTAAACTACACCAGCGGGGCTCACCTAAATATAAACATAAAAACACAACATCAATTAGGCTGAATGCTTAATTTTCTAAATGGATCATTACTACCACCATGCCATGAATGAACGGGGCGTAGAAAAAAGGTTATCAATACCCTCAATCTGCCTCTATCACTAGGGGAAACATGTGGACCATGATCCAGAACCATGAATGAAACACCATATTAGTTGGTATGTCCAAAGTATTACCACCATCACCAACACCTTGTGACACCTTGAGACTTCCAGGTTCTACTTCATACCTCACAATGAAGTAGAACCTACCATGACCCAACTGTGTACCAAGAAAAAAGAAGAAGTGCTAAAAATGAGGTCATTTCAGGCCGAACACTCACAATCGATCTTCTATAACTTTATCGAATAATACAAATCACTGGAGAACAAAACGGCTCTCGGCACCTAATTGAGTAGAGGGGCCCAATCTTGTAGATTCTGTATATATGCAACTTCTCGCCCACCTGTAAATACAGAGGCGGAACATAACCAGTTATCAACCAATACGGAACTATAAGGGAAAAAGTCTCTATTATTCCACAAAGGTACATAATGTCTTAGAGATAAGCCTGTATAGGAATTCTCCATTCATGGTGACAACACATGGCATAGAACGATTTTTCACAAGAACATGCTTAAGTCACCCAGGCTTACCTTTATCACAAGGGTCTGTCACTATCCAACATGTGCATCTACAATCACTGTATCCTAGCACCAATCTTCCCATAGGGCAGTAACAGAAACAACATCTGTATTGGTCGTGACCGTAAGGTTTAACATTACTGTAGTAAAGAAAGAGAAATAAAACGAGGACAGATCAAATAAACCGAATAATCACTATAAAGTGATCTGTTTGTTTACACGAGGTATCCATACATATTAAGGGTACACCATGTGTCTTCATAATAACGCAACTTGCGGAATTGGAAACAGCTAACCCGTCCCCTCCCTTGCGCGAAAAAGACAGTGTCAATTAGCAAACTCGTATCCAACGCGGGGGATCGAGAAGCAAATTCCCATTCTGCCGATAACATCGTAAATGGGGAACATAGACTGATAACAAAACCACCGTAAAATTCTACCGGTGTCCCCGGTGAACCAGTGTTCTAGAGCATGTACTCTCGATCGTTGTTGGGGGTGGGCTATTAATACTGGAATGACCAGGTGTGAGGTTGTTACAACTTTCTTGATTCTGCTCTACAAGTGGACCTCTACACTTGCCTGCAGGGACGTCATTTCACCAAAATGCCAGGGGTAGCAGGAGTGACATCACACGACCCTTGACCTCCCTGATGACATCACAGGAAGTGATGTCATTTGACTCCACCCCAAAGTGATATCGCGGGAATCAATGGAACACGACCTTTCACCTGTTGACAAAACAGGAAGTGGCATCACATAGAATTGCCACTACGAAAAATATGGTGACAATATCACTATAATGTGATGTACATTGCTTACAATAATGGATCTCCATATGTATCGTTAAGATCAGTGTGTATAGGCCCATATTACCAAATTACTGTGAATGCAAGCAGACGTCCATGAACAAATGATAATGATGTGCTATTATATAACACTTACGCTTAAACGCTTTACATAGAAGAACTATAACCCAATATCACCCAACCTGTGTTGATACCCATTTATCGACCTCAGAAGGATGAAAGGCTGAGTTGAGACATTTAAGAACAGACTAAACCAGTGACTCACCCGCTGAAGTGTGCCTGAAACAAACCTTTCATGAATCTAGCAATTATTGTATAAAATTCCAGAAAGACACATTTTTTGGCATTCCTATTCTTTCTTATTTAGGGCCAGTGCTGAAAGTGTTAGACGTGTGGGACTCCTGTTCTTATTTTTCTTCTTTTTTTTAAGGGGCCTGAACAAGAAAGCTAGCCACTGCAGAATTAAAGAGCCACATGGTGCTGGCCACAGCTCAGGAGCTTGCATTCTAAAAAAATACATTTTTTTTTTAGAGGTTGCAAGGGAGACCACTGAGGTCGCACTTGCGACCTCTGGGGACCCCAAATGACTTCCCTGCTTGTCAGGCATCAGAGTTTTCTCCGGCTCCTGTTCCTTGTCTTTGTTGTCATTGTCTGTGGCACCTACAACCTTCTTGGGGGGTCTTGTAGGGCAATCCTGTAAGAAATGTCCAGCTTTTCCGCAATTTAAACAGAGCCACTGTTCTCTTCTTTTTTCTCTTTCAGCCTTAGAAATGGGAGTCCTTAATCCCCCTAGTGGCATAGGTTCTGGGTTTTCATGACCCCTAGTCTGAGTGTCCAGAGGCCTTATGTAGCCTGATCGCCCTTCGGCTCTTGTGCGGTCCATTTTTCAGTCTTGTAACCAGTGATCTAACTGCACAGTTAGGTTGATATAGTCTGCACAGCATTCGGGTGGGTTAACAACTTGAGCTAGTATGTCCTTTAACTCACCACGAAGCCCCCAGTAAAACAGTGTGGTTCTTTTCTCCTCCAGCCAGTTGATCTGTGCTATGTGGCTATTGAAGGTGCAATATAAGTCAATAATTTGTGGTTTGAGACAGTAGTATGTTGTCTAATGCTTGCCCATGGGTGTGTCTGGCAAACAGCTTTTCCAATTCCCATTGGAATTCTGCAAAGTACTGAAGTATAGGATCATCCTGAGCCACTAATGGTATGGACCAATCAGTTGCGCAGCTTCTCAAATAAGAAAGCACAAAGGCCACCCTAGCACTGTCATTAGGGAAGGCTCCTGGTCGACACAAAAAGTGGAGGCAGCACTAATTCATAAACACAGCATATTTGTTCGGGTCGCCAAAAAAGCATTCAGTTGGAGCAAGGAGAACCGCCCCCAGGAGTACCACCTGTACTGGTGGTGAGGGCTGCGGCAACGGAGTTGGTGTAATTCTGGTTAACAGGACTTGTCCTGCACGTCCCTGAAGCATTTGTCTTGCCAGATCATCTGTTCATTCTCGGGCTATAATAAGGTCTCTCCTCAGAGAGTTAGTCTACTGTCTTGAGGCATGCACCTCGGCCCGTAGCTCTCCCAATAGTTGGGCTAATTGGTCAGTTTCAGAAGTTTCCATAACGCCCAGGTGGACATTTGGAGAGGCTTTGCGTTCTGTTACGCTCACCTGGTCTCCATGGGGGCGTTGGGGCACGGTTGGAGCCCTCCCTTGACTTAAATCCTCAGAATCACCTTCCCCTCCAGATAGTGGTTGGACCTGTGGCTCGGTAGATGGATGTGGCCCCTGAGTGAAGAGGAGAGGCAGTGAAAATGGAGTGGGGAAATCGTCACTTCCCCCAGCCCTTTCATGCCAAAATACGGTGTGCAAGCGCTTTCCCACATAAGCTCACCTGTAGTTTTGTAATGTTGAGCTATCCGTCCTGCTTATCCTAGCAGGGGCGCGTAGAACAGACCAAGTTGCTTCACTGGTCCTTGGGAGTGTTGATCCAGACCAGCTGCAACCTATTCACTTTTAAGGTAAGTCTTTTGTTATAACTATTGTTCGATTAGACTGTCTGTATTTCGTCTAATAATTATTCTTGCAATGTTTCATTCCATTTCCATAGGTACAGAGAAGTATATCGGGACCAAAGACAATCCGGAAGACCTTAGAGGCTGATGGAGTTTCAACAGTGACAGGTAATTTGGGCCTTACAAGGGAACTCGTGCGTTCGATATGTGACCGAGTGCAAAGGTTCTGGATAAAAATCAAACAGGCATGCAGAAAGGCTGGCATAGTTAAATATTACTGATCACCAAAGGAGTGTCTGCTCGGGGCATTCCCCAGAATCAGCAAATATAAGCATGTGATGAGGTTGATGGACATGGCATGCATACTGGCCAAAAGGTCTATTGCAATGGCTTGGAAATCGGCTAGTTGCCCGCAATAGACAAGATGGCATAGTGAGTTTGAGCGGTGGGCAGAGGCGGAAACTAAGGTATGGATGCATGGTGTGAGTAGAACAGGATCCGAAGGAAGTGATGTGTGTGAAGCCTGGAAGGCGCTTATCAGGGACATGTTCCACTCATCAGATGATAAACCCCCCTGAAAAACAACAATTGGTTTATGCAAGACACGCTATCCCGCTGAAACCCAACCAACCACCATGAAGTCCCGAAGGGCAAGACAATAACTAATCACGGATCCTGCACATGCACGTCAACGAACTAGTCGAGGCATAATGCCAGTTAAGTGAAGAATGTTGTTGGTTTGTTAAATGTTGTGGTTATTAATATGAGTTATATGCAATAAGATTAGCATTGAAGGTATTACAATTGAAATGCACAAGTGTAATTAATAAATGCCAATAAAAACATTTTACAATAAAATGAGTTCTAACCTGTTGTGTTCTTATTTCCTTGTAGGTGCAGGCTGATTATGAAGAATGGCATCTGGATTCTCGATGAAGATTTGCGGTTGCAGGATGAAGACTCCGACTTTGACCATGATGGAATGCCAGTGAGAAATAAGACTTTGGCTCCGACCGTGATGGAATGCAGGTAAGAGGAAGAGTCTGATTCCGACCGCAATGAGTTGCAGGTAAGAAGCGCTCTCAGCGATGTAGCGGCTGGCAGCAGGTAAGATGCGCGCTCAGCGATGTAGCAGCTGGCAGCAGGTAAAATGCGCCCCAAGTGATGTAGCGGCTGGCAGCAGGTAAAATGTGCGCCCAGCGTTGTAGCAGCTGGCAACAGGTAAGGAGCGCCCTCAGCGATGGAGTAGTTGGGGTGGAAGGTGTGCGCAACGATGTAGCGGTGGACTGCAGGTAAGGAGCACTTTCAGGAATATCTTCAGGATGGGGCTGCAGGAATCCGGTGATGCACAGGTAAGCACAATGGAGAGCGCTACACTGCTGAAAGCAGAATAACGTGAATCGAAGGCATGTGGATGGGTTGGCCTTATATAGGCTGACTCCGGCCCCTCCCTTTAGCCCCGCCTACTGGCTCCATCTTGCCCTTCTTTGGGACTGTAGCATGTGGCTTCCAGTTCTGTTATATGGCCACGCCCGGCCCAGCTCCACACGCCCTTGGCTTTGGCTTTTACATGAGCCTGGCGACAGCACTGGGTCCAATGGGACCCTGGGGATGAAGAAGGACTGGCCTCTTGACTAGTGGCCATGACACTTCCAAGTCCACAAGGACTGCCTTCCCTGCCTAAAACCCTATGTCCAGGTCAATACTGTAACCAGGGACTTCTCGACCCAGTTGGAGGAGGCCACGGAGATTGCCAAACCAGAAGTCTTTCCGGGCTTCAGGCAGATGGTTGAAGAGAGAGTCAACCTAGCTGATGCCTGTGAGACTCTGGAGCAAAAGCAAAAGTTGAAACAAGTGTTTTTAGATTTTCAGGATCTCTTTGCGATGGACTCATAAGACTGTGGTCGCACCGAAATCCATACAACAATTCCCACGGACCCTGGTATGACTTCAGTGTTTGTGAAGCAATATCGCTTGCCTCTCGCATCCATGGAGTCCCTCACAGAAATAATCAAAAATCCTGGTCAAAAATCTTGAGTCCCGTGGCATAATTTGTCCAGTCCACAGCACCTTTAATAATCCTTTAATAATCCAGTGCTGGGGATTTTAAAACCAAACGGCCAGTGGAGACTCTGTGCTGACCACAAATCCCAATGGCCTCTTCCCTATATTGACCAAGGGCTGGCCCAGATTCAGGGGTCAAAGGTATACACTGCCATTGACCTGACAAATGGGTACTGGACCGTGCCTGTCAGTAGGGAGGATCAATACAAACTGGCCTTTACCTTCGGGGGCAGCAGTACACATGGACCCGGACTACCTTCGGAAACATCAACTCCGGCAATTAATTTAATATCTTCTTACACATGGCCATGCCCGACTTGGGTGAAAGGGGTAACCTGGCTTATGTAGACAATGTTCTGATCAAAAGCTCAACTGTGGAGGAACACATAGTGGAAATCTGTTATGTTCTGACACAGTTGAGGGCTGCCGGAGCAAAACTATCTTTCCAAAAGGCACAGTGGTCCAGGACCCGTGTCAATTTCTTGGGGCATGAGATAACTCCTGAGGGTCTCTGTCCCCAGGAAAAGAAAGTGGAAGCACTCCTGAAACTAAAAGACTCCACAACGCTGCGTGAGCTAAGTAGCCTCCTTGGACTGACTAATTACAGCAGAAAGTTCATTGAGGATTACTCAGAGATCACAAGACCCCTGATCCATCTGTTGAAGGGGGGGTCAAGAGGGAGTGGGGTCCAGAACAAGCAGAGGCAGTAAAGCAACTCAAAAGAAGCCTCTCACAAGCGCCTTGTCTAGCTTACCCTGTCAAACATAAGGAGTTATTTTTGGAAACAGGATTTTCAAATACATGCTTGACCGCAGTATTATACCAAAAGCATGACAAGGTAAATAAAGTAATCTCCTATGGAAGTAAGAATTGATCCTCTGTGGAGGAAAAAATAGACTATTGTGAGAAGGCACTCCTGGCAGCGGTGTGGGCATTGAAGAATTACCGCCTGTTCATCCGGGGGGAACATATCATAGTGGAGACTTCACACCAGCCTCTGCAATATCTTCAAAGTGACAGAATCCAGGCTGGAAATGTGAGTAATTCCAGAATTACTTCCTGGATTCTGTCATTGCAAGGCTTTCCTGTGGAAGTCAGATATAGCCAAAACAAGAAGAGTCCCCCTACGCAAGGTCTGGCTGACTTGCATGATTGTGCCAGAGAAAACTGTCTTGAGGACAAAAGTCTTAAAATACAGGACAACATGGGCGTACCTGCATTCCCCACACAAAGTCTATGAAGAAGACTTGTGTGAGGGAATGCCCACTGTCTATGGGGATGGGTGTTCCTACCATGTTGACAACAATGGGGAAAAGGAATTAGTGGCCGGTGTAGGGAAAGCCCTGGTGAATGATGCCCCGGAACTCTACGCTGGGTTCAAAATCGGTCCCCATAGAAGTCAGGTGGCAGAGCTGATGGCAGTTCACAAAGCCATCCTCACTGCTGTCCAACACCAACTCCACAAACTGGTCATAATCACTGATTCAGATTATGTCCGGAATGGGTTCGTGCAGCACTTGGTGAATTGAAAAACCAGAGGCATGCTATGTGCTAACAACAAACCACTAAAACATGGCAAGCTAATACAAAATATTGATTATCTGGTCACCTCTAGTGGGATGACCATCTACTTGAAAAAAGATCGAGGGTCATTCCAAAGTAGAGGGACTAGACAAAACTGGAAATGACTTAGCTGATCAGCTGGCCAAAACCATAGCCATCCAAGGGGATCTTCTTGAGATCGAGTCCCTGTTCTAGTGAATCCAGGTAACTGGTATCATTAGATCCCAGACAAATGCTCACAATGAACTCTCAACTGCCCAGTGGAGTAAGGAGACCCAGATGCTGATTTAATCACAGCTCAAAGAGGGGATCCAATCATTGGTAAGTTTTATCAACACATAGAGGACCCTGAAAACTTTCCCCTGACGGATACCAATTGCATTGTGAAGCAGGACCTCAGAGTGTTGATAAAATGTCCCTAAATGTTCTGAATCCAAGACAGTTTGTTGGTGAGGAGATCCATATCTGGCTGTGACCAGTGGGTGGTCCCTACCTCATTCCGAAGCTTGATGCTAAGTCACGCCCATGATGCGGCCACAGCCGGTCATCGGGGGTTTCATACTACATTAGAAATCTTGCGAGAGGTTGCATACTGGCCACACATGGGGCAGCACCTCAACCAATACTTGAAGGGGTGTCTTGTGTGTGCATAATTTCAGCGAACATCACTCACACACTGTGCTCCCCTCCAAAAGAGGGGGATGACACTGCCCTGGTCAGATTTACAAGTAGGTTTCATCAGGCCTGTGATTCGCTCCTCTAGGGGAAACAAGTGCATTCTAACTGTAAAATGCTTGATTACTAAATGGGTGGAATGTCTCCCAACCCCAAATTGCAATGCAGAAACAGCAGCTGCCCTGATGATCAATCACATCTTCTGGCATTTTGGACTACCCCAAATGATTAAGTCAGACTGAGATAGTCACTTCACCAGCGAATGATGCCAAAGATGTGGGAGATACTTGGGATAAAAAGGAAACTACACATTGCATCCCGCAGCCTCTAGTGGTGGAGTTGAGAGGTACAATAAAACCATTGTGAGCATAGTAAAAAAGTTTGTGGCAGACTCTGGGCTAAGTTGGGATATTCGATTACTCCTTGTCCTGATGGACATCCGATCTAACCCTTCTTCTGCAACTAAAATGTCTCCATTTCAGCTGATGACTGGACAAAGGATGGTACTACCCCAGCATGTGCTCTATAGAACCCAAGAGCAGACATTGATAACTGCCTCCACAACTCATGAGTATGGTGAGAATCTGAGAAAACACCTTCAACATGCTTTTGCGTATGCTCAGCAGAATCTAGACAGATCTGCAGACAGTATGAAGACCCACTATGACATTAAGACTACCAAAAAGGAATATCAAGTAGGAGACAGGGTCTACTTGTACAATTTCCAAAGTAACCAAGCCAAAGAGGGCACATTTTTGCCCAACTGGCGGGGACCTTTTGAAATTGTGGACAAAATCTCACCAGTCACCTACAGAATTTGCATCCCCAAGGGTGACTTGACAGAAGAGAACAAGTGGGTCCACATCAACCAGCTCAAGAGTTGCCACCCCAGGCATACTTTGCGGCAAATAGAAGAGCCTACAGAAAACCCAGAGGGAGAGAAGGATGAAACTTAGGAACATTTGAAATTGTCATTAAATACATGCTGGGAATATTGTAAATTGTCACTGAATGCATATGTATATCCCACGGCTGTCATCCCTATTGGAGGCAGTAGTGGGAACCTTTTCATAACTGGGTTGTGTTCTGTTTTCTAGTATTAACATTGAGTGCTCCTAACAAGCAAGGAGGACCTCCTCGGGGACCCGGGAGGAAAACCAAAGAGATCCGGAGTGTCGCTCCACACCCCTGAAACGAAGCCTGAGAGAAGACGGGGTATCATTCCTATTCCAACAAGAGCCGGCGAGGAGAGCGTGTCGCATCATTCGCTGAGGGAAGAAGAACTTACACCTAAAGAAACCTGTGTTCTTCATGAGACGAAAGAAAAATCCCACGTACCTGACTTCCCCACGACTGGAAGTCAAGCCAAAGTCGAGGGGGAGCTTCGGTGGGATATTGTGACCCATTCCAATGTGCCCCCCTGCATCACTTTATAAATGGTGAAAGAAACATCCCAAAATGGATGTGCTTTGATAGCTAGATTTGGGAGGACCCCTTCTCAGTATCTTAAGAGATTTAGAACCCTCAAAAAGCATGATGATACACCTTGGGCTACCTCAGTGAATGAATGTTTGAAACACATAGATGGATGGGTTAAGGGTTACAGAGTGAACACATATGAAGGTATGAGAAATCTGGTTATGTTGGAATCTATTTTTGATGCCTGCTCTGTGGGATATTTTGACCCATTCCAATGTGCCCCACTGCATCACTTTACAAATGGTGAAAGAAATAGCCCAAAATAGATGCGCTGACTCCTGTGCGCGCCAAAATCTTGAAGCTGCGTGGGGGTCACCACCAGAAAAGGCTGCACACCTTCCACATACAATCAGGAGGGTGAAAAAAGAATTCTAAGTGGAAGAGCATGCCAGTGGGCTCTGCCACATTCAACATGGAGCAAAACAGCAGAATTGTGTTGAAAGATGAAATTGCCTTTAAAAGGTTAGCTTTGCAACCTTAAAAAGTGCTGTTTTGTCGCTAGATCCATTCATTTCCATTGAATCATTGAGAGTAAAAGGGTATTGAAATGCCCAGGAGAATCCACTGTGGCTCACAGGAACCGGGCCTCATTTACTGACAGTTATATAAAATGTATCTTGGAAAAAGCAGCCCAAGAACCCTTGCTTTCATGTTCCACAGGAAAAACATGGCTAAAATGGCAACAAGTAACAAAAACAGCTGTGCAGAGAGAGAAACTCTAAACATAGGCAGGATACATGTATCCAGACTGCTAACAATCCCAGCACTCAATGGAAGACATAATGCTGAAAATTGTGCATGAGCTGCAGAGGAAATTCTGATTTAAAGGACTCAATTTAAATGTGTTTTTTCAGGAAGAAAGTGCAAAATCGCCAGTTTTGAAAGCATGTTTTTGTTGAAAGGCCTAATTCTTCAAGAAAGATCAAAGGATCGCTAATGTAAGAATCCACCCATACACTGTGTTCATTTTATATGTTTAAATGAAAGATTTAGGTGAATCTTAAAGTTAACCCAGTCTTGAGTTGATTAACTATTAAAAAAAAAAACAATTCTACCTTCACAGTCCTCAGCCTGGGAAAGATTGACACTTCACTGCTGGCAGGAAAGGACTAATTGCTGTGGGGAGGCCATGACAAAGGATCTCATCAGACTTTCGTCTGGGCCCAGGCAAAGACAATGTCAGGCTTGAACACTCATTCCTATAGGAGAGGGGCAGGATGCTCCATTCTCTGGGAGGAGGCTTCTCAGTGAACTTCAAAGGACTGGCCATTTGCTCACTTGTGAAGGAAGAAAAAACAAACTGACTTCTGATTTTGAATTTCAATTGCTTATTTTGCCACAGAACTTCATGACATTTAACTTGGCGGCAAAAATAAGTAAAGGAATGAAAAGTACATACATTGAAATCTGAATTTATGATAGACATGTGAAGACTTGGTAGGATTTCGTACTGTTTAAGGAACTGAAGTTATGCAAAAGCTTAATTGCGCAGAAACCATTAATACTGCAAATCTAATATTGTGTACCAATGTACTAGGGGAGATTGCACAGATATGTACTGAATTAGGATTTGTTAGGCCAACCCTTTAGGATCAAAATTGACAAAATCCAATATAAAGACAACACCAAGTCTCACCGACGGGGGAGATGGATGTAAAGGTGACCCACAAAATATGTAAATTATGTATACGATTTTCTTAGTGGGTATAAGTACATAAATATGTATTTGTGGGAAAGTTAGATTTCTGTCCAAATAACTGTGGGAGGTTTCCAGATAAGATCATAAAACATGACAACCTTTCTGCCATCCAACCAGCAAAAAGCAAGGCGGAAACTGTGCCTTTGATGAATCATAGCCTTGTGCGTGTGGGTTGTAAGTCTCCCTCTACCATAAACTGAGGGATGTCATTTGGCAGGATACATAAGGGAACCTCACACAGGCACACTGACTCCTGACTCCATCCGGATTTCCGCGGGGCACTCTTTTCCTGAATTCTGCATCTTGCTACTGATTCCAGATTTCTTTACCAAGCCAAGACCACAGCATTTGCTGAACTCTTTTTCAGCTAGGCCCAAATTCTGAAACCATCCCAAAACTTAAGGGAAATACTTCTGATCCAGTCTGTCTTGCTACCACTAATACTTGCCTGCTGAAACTAGCCATCCACTGATCTACAGTGTCCAGCAACCAGAAGGGCCAATCCTGTCCAGTCTGAGATGCCAGTTCCCCGATCCGGGTGACCAGAACCCTGACGGTCCAATCTTAATTTAAAGTGGACTGTAAGTATCAATAGGAATTATAGTGAACCATAGCATATACTGCCTTGTATTATCCCAAGCTATACCCTATCCCATCTTTAAATTAAGAACTATAATATTGTCAGACCATTCTTACAACTATGTCTGCAATTTTTAGTATTAGCACCGATTTTCTACTTTTGTTTTACCAGACCATAAGCCATTAGTGAGTTGTAGTAACTAAAGTAATTCCCATAAAGAAAGAATGGAGTATCCACCATGTGAAGGATTAAAAGCGGCCGTGCATAACTGTGGAGATGCACGGGTGGCATTCTTCTTTTTCTTAGCCATTAATCTAGTTTAAGTAAACTCAACCTGTCATTTTAAAACCGATTTTCTGTTTTTCTCTGTTCTATTTTTCTAAAAACACCTCTCATTCAAACTTGCATCCCAAAACAGTGTCTTTGACCAGTTTTTCTTAAAAATCGCATAGGTGAAATTAGGCGTGAATTTGCATTTTTGCAAAAGTTTTACACGTGTGATTTCCAATTCAAAGTATTTCTTAACTTCCATTCTGATTCCAAGTGTGTACTGTTGCTCATATGATAGCTTATGTTTGTTAGGATCTTTACAGTGTTGCTCCCATAGGAATGTATATCAATTTAAGGATTTTTGCACACTTTTCATTGTTTTTCTAAGCCATTTTTCAAATGTCATTTTAAAAGTGTAAATTTCCAAAATGTTTTTCCCTCTTGTTTGGGGAGAGAAGATTGCATTCAAACCCTATATACTGTTCTTTATTCCTGAATACCTGCTGCTTACTTACATCTGTGTAGAATTGCTTCTTTGTGAGTTGAGAAATTTGCAGGGGGAAATCTTAACCTAAGGGCTATCTTTTCACAAGCCAAAACTGTTCTTTTCTCTGTGCTATATATTCTGAGTGCTAAAAAATGAACTCAATTGATTTATCTACTTTCCTATTTGTAGAGTCAACACAATGGTGATTGCTGCCCCATATATATTAAAACTTGTGTTTGATTTGAATTTTAAATAAATAAATACATATTACCTTTACCAATCAGCCCGATTCCTGATCCTTTGTGACCTGGGGGTATTTTGTTAAGGGGTGTGATATGAGTGGTATATAACTCAGAATATTGAACGTATAGAGACAATAAATAAGTATTTCATTTGTGCATTGCCTGCTAGGCTGAGACCCGTGTCTATTGCCTGATTGAAATCCTTAACAGCTCTCCTGAGCTCAGACAGCACTTGGCTGCCTCTATGGAAATTGATCCAAAGAAGTTAGCAAGGGCTGCTGACTTGTGGGCTGCCAACAGGGCTACTCACAAGGATTCTGGGGTAACTCAGAAGAAGGATGAGGGGAAGCAGCACAAGAAAGATACCAAAGAGAATTCAAATACTTCCACTCCAAAAGAGGGCCACATACATAACAAGTGTAAGGCACAAGGGAAACCAAATCAGGCTAGTTAACCTTCTGGGGACAAACCAGAAGGAGGTCAGAACAAACCCCCATTCATAAAAACGTTTGGTAAATGTTATGCTTGTGGGACAACTGACCATGTGAACGGGGATCCCAGATGTAAGGTTAAACCTTCAGGGGTCCACACTGTCTCCTAGCCTTCTGCCCAGTGGATGAAGTACCAATGGCAAGTGGAAACATTCACTTACTGGCCGAGGAAACCATGAAAGTCTCAGCCAGTGTTTCTTTAGTATCCCTGGGTCTGTGGTAACAACAGAACTTAGATGTGTATTACTCTAATCCAGACAATACTAAAGAGTATAACAAAGACAGTAGTCTTTTGATTGGTCAGGGGACCCCTGCCATTACAAACACTGGAGCCAGCATAACTGTAGTTGATGAATCATTTTTCAAGGAAGAGGATGCTGCTAAGGCACCCACATTCCTAACTAAGCTTGCTGGAGACCCTTTCCAAATGCTTCCACAGTTACCAGCTCTCATCCAGTACAATGATATGAATGTCAAAATACCTGTACGTGTGCAGAGTGAAGTACCTGGGAAAGACCTGTTGGGGAATGACTTAAAGACTCTTGGAGTTGTATCAAGCATCCCCAGGCCTCCCAACAAAAGGAAACAGGAGCAGACTAGGCAGGCCAGACAGAGTACCTTAAGGGGCTCTCCAGAGGGCATTATAGAGGAAACTATAACTCCCAGTCTACAGGATTTACTGACTGCAATTTCTAAGAAGAAAGAGGAAAAGGGGCAACCTAAAACCTCCAGGAAGAAACCAGCCAGCACTCCTGTGCTACCAGAGAGGACTGTTCAAGATCACAGCTTTGATCCCTCCACCAGCTGAGGCTGAATGTGTGGAAAAACCTTGTGTGGTTGAATCAGCTGCTGAGGAATTAGAGCTGGAAGAGGACCTTGCTCCTGTTGGAGATATGGATCCTGCAGACCATCTTGAGCTGCAGTCTTTACTGGCAGAAGGTGGACCCTGTAGGGCAGACTTCAGCAGAGGTCAAAGAGAGTGTCCTACTCTTGAAGGTCTTTGCCAACAGGCAGCTTCCCAGCTGGATGGGCAAGAGCCAGGGAAGCATAGGTTATACTGGGAAGATGGCCTCTTCTATAGTGAACTGATGGAGTCTATCCCAGGGGACTACAGAAGACTTGCAGTGCCTCTTGAAAGCAGACTCCATTTCATACAGTTAGCCCATGAGATGCCTTTGGCTGGTCACTTAAGTTTAAGAAGACCAAGGAAAGGTTCTCTCTATATTTCTACTGGCCTAAATTGGGGTCTGATGTAGATATGTTCTGTAGGAGCTGTCACACTTGCCAGACCTCTGGCAAGAGTGGAGCCAAGAATGTGGTACCCTTGGTGCCACTCACAGTGGTGGGAGTTCCTTTTGAGAGGGTAAGAATCAACATTGTTGGTCCCTTAGACCCTCCCACATCTTCAGGAAACTGGTTTATCCTGGTTGTAGTAGACCATGCTACTAGGTATCCTGAAGCAATACCTATGCAAACTGTTACAGCTCAGGCTGTTGTTAAGGCCTACTTGGTATTTATACCAGAGTAGTTTTTCCTAGGGAAGTTATCTCTGACAAGGGATCCAATTTTATGTCCCACTACATGCAGGCCATGTGGAAAAACTATGGAGTAACTCACATGTTCTCAACTTCCTACCATCCTCAGACAAATGGATGGGTAGAGAGGTTCAACCGTACAATGAAGAGCATGATAGGTGCTATAGAGGAACCCCCTTAGGAGAAAGTGGGACCTTCTACTGCCATGCCTTCTATTTGCTTTTAGAGAAGTCCCTCAGGAAGGAGTTGGATTTAGTCCCTTTGAACTTCTTTATGGCCATCCAGTTAGAGGCTCCTTGGCCGTAATTAAGGAGGGGCTGGAGAATGCTCCTTCCCCCAAACTAGTGAGAGTCACTGACTATGTAATAGGTCTCCGGAGGAGAATGTCACACATGATGGCAGAAGCATCAGACAACTTGAAAGCAGATCAGGCTCTGGTGAAACATTGGCATGACCAGCCAACATGGTTGAGTTTACTTAAGACCAGCTAGTTCTAGTTATGGTACCGACAAGGCAGAGGGCCTTACAGGACAAATGGATAGGACCCTTCAAGATTGTGGGTAAACTTGGAAATGTCAACTATCTGGTTTAAAAGCTTATGTCTGAAGACAAGAAGTGGGAGCTTTGGTTCCAGCTTCAGCTCAAGAGGAGGAGGAGAGTGAACCCCTAACTGAACTACTTAGAGCCAGCCTTTAGATGAGAAAATAGAATGAGTTAATCTCTCTTCTAATTTGACACCTGAATTACAGGAGGAGTGCAAGTTTCTGTTAAATCAGTTTGCCTCCCTGTTTTCACTATCACCAGGTGTGACCCCCTTGGGGCCAGCATGATATTCAAACTGGTGACTGTTTACTTGTCAAAAACATAGGTCACAGGATGTCAGATCATGTTAGATCCCACATAAAGGATGAGGTCAACAAGATACTTGATCTCGGGCTAATAGAGCCCTCTACCAATCCATGATCTAGTCCAGTTGTGCTAGTACCAAAGACAGGATCCAAGGAGTTGAGATTATGTGTGGACTATAGAGCTCTTATTGCAATCACCAAGACTGATTCCCACCCTTTACCAAGGACAGATGAATTGGTGGATAAACTTGGTTCAGCCAAGTACCTCAGTACATTTGATCTCACTTCAGGCTATTGGCAAATAGCCTTTGGCAGACCATGCCAAGGAGAAAGCTGCATTCTCAACCCCAGAAGGACACTACCAGTTTAAGACAATGCCTTTTGGACTCTAAAGAATGAACCTGCTACATTCCAAAGGATGGTCAATCAAGTTCTGAATGGGATGGAAGACTTCTGCATGGCCTACCTGAATGACATTGCAGTGTTCAGCCCTACTTGCAAAGAACATATTGACCACTTAGGATATGTTTTGCAGGCTCTTGAGCGGGCCCATCTGACCATAAAGGCTAGTAAATGTCAAATTGGTCATAGTAAAGTGGTCTACCTTTGACATGCGGTAGGAGGAGGTGAAATCAGGTCATTGCCTAGCAAGGTACAAGCTGTACAAGACTGGGCCACACCTACTACTCAAACCCAGGTGAGAGCCTTCCTAGGCCTCACTGGGTACTATAGGAACTTCATAGAGAACTATGGAACCACAGCTCCCCCCTTGAATGTGATCTCCTCTCCCAAATTCCCTAAAAAGGACAGGTGGAATGAGGAGTGCACTGAAGCATTTGAAAGCCTAAAGAAAGCCCTTTGTCAAGCTCCAGTCCTAAGAGCTTCTGACTATAACCAAACATTAATTGTGCAGACAGATAATTCAAATACAGGTATAGGTGCAGTTCTTAGTCAACTGGATGAGAAAGGTAGGGAGCATCCCATTTGCTTCATCAGCAGGAAGCTGAAGGAACCAGAAACAAGGCGGGCCACCATTGAGCGTGAATGCTTTCCTATTGTGTGGTCATTGAAGAACTTTAGACCATACTTGTATGGATCTACTCTTGTGATTCAAACTGACCACCAACCCTTGAGATGGTTGATGCAAATGAAAGGGGGAAACCTAAAACTACTGAGATGGTCAATCAGCCTGCAAGGGTTTGATTTCACCATTGAACACAGGTCAGGGTGTCACCACCAAAATGCTGATGGTCTCTCCAGGATGTTTGGCCGACTGGAGAAAGGAGATTCATTCAGGAGTAGATTAAATCCTCCTATCCCTTAGTCTGGGGGGGACGAGTGTTAGGGAGAATTCTCAAAATGGGCTAATTTCCCTTACCTTTTCAGAACCCCAGCAACTTTGCTGATTTCTAGGATTTTATTTTTTACCTGGAAAGAGTGTGAGCCTTTTTTCCCCACTCTTTCATGTATTTTGGATGTGTTTTACTTTTGTGTTCTTTGGTTGTGGAGTTTTAAAACAACTCCAATGGCATCATCTTTTTCTGTGTGTCACACATCGCCTTCAGTGCAATGGCACAGGGATGTCTTGTAGACTTCCCACGGTTTAAATACCTTCTCTGGGTCCGACTACCGTCTCCCAGGAGTCTGTAAAGTTAAGTTGACTTTAGTAGTCTCTTTAAATCTACTGACCCAGCACACACTATCTGCCTATAGAGGGGTTGTCTAGCTTCCCCTGAGTCAAAACACTCATGTAACAGTAAAATGTTATCCTTTCCTACTTTAAATGGCTGGTGGCAGTGGTTTAGGTCAAACTACCATGATTTTTTCCAACCTCTAACAACGGTAGCTAAAAATTGGATCAGCCATGTTTTTCAATATGGCGCCAAAGACCTATCTGTAAAAACAGATGCCGGTCATATTCTTTCACCATTTCTTTTAGGAAAGGACCTTCTTGTGTTTGTCTCTGTGTGCCAAACGTGGTTTGGGCCCTTTGTTCGTTGGCCTTTGGCGGGCTTCAGTGCTGAAGCCCTCCTCTGGCGCCTGAGTCTCTGGCTTGGACAGGATGTCAGGGAGGTGCCCAAAACTCCCTGTGCTTAGTCTCCTAGGAGAACTGAATGCACTCTGGCGTGATTGGCCAGCTGGCTGTCTGGCAACGACATCCACCCTGCTGTGCGAGTGACAGCCAGTCTGGAATGAATGGGGAGAAACTGTTTATAAGCAGGTCTCTGGGACTTGGAAAGCAGAGTAGACCACTGGAACGAAAGAACCGAAGAGGAGAGGAAGGAAGAGGACTGCTGTAACTCCTGGATGACCGGTGAAGCCCTGCTGCAGGCCCGAATTGTCTGAAACTCTGATGACAGAGAAGCTCTTCAAGGTTATCTTCTTCCCTTGAGTTTGGTGGGAACAACCAACTCGCAAGCCACCTGTACACCGTCCCCATCTGGTCGAATTTTCATCAGAGTGCTGTTGAAAACCAGATAGCAAGAGGGAAGGAAACCAGCTTGTGGACTTTAAGGCACTCACACCTTAAACCAATGTCTTGCTACAGCTTTTGGATTCTTCCCAGGGCAGTACAGAAACATCCCGACGTCCTCCTTCTTGTCCACACGACTGAAGCTCAGAACAGCGAGATCTGCTCGAAAAGCCAGGAACAACTGCCTCAGCTACAGCTTTCTTCATTGACAAGGTACTGTGCAAACACGGTCCGGAAATCTTTTCGGCCATCGAGAAAGTGCGTGAAACTTTCCGTATCTATGAAGGCTTGTCCTTCCCTAAACATTTGTCAAACTTTTCACCTAGCCAAATCCTTTAAAAATCTGTGGCAAAGACTTAACTGTTATCTACCAGGACTGTGCTATCCTATACAAAAGACTCTGAACCATTGACTTTGGCCCAGGCCTATTGAGAAGAATTGCTGGTTGTATTTAACTGAAACCCTTTGCCCTGCCTATGAATTTATTTGGGCTGTCTATTCTTATAACCTTGTCTTTTCCGTCCTTTATTAAGTATCTGTAGTGCCTTTTTGCTCCCACTTCATTTTGGAGCTAAACCTGTTCATTTACTTACGGTTGGATTTTTGTGGTGTATTAGTGTGTGATATTGAACTGCTTATGCTAGAGTAATGTTTTCTAACCTACTGAGTAAATAAATGTATATTCTTTTACCAAGAAACCTTGAGTAAGTGTATATTTGAATCACTGTATTTGTTGGTCCTTTGTGTAACTACTGCTCACTTAAACTCTTGAGATAAGTGTGGCTGCTCAGCCATCCCTACCACTTTACTGTGTAGTACAGGCTTGTGACAAAGGTGAAATTGTGCTTACACTTGTAGTCCTAATTGCCTGTAGTGGTCCCCAGGGGTACTGCAGGTTATTCTGCCTAAAAGTGGGCTACCTGTGTGGGGGAGTCCAGTCTGGAGGGGATGCCTCGGGTGTGTCCAGACTGGAGTGGGCTGCCTCTGGGGGGGTGTCCAATCTGCAGGGGCTGCCTGGGGGGGTGGCCAGTCTGGATTGGGCTGCCTGTGGGGGTGTCCAGTCTGGAGTGGGCTGCCTGTGGGGGTGTCGAGTCTGGCGGGGGCTGCCTGGGGGGTGTCCATTCTGGAGGGGGCTGCCTTTGAGGGGGGTCCAGTCTGGAGGGGGCTACCTGGGGGGTGCCCAGTCTGGAGTGGGTTGCCTAGGGGGGTGTCCAGTCTGGAGGATGCAGCTTGTGCTTGCAGGTGAGGCACACAATTTCGCTGGGGTGCAGACTGTGCTTGCGAGTGAGGACCCGTGTTTTCACTGGGGTGCAGCCTGTGCTTGAGAGGTGAGGCACATGTTTTTGCTGGGGTGCACACTGGGCTTGTGAGGGGAGACCCGCATTTTCGCTGGCTTGCGGCCTGAGCTTGGGAGGGAGGATGCAGCCTGTGCTTGCAGGTGAGGCACACAATTTCGCTGGGGTGCAGACTGTGCTTGCGAGTGAGGACCCATGTTTTCGCTGGGGTGCAGCATGGACTTGCGGGGGGGACCCAAGTATTTGCTGGGGTGCAGCCTGGACTTGTGAGGTGAGACACGTAATTTTGCTGGGGTGCAGCCTGGGCTTGCGAGATGAGGTGCGCTTTCTCACAGGGGTAGTGGATAGTGGGCCGAGGTGGCATGGAGGCTTGTGCCGTATTTGTTCTTTTGCTTGCTTTTGGGTGTGCTTAGGGGCATGTTGTGTGTGTTCCTCGTGCAGCTTGTTCATACCTGCACGACGGGTAGTAATGCTTCTTTAATTCAATGAAAATGTGTGGCGTGAAAAAGAATTATGCGCCACGGCTTGTGTATGGTCCTTCTTGGCGCGTGGACGTTGTGCCATTTCTGCGCCACAGTCCCTAAATTGGACCCTTAGTGTTCTGTAAAAGTTCAGGGTGGAAAAGGGTTGTTATTAGAGTTAGTGGAAGGTTTAGGAATGGAGTTAGGATGATTGTGGAGGTTTTGTTAGATGTTTGGGTCATATTTAGGTTTAAATTGTGTACCTTTACGTATTTATAAATACATTACTGGCAACGTTTTCACAATTTGCATTGCTTATAGTGAATGAATAAATTCTTTTAAAACTACTTTTTGCTGACTCAATTTTCACATGACTACATTTTCCTGGTGACATTTTCACATAATGGTATGGTAATGATAATGTTTATTTATATAGCACCTATACACAGGCAAGTGTTTCAAAGTGCTCAAGGAGGGTGGGAACACAGGGAAAAAAACAGCAGTCGCTCAGAGCCCTTGAATTTCTGAGACGATAACGGTCTGCACAGGCAGATTAAGTGAATATGATACAAGTGCATATTAAGGGGTGAGGACAAGGGAGGACACACATAATCTACAGGCCGGGTTGTATACAGATCGTGCAAGTGCAGGAAGGGGAAGGGGACCAAGTGCACCCAATTGGTAGAGACTGGTGAAGTGCTGAAATAAAGCTCTCAAAGTTTAATTACAAGTGCAGTCGGGGTGGAGGGCCCTAAGGCAAGTGCGGATGGACTGGCAGGGATGCTGAGACATGTGAGACTCTAAGGTACACCAGGAAGCCAGTCAGTAAGCTGTGTGGAAAGGAGGGAGGGAAGGAAGAGCAGAGAGCTAGGTTAGCAGGGTAGGGTGTGAGAGAAGGAAGAGGAGAAGAGGATGGTCTTGAGGAGTTTCCGGACCTTAAGAATATCAGCTTCAAGACAGAGGGTGGCAGGGAAGCTGTTCTGGAGGAAAGGGATCTTCCTCCAAATCTCTGCTTGGAGAATCTGCTCACTCACAGAAGGTTGTAGGTAGATGAGTAAAGGGCTCAAGAAGGACAGTTTTTAGGAAGGCAGCGTCTCAGGCACCAGAAAGCGTTGTGGACAATGCAGAGCATCTTGAATTTGATCCTTACAGCCACGGGGAGCCAGTGAAGAGATTTCAGCACCAGAGAGATGCGATCCCTGGGCTAAGAGGCCAAGGATATGTCTCTCAGTTCAGCTCTGGATGAGTTGCAGAGGGTGCAGGGCGGAAGCAGGGAGGTTGAGGAAGAGGCTGTTGCAGTAATCCAGTCTGGAGAGAACCAGGGCTCTGGAGACGGTGAGCCGCTGGGGGAAAGTGAGAAAAGGTAGAGTGCCTCTGAGGAGGTGTAGCTGATAGACATTTTTGAGATGTCAGAAATGTGAGAGGAGAACTAGAGAGTCAAAGATGACTGCAAGGTTTTTAGCCTCACAGGTGGGGGTAGGTGCAGGGCCAAGGGAAGGCGGCCATAGTGAGAGGGTGAAGGCGGGAGCAGATGTCCCAATGGAAAAAATCTCAGTTTTACTAGTATTTTTGACAAAGGTAATTTGCAGCACACCATGACTGAATGATGGACATACAGTCAGAAATGAGAGAAGAGGAGGAGGCCGCTCAGGGTAGCCTGAATGATAGTTGCATGTCATCCGCATAAGACTGGAAATTAGAGGTGAACGTGGCAACCACACGTGCAAGGGTAGCCAGGTAGATGTTGACGAACCAGGGGGATAGGTTAGAACCCTGGGTAACGCTGCAGGTTGAGAGAGTTATAGTCGAGAGAAAGGCACCAAGTTTGACCTGGGATGGGCGGTCGGAGAGAAAAGAGGTTAACCAAGCCAGAGCCTGACCAGTGATTCCCAAGGTGTCACAAAACCGTGAGTTCAGGATGTTGTGGTTAACCGTTTCAAAGGTGGAGGAGAGATCAAGGAGAATGAGGACAGAGGAAGTGTTAGACTCAAGATTTGAGAGCAGGTCTACACAGGTGTTCAGAAGAGCAGTTTCTGTGCCTCTGGATGCTCTAAAGCCAGGCTGATGGTCATGGAAACAACTGATTGATTCTGTGTGGAGATTTAGCTGAGAGATAGCCACCTTCTCAAGGAGTTTGCCCACGAAAGGAGTGATAGAGATCAGGTGGTTGTTTGATGGAATGGAGGGATCAGCAGAGGGCTTGTTGAGAAGAGGGTGCACAAGGGAGTGCTTGAGAGCAGTTGGGAAGACTCCAGTGGAAAAGAGAGTTTGCAAAGGTCGTCCAAGGCTGGTGCGAGGGAGTCAATGTTGTCCTTGATAGTTTCGGAATGGCAATGGTCAACTACTTGGATGAGGCCTTCATAGACTAGACTTGTGCGGCGACCTCATCAGGTGTGACGGGAGAGAGAGAGAGAGAGAGAGAGAGAAAGAGAGAGAAAGAGAGATAGAGAGATAGAGAGATAGAGAGATAGAGAGAAGGAGAGAGAGAGAGAGGAAGTGGGGCCAAGGGAGGCACAGGTGCTGGTGTGTGGTGTGGGGTGGGGGGAGGGAGGAGAGGATGTCTTGGGTTTTTGTGGTGAAGTGTGCTGCCAGGGACGAGCAGAGGTCCTGGTTGGGAGCAACAGAGGAGGAGGCTGCTGCAGGATTGGCCAGTTCCTTGCAGACTTTGAAAATTGTGGCTGTATTGTTTAATGTCGTGGAGATGAGGGCTTGAACAAAGACTTTTTTCTTAGAGCGGGTGCAGAGATGATATTGCCTTTGAAGAAGGCTGCAGGCCAGTTTGTCAGATGGTCCACCAAACAAATTGCATTTCCGCTCAGCTGCCCTGCACTTGCGTTTAAGGGCAGCCAGGTTGGAGTCGTAGAAACCTTTATTCTTCTTGCTTTTTTTAAAAAACATTTTTTTCAAAGAATTCACATCATAGAAACATATGTACAATAACATAACATCATGCCATAAATATAGCAAAGCCAACACAACTATATACATCAGAAAATACCCCCTCCCCCTAGGAGTCACAATATAAGCAATAAACAGGTCTTATACAATAAAAGACATTTTCCCCAAATCTTATTAAATAACGCATCCTTCTTTTCTCTTCGATACAGCACTCTCTCCATATCAGCTAGAGAATGCATCTCTGCCCTCCATTCCTCAATAGTAACAGGGGAAGATGTTTTCCATCGTCTCAAAATTAGTTTCTTCCCCACCATTGCCCCACGAAAGATCCATTTCTTCTGAGAAGTAGTCAGGTCATCCAACAAATCCCCACTACCCAGTACTATGGTCTTGAAATCCATATGAACCTTCTCTCCAAGAATCTTTTCACAGATCTGGTCAAATCCAAACCACAGACCCCTCACCCTTGAGCATTCCCACAACATATGCTTGAAGGTGCCCACCTCGTGTAAGCATGCCCAACATTCAGAATTGTCACACATACCCCTTTTCATCATTCTCTCAGGCGTCCAGTATGTCCTATTCAAGATCTTTATTTGACGCGACCTGTCTGAAAGACTCAAAGAACACAGCTTCACATTTTCACAAATACACATCCAATCATCCTCCGTAATATCTTCACCAATTCTCTGATTCCAATCCAATCTTAAAGCATTGTTAGCCCGATAATTGGACACAACCAGTCTATAAACATAACTAACTAGGCCACATCCACTCACCCCTGGCTCCCAACCAAGCATGTCTGTATTGATTTTCTTTTCCATATCCACAACCCCCCACCGCCCTCCTGATCTTCCGATAATCTGCCAGGCGAAAAGTAGGAATGTCAAACTTCAACTGTATCTCCCTAGTCGTCATCCAATTCAAGCCATTGAACAGATCACCAATCCACCGCACCCCAGCCAGGTACCACTCCTGCCAGAACAAAATGTTCCCCTCATGTGTAAAGCTTGGATTCAGCCAAATGGAAACACTCGGATCTTTCAATGCATTGAAACCCAAACACTCACACAATGACACCCATGAGTTCCGCAAACTCCTGGTCAGTGGGCCTACCATCGTAGCTCGATGTGGCCTACTGGTCAACACAGCTCCATGGGACAAAGGGCCTACATGGCTAGACTCAGCACGCACCCAATCGTCATGCTCCGATTTGAGAAAAGCAAATATATTCCGTGACATAAAAGCCAGATGGTATGCTTTGAAATTAGGGACCCCCAGCCCACCCTTGGACAAATGTAATTGCAGTTTGCTAATTTTCAGACGCGGAGGTTTACGATCCCACAGAAACTCCTGCATGAGACTATCCAACTCACGCCAAAAATGTTTCCCAATGTCTAATGGGACCATACTCAGAACGAAGTTTACTCTAGGAGTCGACACCATCTTTAAAGCATTCACCTTCCACCAAACGGAAAGGTTCAACAAACACCATCTTTCCAAATCCATTTTGCAATTAGTGCACACCATAGTCATATTTACATTCACAAAATCAGCAACATCGGGCAAAATCCAAACCCCCAAGTACAGTAGTTTATCAGCACACCACTTAAAGCCCAACCTGGTAATACATTGTTTGTCACACAGCGTCACCAATGGTAAAACCTCTGATTTTGCCCAGTTGATCTTGTATCCAGAGCACTGGTGAAATGCCTTGAGAATGTCCATAAGAACCGGCACTGACTCTCCAAGGTTCTTGAGGACCAATAATAAGTCATCTGCGTATAACCAAATTTTTTGCTGCATTCCCCAACAATGTATGCCCTGTGAACCCTCCTCATTTCTCAAAGTTATAGCCAAAGGTTCAATACTTAGTACAAATAATAAAGGTGACAATGGGCATCCCTGTCTTGTGCCGCGTTCTAATTCAAAAGGTTTGGATCTCAGACCATTAGTTTTAACATCAGCAGTAGGCCTGGCATACAACAGTTTAATCCAAGAACAGAACTGAATCCCAAATCCCATCTTATCCAATACTTTAAACATGAATTGCCAAACAACTCTATCGAATGCCTTCTCCGCATCAAGTGACAGGACAGCCGAGTCTTCCGACAACTCTGACGCTTTCGCGATAGTACAAAGCAGTGTCCGCATGATACTGCACGTCATCCTACCTTTTACAAAACCAGACTGATTCCGATCTATCAATTTAGGAAAACGATTTTCTATTCGCAGAGCTAGAATCTTAGCCAGAATCTTATTGTCCACATTAATCAATCTAATCGGTCTGTAATTGGACGCCAGTAATTCATCTCTGTTTTTCTTTAAAAAGACAGAAATAGTAGCATGTCTAGTAGTGTCAGGAAGTATACCCCTAGCCTTGGAGGTCTTATACATGTCCGTCAACAGAGTCAACGCTGAAATAGGCAACCACCTATAGAATTCCACTGGCAGTCCATCTGGCCCCGGAGACCTATCAACATTCAATTTCGAAATTGCCTTCTTAATCTCATCCACCGTGATATCTCCCTCTATTAAAGAAGCCTCCTCCTCTGAAATATCTGGTACTTTAATACCCTCCAAAAAGTCTCCATTCGCTGCGTCAATATGGGTTTCATTCTTATACAATTCCTCGTAAAACTGTCTGAATACATCTTTTATACCTTCCGGAGTGAAAGTGACCTGGCCATTCGAGTCTGTAATAGACATGATCGAGCGCTCGGACTCCCTCAACCTCAATCTGTATGCTAACCAGCGATCACATTTCTCCTCGTGTTCAAAATAAGTGCATTTTTGATGAAGATACCCTTATCCACCCTATTAGACATTAGCTCTCTCAACTCTTTTTTCAACCTGTTTAACTCGGGAAGCAAGTCCACTCTCGTAGTATCCACCGTCAGAACCCTTGACAAATCCCTAATCTTCAGTTCCAGTACATTCTGTGTATTCTCCCATTTTCTCTTCGAACCACTCGCCAGACTAATAAACATACCTCGAACCGTGCACTTGAATGCCTCCCATATCATATCAGATCCTACTTCACCAGTACAATTCTCCTCAACAAAATCTTCAATTTCCGATGCAATTTTGTCCATCTCCTCTAGATTGTCCAACAATATGGTATTTAGTCTCCAAGATTTTGATCTGCACATAGTGTAATTCCACTTCAAATCCACTGAAACATGTGCATGGTCAGTCAGCACAATATTACCCATAGCACTCCTTTTATAATTTTGCAACATGTCTCCTGCCATCAAAACCATGTCAATTCTGGAATACGTAGCATGAGCACCGGAATAAAAAGTATATTCTCTAACTGAAGGATTGTCAATCCTCTAACAGTCCTTCAGATTATGTTCCACCAGCAGATCCTTAAAAGCCCGAGAATGCATGTCCATCCTCCTGCAATGTCTGGTACTACTCCTATCCATAGCAGAGTCAATAACTGTATTGAAATCTCCCCCCAAGATTATGTTACTGGATTTAAGGTCTTGAATTGCTTGAGCCACCTTCCTGAAAAAGGTACCATCATCTGACATTGGAGCATAAACATTACAAACGGTCACTTCTTTGCCCTGAATATTTGCTAAAATGGCAACCATTCTACCTTCCTTGTCACATATTTCTTTGACAACCTTGATCGGTGCATGTTTCCTAATAAGAATAACCACACCCCTGGATCGTGACTCAAAGGATGATCCATAAGCCCTCCCTACCCAACCTTTCCTCAAACCATCCAAATCACCTTTCAAAAGGTGTGTCTCCTGGAGAAAATACACATCCCCATTTAAGTCATTCAGATAAGCCAAAACTTTCTGTCTTTTCTGAACATTGTTCAGACCATTCACATTCCATAGAGACAACTCGTATTTGATACCCCATTTTCAAACACAGCTTATCCACCCCCACCCAAATCAAAAGGGACCCCCCCAACAGACCCTCAAAAATATTGGTGACGCCAACTGAAACCCCCATTCCCCCCTTTCTGAAACAGATGCAAAACAACAAGAACAGTGAATTGAAAAAAATTCTGAAACACATTCCAAGAAGTCCAACATCCTGGACTCCGAAAGAACTCAAACTCCTCAATTAGTCCCCTGTAACCTAAAAATCAGGAAACCCTAAAACTACTCTGTTATTATAATATTGAAAACTTAATATCAACTGCAACTACATCACATCAAACCCAAAACCACAAAGTTTTTAGTTCCACCGCCATATCCGAACCCGCTCAGATACACAGACCATCTCCTCCACCCGACCACCCAATCATCATTAGATATAACCCCATTGGTTTTCAATGGTATACATCGAATGTCCAAACAGCATAACACAACTGCAAGCAGAAAACTCAGATGTTCAACGATCCTAGTACCATACATTCCCAATTGATTACAGCATGACACTGTTGTATGAACTGTGTTCCTTCATGCCCTACATATAGTCCCAATTCTCCCCTTGGCTCAGTACAAAGCATGTGTTGCCACCCAATGTGTGAAATACAGTGCAAATGCAAATGAATAAGTGGCCAAAATCACCAACTTAATCTGAACAATTCCTTTTGGTGTTGGTATAATTATTCAGGCATTGATGAGCAAACCAACAGAACGTAATGCATTACTCCACAATGTTCAAACACCCCAAATTTTCCATATTGCATACACACTGCAAAAGGCGCCATTTCCCATACTTGGAAACATGGTGATTTCATTCTTACGTGCACTTAGGGAATACAATGAAAGGTACTCTATAAAGTCATAAGAAAAGAGGACAAACTCATAGTGGAACATATGCCCAGGCACCCAGAGACACCTCCTCCAAAGAGAAATGTGCATAACAACCTTCCGCCTCAATCATGTAACTGACACAAAAATGCCACAATACACTTCTGAGCAATAAACAGGCTCTCGACCCATCCCAAAGCTAAAACTTGGTATTAAAACCCAAGTCGTCACAACTACATTCAGGAGCCACCAAAGCAGGCAAACTCGGACATGCCAATGAGAGAGCAAAAGTGCAACGCAAAGCACTCTATGAATCAGCATAGTGTGGAAAGAGGCTAGAATACATTTGGAAAGTGCCGTATTATACTCAAAAATTGTGAGAGGGACCAAAACATAAAAAGACCGTTGGATGAAAAGAAACATTACCCATTAACCATTCAATAACATTCCATCACCAGGCATCACCCTCTTATATCAATCCCCATACCCCCACCCCATTTACCACCAAGCAGACTTGCGCTACACCAACATCCATGCCAGAAAAATTGCAAAACACAAGCAACGAAACCCAATTTCTTAACTTCAGTATAGCTCCAACAGGCTCAAGCACTGCATCACAACTCCAAGAGCCTAAAGCCGACATGGATAGGTCCTCACAACATCATCAGTGAGGGTGGTAACTATTACTCCTATCAGTTGTTAATGCCTTTTCAGTACATAAGCACTTATACAAGCTCTTTTTACCAGATTACAAATAAACGAGTTGAATTGAAAAAAAAAAAAAGAAAATAAACAGCAGCCTTGTACACTTCAATAATTGGGAGTCCGGCAAATGTGTTGCCTTACATATACCATTGTTCTGTATTCATTTCAAATTACAGAAAGCTGGCAGCGCTCAAGTGTAGACTGAGCTTGCAGACAGAGGATGTAAGAAAACGTTTCCCCCGCTGCAATGCAAATAAAAATGCATAACTGCAACTCGACGACATGACAACTGAGAGCGTTAAGGTCACAAATCATTTCAAGGAACCAAAGGGCCTCATTACACGGTAGGTGGTAAGGGTTTACCGTTACCGGTATTTTACCGGTACCGGTAAACCCTTACCGCCTTACTACGAGGTCCCTTTGCGGGTTGGGGAATTTAACGCCTGCTTTTTGCAGGTGTTAAAAAACGAACCCGCAAAGGGACCGGGGTGCTAATTAGCGCCTTCCCCATTCCCATTATGCCCTATGGGGCAAAAATGGGAATGGGGAAGGGCAATGGAGGAAGGCGGAATTACCGCCTTCCCAACCTTGGAATAGGGCGGTAATTCCCCTTTCCTCCAAGGCGGTACCGGTAAATTACCGGCATGAACCATGGTTTACCGCCTACCGTGTAATGAGGCCCAAAGTGTAAGAACATGCTTTGAGTCTCCAAGACCAACTTAATGACAGCTTGATAACCTATTGAGGCGTATATGCAACGCAGAGCACCCTGTTGCGTTCGGGCCTCGCGTAGTGCCGGCTTGGGCCCGAACGTGAGTGGCCGTGTGTGTAGGCCGCTCTGGCGTCGCTCCAGCAGGAGCTGACAAGAAAAGAAGCACACACGGAGGTTGCTTTGTGCCCCGGAACTGCCTCCTTCACTAAGGGGTGGGGCTTTTATTCACTTGCCCTGAGTCACCGCGTAGCGGGACGCAGGGCGGAAACACAACATTCCTCCTTTATTCCAAAATGAATAAAACCAAACACAAACATGCATCAACTATAGATATGTTCAAATGACAGCCCACCGTTGCATAAGTGGATCAACATTAGATATAGATGAATAAACATTTACAGCAGAAAAGTGCCTCCCACATTCTAGTCCTTGGGGGCCCACACTGGACATACATAGTCTTTTAAATGAGCTGGAGGCCGGGTGGCTCCTCTCAGGCTATAGCCCCCGCTCTGTGACCGGGGTCCCACTGTCTCACAGGGTGCCTCACCTTTAGTGTCCTGCTCACCCATCTCAGGCTCACTCCACAGCTCCCATGCTCCATCATCGGCTCTTTCTTCTTCGTGTGGATACACTGTCCCTCCGCCATCCGGCGTAGAGGTGTCAGCTTCTTGGGGCTGTTCACCATCAGTCCACAGATTACAGGGCACAGCTTTAAACCATGCTGCATTACGTGTTACACTTTGGTGTCCTTTTTGTGCTGTAAGCATGGTGCCTTTTCTTTCCTTGATTATCCATGGGGGTGGCTCATACCGAGAGTTCAACTTGGATCTGGTAGGATTACGCAACATTATCACGTGGTCACCCACTTCAAGATTTGACTGCTTGGCCCTTCTCATGGTGCTCATGTGCTCATTGGCTTCTGTTCTTCTTCTTTCTGTTCGTTCAGTGTCAAACTTATCCGGACTTCTGTTAGGGAGGTGCGGTATGGAAGAGTTGACCAGCACACCAAACATTAAGTCTGCTGGGGGAATTCCAGTCGTGCTGTGTGGAGTCACTCTATAGTTTCGTAGAAACCGATACAGATCAAGTTTCCAAGAGCTGGCATTTTCCCTCGATATCCTCAGCACTTTATTTAGTGTCCGCATAAAACGTTCCACATCTCCATTTGCTTGGGTCCATCTTGGCATTATGTGGTGAGATCGTATGTTCAGATCCTGTAAGTAACGTTTGAATTCTTCCCCTTGGAATGGAGGGCCATTGTCACTTTTTATTCTTGTGGGTAAACCGTGTGTCGCGAACATTTTTTCAATCACTGGAATTACCACTTCCGCGGCTGTTGAGGTCACTATCTCTACTTCAGGGTAGCGCGAATAGTCATCAATAGCCACTAGGAGATATAAGTTTTCCTGTATTTTGCAAAAATCAATGCTGATAGCGTCCCATCTTCCACATCCTCGCACTGGTGACTGAATCGGTGTCGGGTGTGGTGGGGCACCAGTGATTTGGCAAGGTAAGCAAGTGTTGATGAGTTCTTCGACCATGGCATCGAATTGTGGAAACCACACTCGGTATCTGATGCGAGCTTTTGTTCGTGCCATTCCTTGGTGGCCTTCGTGTGCCAACGCTACTATTCTTTCTTGAAGACTCATGGGGATGATAATGCGGTCTCCTCTAAGGATCAGGCCCTGTTCTGTAAGAGATAAGTCTTGCCGTACTGTGAACATCCCTTCAAGAAATGTTTTGGCTTCTTGTGTCTTGTTATGAATGTTCTTCAGGAAAGAATTCCATTCACCTGATAAAATTGTGTTTTTCACCAAGTCGCAACATTGGTCCGCGCGTGTTTCCTCTGCAATCTCCTCGCTGCTGTCCGCTTTTGGTCTCATTTCACACACCACTTGGCATATGTGTTCTTCTGTTTCTGCTGCCACTTGGACCTCCTGTGTGGTTGCTTCTCTGGGATGCCTTGACAGAAAATCTGCTGGATTTCCAGTTCCTGGTTGATATTTTAGTTCAAAGTCATATTGTTGCAGATGCAAAAGCCATTTTGCAATCCTGGCCGGAGGATGGGAGGAGGTGCCCATGAATATGGGTAATAAAGGTTTATGATCGGTATATGTTGTGAATTTCCTGACATACAAGTATACGTGAAAGTGTCTACAGCCCCATAACACAGCAATGGCCTCCTTCTCAATATGAGAGTATCGTTGTTCAGTCATAGTGAGAGCTTGTGATGCATGTGCTATCAACCTTTGTACCCCTTCTCTTGTCACCTGAGTCAGTATGGCTCCCAGACCTACGGGACTGGCATCAACATACAGCTCTGTAGGAAGTGTGGTGTCATAATAGGCCATTTTCGTGTCCGTTGATAAGGATTCTTTAATGTTTTCAAATGCTTCTTGACACGCTAGCCCCCAATCCCACTTTGTGTTGGTTTTAGTGAGCTCACGCAGTGGTTCCGACAGTGTAGCTAGATTCTTGATAAATCTTCCACAGTATGTGGCCATCCCTAGGAAACTGCGCACTTCCGTCGGCGATGTAGGGGGACTGGCTGTTTGAATGTCAGCAACCTTCTGTGGGTCCGGCGAGATGCCCATACTACTGAATGTATAGCCGAAAAAAGACAACTCTGTTTTGAAAAATTCACATTTTTCACGGTGGATGGTTAGTCCAACACTTTCCAATCTGCCGAGGAGCATATGCAGTCTTTTCAGGTGTTCGTCTCTGTCAGCTGCATGGATTAAAATATCATCGCTCACATTTAACACACCCGGTATGTCCCTTATGAGCTCTTGAATAGTCTGCTGAAAAACTTCCGCTGCTGAGGAGATCCCAAAACTTAAACGTTTGTATTGTCGCAGACCAATATGTGTTGAAAACGTTGTTATGTACCGGGATTCCTTATGTAATTGTAGTTAGTGATATCCAGCCTTCAAATCTATTTTGGAGAATACTTTTGATCCCGTGAGATCAGCTACGATCTCATCCAGTGTTGGCGTTATGTGTCGCTCCCTCTTGATTGCAGCGTTGGGTAACCTCATATTTATGCAGATGCGGACCTTCCCTGGCTGTTTTGGTTTTTTTGTGACAACCATTGGAGAAACCCAAGGTGTAGGTCCTGTTACCTCTTCGATTATCCCGGCCTTCTCAAGCGTTCTTAGTTCTTTTTCCACTTGCTCACGCATATGGAATGGTGTTCTTCGGTGTCTGACAGCCTTTGGTTGTATGGATTCATCTATGTGGAGTTTAATGGATTTTCCTTTTAAACACCCGATTCCTTTCAACAGTTTGGGGTACGTTCCCAGGAGTTTTTCAACCTCTTGTGCTTCATTCACTTTGCAAATGAATCTCACCAACCCCAGATCTTCTGCTGCGTCACCACTCAAAAGGCACTCGATGCCAGCATTTACTACATATAATTTGGATGTTAAACTGTTTTCGCCATGCTTAAGAGTGGTGCGGAATCTGCCCACCACAGGTAAGGGTTTCTTACATCCATATGCAAATAGTAGCGTGTCCGTGTTTTTGAGGTCTGGCTGAGGCTGTAGTAACCGGAAAGTGCTTATGGGCATAACATTGGGCCTCATTAGGACCCAGGCGGATTTCGCGGTGCTAAATGCACCGCGAAGCATGGCGGAAAGCCGCCGATAGCGCCATGGGGGTTGGCGGATTTACCGCCCCATTCCGACCTTGGCGGGGCGGTAAATCCCCAATCCCCATTCTGCCCTTCCCCATTCCCATTTTTGCCCCATAGGGTATAATGGGAGTGGGGAAGGAGTTAATTACGCCACCGTAAAATACGGTGGCGTAATTAACAACGAGGTCCCGTAGCGCCATGGTTTTCTCCGCCTGGTAAAACCAGGCGGAAAAGGCCGCCATGGCGCTACGGGAACTCGTAGTATGGCGGAGAGGTACGCCATGCACTACGCTGGCGTAAAACCCTCTCCGCCAGGGTCCTAATGAGGCCCATTGACTGATGCCCCCGTGTCGATGGTCATCCACACGTGCTGGTCCTGGATCATGATTTGGCATTTTCGTCTCCTGCGGCCTTTTCTTGACGTGGTTTGTTGGTGATTAAGGGCTGAGACCATATATACTTTCCTCCCTTTTCTCCAATTTTCCTTGATCGCCTCTTGAGGTGCTGCATTCGTGTCATCTCCTTCGTCCTCAGTGGATGAGTTTGTGGCCTCTATTTGTCGGGCTCCAGCTTGTTTCTTTTTCTTGTTCCCACTTTTCTCATTGGTGTGGCGTGGTTTGTTTGTTGATGGTTGAGCTCCTGATGACCGGCATACTTTTGCATAGTGGTCCATCCTACCACATGCACCACACGTGGTCCCTTGTGCCGGGCAGTTTTGCCGTCCATGTCGAGGACCACCACACCATCCACACTCCATTGCCCTGGAATTTGCGGTTGCCATCGGGTATGTATAGTGTTTCCCCCAACCTCTTCTTTTGTTGAGTGACGATTGGCGACATGAGCCACTATGATTGTTGTGAAGGCAGGTTGTAGTTTTTGAAGCCTTGTGCCCATGTGGGCTGCTCTGGCATGTGCTAATTCTCTCTGGCGACCCAATTCCAGAATGCGTGTTAGCGTGATACCTCTTTCACTTAATACCATCCTTCTCAACATTTCCGATTGGATGCCATTAATTATTTGTCTCCTGATTTCTTTCTCAGTGTCTGTGAATTCACATGAAATGGCTAATTTTCTGAGCCGGGTGTGATATGCATCAAGGGTCTCCTCCTCTGCTTGAATTGTTGTACAGAATATGAAAGTCTCATAATCCGGGTTGAGTTGTGGGAGAAAATGGGCCGTTAGGGCATCTTTGGCCTGTTGGTAAATGTCGTGGCCATCGTCAATGGTTAGTGAGTTGAAGATTCGCAGTACTTCATCCCCGACATTTAACAACAAATGTGATCTCATCTTCCTGGCAGTAGTAATATCTTTACAATCCATAGCCATTTAAAATTTTTGAATCCATAACTGCCATCGGGGGCCAACCGATGAAGGATCCGTGAAAGGGTCAAATGGCTGTATCATTATGGATGAGCTGCCCTGTGATCGAGTTTGTGGCGTTGACACAGATAGGTTGGCGGCAAGTCTAGATGGTGTGCTCGGCCTGGGGGTGGACGTTCCAGTGGCCATGGCGTGGCCTCCCTCTCCCCTGCCAGGGAATTTCTCCTCACCTCAGAGCATTGACTGTGGCTCCTCCTGCGGGCGATAATTTCCAGCTGGTCTCAATTGGACTGGGGTTTGTTGTTTGCTTTCCAGTGTTCCTGACACCATCAGTTTATGTGGACCTGCTCACTGCTTTCCTTGTACCTGTGTGTTGGCCCATCAATGTCCCGGGCTTGCTGGGTTTACAGAGGTGACTTGATCACCATTTGGCAAAGCACAGCGTGCGCGCGTGATGGCTGCACATGAAAGAGAACATTTTTTTTTTTTTTTTGGCTGGGGGGTTTGTCGTGTGGCCCACCCCCACCGGGTGTTCAAAAATTATGTGCGTCGCTTCAAAGCGCACCTCCGACGATGTGTGGCACACGTGTTTGAATCCCGTCCCATGTCGCCAATGTTGCGTTCGGGCCTCGCGTAGTGCCGGCTTGGGCCCGAACGTGAGTGGTCGTGTGTGTAGGCCGCTCTGGCGTCGCTCCAGCAGGAGCTGACAAGAAAAGAAGCACACATGGAGGTTGCTTTGTGCCCCGGAACTACCTCCTTCACTAAGGGGCAGGGCTTTTATTCACTTGCCCTGCGTCACCGCGTAGCGGGACGCAGGGCGGAAACACAACAAACCCCTCATGCAAGTTAAGTTATTAGCCTCTTTAATATGTGCCAGCGCTCCTTTCATGCTTCCATACCTTCAGCGACTATTGGAGCAGAAGCACTATGCATGCGTCCTCATTCAGCCATTCATAGACTGGCATGGTGACTGGAACAATTCCAAGGGCAGCCATCTGCAGGCTGCACATTATATTACTTACAGTGAAATGACGGGATACAACAAGAAGGGCGGAGGATGAATGCGAATTGCAGAACGATCGATGCGCTGCTCCGAACGTATTAAAGAGAGGCATCCGTGGGTCGCGTAACATGCAATCCACAACTGACCATGACCCCAACCCGCCCAGGGTGCTCCAGTTGAGCTACTCTCAGCCAGCGCCACGATACGTGATGACGCGGTCCCTTCATACTACCAGTTCCGGATCAGATCAGCTGGTAGAGCACATGATGCCTCATCCGAAGAGGGTCCATTCCTCTAAGCACTCAATCATTACCAACATGGCCTGGAACACGAAGACGGTGAGGAACACTTTCATTTAAAAAGTAAGCGTTCAACTGAAACATGTAATCGACGCCATTTTATAGCGTTAAATTCAACGTGGCAAATAGTTTTTATAAACTAAAAGTCAATAAAGTCAAAAACGAAATTACAACTGTGTACCTTGCGATGCAGCCCCAGTAACACACTGACAGAAAGTGCTTATGACTCAAGAACGATGATTATTTCTCTTGCAGATGAGTGATCTTGAAATGGAGAGTCAAGTGAATTCTAGTTCACAGAAAGTTGACCGTCCTTGAAAAAGCTACTAATACTTTTGCTCTAAATGGAGATTCAGGGACAATTATGTTTCCCTAACATTTTCTTATGCCTTTGATCTGACATGTCTGCTAACATGTCTGCTTCATTTAAAATAAAAGTCAGGTATGACAGTACTTTCTTTCCTTCTCTGACTGTTCCAATTGGCTGGGAAATTCACAAGGGCTCCAGTGACTCGTTCAGGAGAACGAATTGGGTGCTGTTTAGGCAAGTTCAGTAACACTTTGGACCAGTTGGTGCCATTGCTTAAGTGCGTTGGGGCTTCTTCGACACGGACATTTCCCCTACGTTTTGGCTGCCACCTTCATGTCCACTGCCATCACGGCTGGGGGGCACTGTGGGGGAAGGGTGGCAGGCCAAGTAGGGTATTAAGAGACATGCCTTCTTTGATGGGAGTGGCAGAAATTACTTTGCACATATCCATGGTCGATCTGATTCGATGTGGGGTCAAAGGATGATGTGTTTCTTATTAGTGTTTGGTTCTGGTGATCTCGGCCCTTTGGGCAGACTTTGTTACAGCTATATCTTAAGGCAAAGTCAGCCATCTTGCCAAGTTCTGTGATATATCCGCTCGACCAATCAATTATTTGTTTTATGTAAAATGGTATGACATTGGTGTATTGACCGAAGATGTGCCAAGCAGCTCCTTGCCCTGGGAATCACTGAACTTCCTACCATGATGAAAAACGCTCCCGAGCAGTGTTTTAATTAAAAATAAAGTTGCACTCGTTCTACTTCTCCTGTAATACAGTGCTCTTTAATTATAATTACGAGAGCGAGAGTCACATATAATTGGAGTTTATGTAACTTTGAATGGGTTTTGCCGTACATTGAGTTATGGCAAGCGAGTTACTTGTTAGCTGGCAGGTAGCACGGCGAGGACACATCGCTATAAAGCTATCAAATTGGAAAGGGGTCTCGCGAGGCGCGTCTAGAGTTTATTTAGATGATCCTGAATGCGAGCGGAGGGAACAGCTTTCAGCGAGCTCGGCGCGGCTGTACGAGGCGCGCTTGTTATGTTCATGTAGGGTATTTTATATTTCAGTGGGAGCAATTACGAGAAAATAACCTGGCCTATTACCGGGCGATGACTCAGACAACTTGCCTCGCCACAAGCCTCATTCGTTATTAAGATGTTATGTCGGCAACATCTTAATGTGTGATGGAGCAACACCAGACACACATTGTTCCCTATATAGGGATTACAATATGTCACACCATTCTTTCTTCACCTGGCACTTGCAGCAGACTCCATCTGGGAGTCCCCTTCCACATCTTGCTACAATTATCACTACTACTTCTAATAATAATGTGAATAATAATAACGATAACAATATTGGTAATAATGACAATACTGATAATACATGCATCAGTTATTTCAACGCAGAGTATCATTGCATCAAGTTAAATCCATGCACAGTGTTGAAGCTAGAGTTGTGGGATGGCGTCCTGTCTCCCCACAGGTGTTCTTCCAGATGCTGATGCACCCCTTTACCGTCCCTACTGACCACAGAGAAGCTAAATGGAATAGACAGCACACCTTATGATAACTGCTCCACCTCTGCCCTTCGAAAATTTCTATAGCACTGTATTTGTGTCTCTTTAGCTATGTGTATCCCTTCTTTAAAACACACTATATGGGTAAGTGTCTCATCTGCAGGCTGTACTCTTTTAAGGCAAGGGTGCAACTCCAAATACTTTCAAGTTCAGGCACGATGAAGCAGTGCCGTTTTAATGGCTTCCTATCTATCACAAGAATATCTGTTGAGCAATATTGAACTCTACCTTATAAAAGGAAAGGGCCACTTTGAAAGATGTCAGCTGTCATGCAGAACAAATGTGATCCATACCTCAAATTTACACACACCTCTAATAAAAACAGGGGGTAATTCATAGAATTCGGCGCACATTATGCGCCAGCCGTGTGCGCCAAAACCCATTTCGGCGCACAGCGTATTCATGGATTTATACATCCATAAGCAGCCATGGTGCAGAGTGGTGCAGCGACCTTGCAGCAGCGCCAGTTATGCCCCTAAACTCCCTGTGCGTCAAAAACATTGCACAAATCCAGTAAATGGCGCAAAGGCCAGTGGACCAGCATACAGCCTCCAACCACAAAAACACGTGTAAAAACTCCCCGCGCACCCCTCAGAATACACGTACCCCGGTCTCGCTAGGCCAATTGCATGTAAAACTCCCCGTGCACCCCTCGGAATACATGTACCCCGCTCACACCCAGCCAATCGCATGTAAAACTCCCCGCGCACCCCTTGGAATACACGTACCACACTCGCGCCAGGCCAATCACGAGTAAAACTCCCTGCGCACCCCTCGGAATACAAGCCCCCCCTGTGGTGTGGGCTGCCTGTGGGGTATGCCCAGGGTGGATGGGCTGCCTGTGGGGAATGGGGAGGGTGAATGGGCTGCCAGTGGGGCATGGGTGGGGGGATGGGCTGCCTGTACGAATTCCAGGGGTGCGTGGGGAGTTTTACACACGATTGGCCTGGCGCGAGCGGGGTACGTGTATTACAGGGGTGCGCAGGAAGTTTTATATGCAATTTGGCATTGTGGGCCCTCCTGGGTGTTCCCTTTCCCCCATCCCCATGCCCATGCCCTGCAGGCAACCCACACCACAGGGGACATCCCACACCCCTGACCATGCCCTGTAGGCAGCCCACATGGCACCAGGCACCTGTGAGCCCCGACTCATGTACCCCACCCACCCACCAACCATTGACGGGAACCTGCCAGCATGCCCGACTCATGTCCCCCATACCCACCATTGATGGCCACTTGCCAGCAGGCCCCGACTCATGTCCCCAGTGCCACCCACCCACCATTGAAGGGCACCTGCCAGCGGGCCCCGACTCATGTCCCCCACCCACCATTGACGGGCACCTGCCAGCATGCCTCGACTCATATCCCCCACCCACCATGACGTTCACCTGCCAGCAGGCCCCGACTCATGTCCCCCACCCACCATTGACGGGCACCTGCCAGCAGGCCCAACTCATGTCCCCCACCCACCATTGACGGGCACCTGCCAGCAGGCCCTGACTCATGTCCCCGACCCACCATTGACGGGCACCTGCCAGCAGGCCCCGAATCATGTCCCCCATACACCCACCCACCATTGACGGGCACCTGCCAGCAGGCCCTGACTCATGTCTCCACCCACCATTAATGCACACCTGCCAGCAGGCCCGACTCATCTCCCCCACCCACCATTGATGGGCACCTGCCAGCAGGACCCGACTCATGTCCCACACCCACCCACCGACCCACCATTGACGGACACCTGCCAGCAGGCCACAATTCATGTCCCCCACTGACCATTGATGGGCACCTGTCAGCAGGTCCCGACTCATGTCCCCCCACCCGACACATCATCACACTCCAGACCCATGGCCCTTATGGCCACCCAAATCCCACCCCACGTCACCCCAGTCCAAACACCCAACCAAGCATTCCATTCACTCCACATTGAATTCCCAAAGTCATGATAGAAAATAAATAACCAGCATTTCCATGAATACATGTCCCTCAGACCCACACAATGGCGACACATGACTGTGAAAAACCACATTGTGACATGCACAAAACAAATGAGAGATGACCACACAAGTAAATATTCCAAGTCCGGAAGTCCAAAAATGAAAAAAAAAATGGGTCTGTCCATCAAAAAAAAATCTGAGTTTAAAAAAAGAAAAGTATTCCACCATGGGTCCAAGAAAATGAAATACAGGTCCAAAACTATTTACAAATGAACATCCAAGGGTTCATGAGCCCAACAATCCAAAGGAAACCTAACCTAAATCCTACCTAATAAATAACTATATACAAAAGGCGGGGCATATTCCATGCGCCCCAAAGGAAAATAAAATTGAAAGGCAACTTACACCTACAGAACTATTTACAAAGGCGGCGGGCAAGTCCAATGGCTCACTTGTTGATGTTCCAGGCCAGTGCATCATCGACCTCCCCTTCAACGTCCCGGAGGCGGGCCTCTTCCCGGGCCCCAACTTCTCGGAGGGGTGCACCCATGGCCTCCTTCAACTCCCTGCGAGTTGCCTCGAGGCACTCAGCCCACCTCAACGCCCTGCGCATGGAGTTCTCCGCCCTGACCATAGTGAGCCGTGCCTCTTCCGCCTGCCGCCGCTCCGCATCTATTTGCCGGCCCAACCGCTGCCACATGGAAGACACTCCCAATCCAGGGTCCTCCTGCCCTCCGGCCGATGCCTGCCCCTCTGATGTTGATGTCCCCGAGCCATCATCGCTCCCACCTTGAGCCTGCTGCTCCCATGCATGTGCCCTGCCTGTTGTTGCATGCACATCCTCCTCCTGCTGGGGTCCAGTTGTTGTGGTGGCCACCCCTGCTGGACCTCGTACTCTGGACTGTGGCAGCGATGTGTCCTCCACCAGCCTGGCCGCTGGGTCAGGAGCAGCTCCATAGGGTGCCCAGGTGATACCTGGGCAGAAAGATGGCAAGGAGGATGACTGGTGAATAGGGGGGTTCAGATGAGGAGGGGGTCGGTGGAAGGTCCAGCACACAGAGGAACCCAGTACTGGTGACCCGTCCTAGTAGGTCAACGTGGTCAACGAGGTCAATGCCACGTTGACGCAACGCCACCCCAGCCAGTACACGCTCAACACGGTCCCGGATTGCCACGTCCGCAGGGAGAGGAAGGCCAGTTGTTGTGTGTGCATCCCCTCCCTGAAAACTGGTCTGGACGAAGGCATCCCTGCTGGTGCGGGATGATGCAGTCACAGGATCGGGTACAGGATTACACACAGGCACCTTCACGGCCACCTGTGCTGCCTCCTGTGCCTGCCCCTGGACTGCACCACTAGCACATGTGGAATCCCCCCTCCAGACCCTATGCATGGGCCTTCCACGGCCTCCTCCTCAACCAAACCCCCACCAACATGGATGACTCTGTGCCATCTTCATCCATAGGCCCCTGTGAGGTCTCAGCTGCCCATTCTTTTGCTGAGGAGACCACCTCCGACCTCCGCCTCTTGGACCCACCCTCCTCTGCTGCGGCCGTGGACGCAGCACCAGACTCCCCACTCCGCGACGAGATGACAACATGGGAGGGGTGCCGGGCCTTGCATCTCCGGCTGGCGGTGGGATCCCTGCCGGTGTGCTCCACAGCACTGTCTCTGCCCTCTTCATCAGTTGACGCTGCAGACAGGGAGAGACAGAACACAGGCATCAGGGCATGGTACAATGGTCTGATACACACATGACAGTTGCACATGAGTGGCAGTCTCAAACATCACACATGGCATCACACTCCCCAACACACATATCATTTGAACCCACACACATGTGCAAATTAACAGGAATGTTGCAGCAGGCAGAACCATCCATACACATGCAACAGCATGAGCATCCGAAGGTTAGACTGACGTCACATGCAACCCTGGGAGTGCCAAACTCATGCACACACGCCACCAGACATACATGCATCTGTACATCTCCACCACCTGTCACAGTGAAATCATTGGCATCCATGTCACATCTGCCAATCAGCCTCCTACATGTCGGTGTCACATACATCCATGGTGTATCACAGTGGCACACATGTCAAATACACACAGACACACACATGTACATTGTGCACATACATGAAGGTGGAACCAGCATCCATGTGTCAAACCACAACCATGCCACAGTACATACACAGAAATGTAAACATGTGTGCACCCACACATGCATTTGGGCATCATTCATTTGAACACATATACCATTGATGTGCCTCACACATGACTGGACTCACATGCGGCAGGCTCATGTCCCTGTACAAACACATCCATACATGGGCATTTCAAGACATATGTCCAACCTGCACACTCCTGGCACACCTCAACATGCACAGCGTCCAATCAGTACGCATGGACACTTACCGCTCGACTCCGGACAGGTCTGCCTGTGAAGGACCTGGAGTTGGAGTGCTGGGTGTATGCGTTCCAGGACCCTCATCTGGCTGGATGTTGGTAAGGCGGACCCGGCACCCCTCTGCATGCGCTGCCTTCAAGAGGCGCTGGGCCTTGCTGAGGGTCCTGGACCTGAAGTCCTCCCAGCGCTTCCGGACGTGTTGCTGCCACACCCTCCACGTTGATGGCAGCCACAGTGTCCTTCCAGATCCTCTTCCGTCCTTCATTGTTGGCACGTGAACTTCTGAAGAGGGCATCATAATGCACCAGGACTTGCACCACCAGGATACCAACATCTGCGGCATTGAAGCTGGTAGCCCTCTGCCTCTCCGGCTGGGGGTTTCCAGTGGTCTCCGATGGTGTTCCCCCCGACATGGCAACCCCTGAGGCAGGTGTGGGTGGGCAACTGGGTCCTGGTGCTGGGCTGTGGAGCGATGGAACTTCAGTCGGGAGTCTTCTGTTCCAGCAGGGGGGTCACAGCAACTGGACCCCTGCAGAGGGCTGACATGCAGGCACCAAATAGCAGGGTACGTGGCCAGCAGGCAGGCAGGCAGGCAGCAACAGATGGCAGGTGGGAGCGTGCTTGGGGCTCTCGGGGGCAGGAAAATGGCCTTCTGGGCAGGAGCGTGGTCTTCCGTGTGTTGTCGCGTGGCCAACTTGATACGGAATTGGCACGTGAAAAAATAGCACGTCAGCGTTTAATTCGAGGAAAGGCCCTTAGCGTGTAAGCACGTCTGTGATGTAACACGCGGGGGCGTTTCCCTCATGACGGGTGCATAGTGAATCAGCACGTGAAAAAAACAACACGTCCGCATGTCAATGCGTGTAATTCGAGGAAAGGGCCTAAGCACGTAAGTGAAGTTACGCGCACGGGCGTATCCCTCAGCACGGGTTAAAGGTGAGCGGGGCCAGCAGTTTGCTGTACGTGCCTTTCGTGGAGACCGACATGTGTGTTACTACTTCGTGTTTTTTCGCATGCCATCACAACTTCACAGTGGATCAAGGACGCAAGGACATATCTCTTCTTTTGGTGGGGGTATTGGCTACTCATCTTTTTCATTATCACGCTAGTCTGACTGTGAGTCGTGCATGCTATTTTTCCCACTGCGGGTGCCCCTGTGTATCGCAAACCCATTTTCAAGGTCATAGTAGCCTGTGTGTCCCACGCATACATGTTTTTGGTGTCCCTGGGTTCCACCGCATACTGCGGGAGGTCAATTCCACACACGTGGGCTACCGGGGGTTGCGTGCACGGTTTTACTGCAGTTTTGGGTTCCTGAGCGTTGCGTGACCTGTCACTTTATCACTGGGGTCATATACAGCCTTTAAGGTGCACAGGGGTGCTGTTAACATCATGTATCCCACCCCCTCCACCCCGATTGCCCAGGAGAATTGTCATGTACACATCCCATTGGAACTACTCCATCTGTGCCGGCATTACTCCATCTGTGCCATGGCGGGGAGGCCATGAAAGGTGAGGGGCGCCTCAGCTGGGCGTACTCCACGAGGCGAGCGTGGTCAGGGAGATGGCCGGGATGACCAGGGAGTAGGGGGACTCCAGGGTGTCCAGGGTGGCCGCATAGGGGGAAGAGGCAGGGGTGCATCAATTTGGCACGATGTTGTGCCACATGCTGGTCCGGTCATGCCACCACCCCCTGTGGTTAGGGGAGATGCAGCTCTTGCATCTGGCACTGTTGCCCATGTGACCCGGCAGTCCATTTCATCAACTGCCATGGGCCCAAGGGTAGTGGTAGCTGCAGGTACAGCTGTGGACACCACCACCCAGGCTCAGGGTGGGCCAGCGCATGCTGCGTTGGCACCGGAAGAGTCCCTGGATGATTTCCAGGAGTTCAGGAGGCACAGGGTATGTGCATGCAGGGCTGCCCTGACCGCGGCACATTTCCCTGGGGCAGTATTGTCATCTGCTGCCGCGAGCAGCGGGGTGTCAGCAAGTGCATGGGCAGATGCAGCCGAAACCACCCCGGCTGTGAGTCTACCATCCAGGACCATCCCAGTCAGTGACCTTAGCACAACAGATGTTTCTGCGCAGGGTCAAGTCAGGGGCACCCAGCAGCCACCGACGGAAGTCAGGGCTTCCATCATTGTTCACCTGCCACTCCCTTGCTTCAATTCACCAGCACCACTGCCCATACTGATCATGGCAGCATTTGCCAGTCAGGGTCCAGACCACTGTCCAAGAGGAGGAAGGTTGCCCCTGCAGTAGAGGCTAGGACCCCAGACACAGCTCCGACCTCCGGCACGTCGAGGAAGAAGCCTTTCTGCGTGCAGGAACTGGACTTCCTTGTGGACTACGTGCGGGACCACAACCGTAATATGCTAGTGGGGCTGAATTGTCACACTACAGCTGCCCATCTTATGTCCCACTGGAAGCAAGTTGCGGATTGTGTGAGTGCATTCGGACATGAGGTGCGCACAGCTCAAGAGTGAAAAAAGCATTGGGATGACCTCTGATGCAGTACTAAGGCAAAGCGTGTCTCCAATTATGCCGTGACTGGGTTGACTGGCAGTGGGTCGCCAGCTCAGGAGGAAGACCTCACTTCGCACGAGTCAGTCGTTGCAGAGTTCATACCAGCAGGATTAGTTGAAGGAGTGTGAGAGATGCAGGACTTAAATGCCCCGTCCAGTGAGTGTTGTCGCATATTTGTCCAGACCATGTGTGTTTTTCTTGTGTGATGTGTTGTGCTTGACTGCCACTACATGTCATATCTACATGGTTCTCATGTGCGAGTCATGCAATGCTTCACGGATGTGTGGCTGCTGTGCAGCATGCTGGAAATGTAGAGCAGACGGGGACTGTCCTCATCACCACACTTGCACACTACTCACATGCTAGTCACCCGGCTGCCCCTCCGGTCCATGTTCCTGCTCACTGGCCCTTCTGCATGTAGCCTGGGGTGTCTTTCCTCTCAGCACTGGGACTATGTCATTGCATGACTGACGTGCATGTGTGTTCTGCCTGCATACGGCTACTCCATGTAGGCATGCTCCCTTGCCCCTCCACCCCTCTGCACCCCAATTTCACCATGGCACTGGTGTGTATCATGGTGGAGTACTGCAATGGCCTGTTCACGGCTCCTGTGTATATGCACACTTCCCCCAGCCAACCTGCCAGACACATACAGTGGGGTACATCCTTTGTTCTTGATGCAGGGTATAGCACTTGGACTGTGCAGGTGACAGATGCCCCTATGTACCCTTGACTGGATGATCATTGTAGTACGTGTTCAGGATGAGCTACATTTCATGGCATTTGATCATCCATTGCATGCCCACTCTGGCTCAGTCCTGCATCACGCAAATGTTTAGGGTGTCACAGTCTGTGTGGGGCAGAGGCCTCCCCATGTTTCAGGCCCCCTGACTCTGTTCAACTGGAGTAGTGGCTTCTGCACACATGGTTGTACTACTGAGGGTTCATCATGTATCCTGCATACTGTCTCATTATCATCTGCTGTGTTGTCAGTTGACTCAGATGATGCAATTGACGCTAGTCAACACTGTCTACCAATACACAGGTCTCTTGTCACCCTTTCGCTGCCATGCAATGGCTCCCTGCATTTTCACATAGGGAGGGGGTTGCTTGTAGCCATGCAACCCATTGCATGCACATTGCACGTGATGCCGGAACTTTTCCTTACACTGCCTTCACGTTTATTGATAGACATCATAATGGACTAGTTCATGTAAATAGTGGGTAACGTACACATGTTCTGCACTGCATCAACCCACTTCTGAGCCGTGTTACACCATTCTACACGCCTACTCACTGTTGCAATGTCAATGTGACCTGGCATGTATGGTCAGATTTTCATCCCTTCTCTGTCATGAATGCCACGGGCACAGGTGCATCCTGTGGCACATGTACTCAGTATTGGCACTCCCTAGTGGTTGTCTAGCAAAGTTGATTGGTCAATCTGCGGCCTATTCCAACTGGCATAGGGGGCAGGTTGAATTTAGCCTGTCAATTGGGTTGTAATGACTGTGTAGCTGCCTTCAAGTGTGTATGTGCACACTTTCACATACATCAAAGCAAGCAGCGTTGTAGCTACTTGCTTTGCTGTATTGGATGCTGTTCATGTTCACAATACAGGTGTATGGGGAAAGGGGTGTTTTTGAATGCTTTCACATGTACATATGCAAGCAGCTTCAACATTGTGTAGTGCAACATTGTGACTACTCATTTATGTGTTTGTGAAAGTGTTCATTGACACATGTGTCTTCCACAGCTTTTTTCTTGACTGACTAATATGTAGTTGATTGACGTTCATGCTGGTGAGATTTCTGCATTGCTCACGTTATGTTGAACTGGCATGATCCTGAAGGTGCACTGTTGTGCAGTATGTGTATGCCCAGGCCCACCTAGATAACATGGTGGGGCCTGGGCATGGAGATTTTACACAAGGAATGATGGAATAGGGCACATTCATAGCCCAATGTGCTCAATCAGGCCCTGAGGGGTGTTGTGGAGGCCTCGTGTCCTGCAGCTCGGACCGTACTGGGCGTTATGGTCCCTCATGCCTGGTTGCAGGCCCTTGCTTTGCATGGGACATTCACTATATCTACATGGCACATGCCACCTGGTACGGGCCGAGCTGCAGATAGATGGAGCTATATTGCTGATGATGTCTACATGGATATTACGTGTGTCATTGTGTGTTTAGATTCACTTGCAGCAGTGGTCAATTTGCAGTTCAGACATGCTTATGATGTGTTCCATCTCTTTGTTGCCATCTGTCGTTTCTGCCTGTGACATGTGCCTGACAGAGTGATGTCTGATGGAGTTCATATACTACATTTTGTACTTGTGTAGGCTTTGCTATTTAGACACATCCATTTCTGCTTTTGAGTTGTGTTTGCATATCAAGGCCACTGGATGCATGCCAGGTTCTCATTTGTGTGTGACATGTCTGCTTCATGTGTTGGCTGTCAATGTGATGTCTGTGTGTGTGTGGGTTATGTGTTTTTGACATGTGTACTCACGCGATTTCCCCCCCCCATTTTTCAGATGATGACGCAATGGAGCCAGAGATGGTATTGTCATGCCAGGCACAGGGTTGCTATCACACCAGCAACCCAGCACAAGTGGGGATCAAGGGGTGGTAGACCACGAGAACCCACTTGTGTTCCAGACCATCGTGTCTAGGGCTGGTAATGAGTCTAGCCTGGATGATCACTCTGACAACAATGTCAAGTTGGATGTGCATCGGGTCCATTCATGATTGTGTCAAAGGCGGCAGATATAGGTCAATAAGGATTAATGCGGCGCATCGCGCGGAGTCTGCCGTCATTTTAAGGTCGTCCCAGATTGAGGTTAGGGTGGTTTCAGTTCTGTGACAGGCTCTGAAACCTGATTGTGCGAGGTCTAGGAGATTGTTGCTTTCGACAAAGGCATTTAGTTGGGAGTATGCGGTTTGGTCAGTGAGTTTGTCAAGGAACCTGGTGTTTGAGATGGGGCGGTAGTTTTTGGGCTCAAGAAGGTCGAGGGAAGGATTTTTTATCAGAGGTTTGACATGAACTGTTTTGAATCCATCGGGAAAGATACCAGAGGAAAGGGAGTCATTTGTGATGGATCTTGCGTGTTCTCCTGCGCAGGTGGAAGCGAAAATATGAGGGTTGTGGGCAGGCAAGGGTCCAGCGGAGAGCCACATGGTTTGCAGGAAGATAGAAGTTTGAGAAATTGGTCTGGTGATATTGGACTAAAGGGTTCAAACATTGGTTGCGTAGTGGTCACAGGTGATGGGCTGGCCGGTATGGGGGAGTATTGCCTGGTGGATGTAAGAGAGCCAGTTTGGTGGCTAGAGCATTTGTTCTTTCGAGAGCCGTGGTGTAAAAGTGGAGAGAGAGTGAGTCGTAGAGTGATTGTGAGGGGGTCGGGACGGTCATGGTGCATGCCGGTTTGGTGAATTCAGAGATGATTTTGTGAAGTTCTTTGCTGGGGTTGTTGCAGTTTAGCATTCGGGAGTTGTAGTGGGCTTTTTTTGCTTTCCGGATTTCGTCCTTGTACTGATGAAGGTGCCGGGCCATGGTGGCCCTGGTCTCCTGGGTTTTGTCTTTCTGCCATTTGTGTTCCAGGTATTTATATAGCTGTTTAGTGGTCTTCAACTCAGGAGTGAACCATATGGGGAACAGGCCACGGCGGGTTGATGGTTTGCAAGAGGGTGTGAGCTGCATTAGTGATGCGTTGAGCCATGAGTCAAAGGCGTTGGGGGTTAGTTGTTTATTGAGTTGGCAGGTAGGTGGTGCAGAATGGAGGAGTGCGTCAGCTAGGTCTGGAGTGATTATTTGTTTTTTCCAGCATTTGCGTAGATTCGGAGGTTCAGATTCGAGTACGTGAAGGGAGACGGGTGAGCGAATGGCGAAAGAGACAATGAAGTGATCGGACCAGATGCTAGGGGTGGGGGGGTTTAAATGAATCCGGTTGTGGGAGCTAAAGATGGCATCAAGAGTGTTTCCTTTATAGAGAGTCGGGCCGTTTATGTGGGGTTGGAGGTTAATTGCGTCTAGACCGTCAACCAGAGAGTGTGTCATAGGGTTGGTGGGGATGTCGAGCCATATGTTGAAGTCTTCAAGAAGGGTGAGGTTGGGCTGGTTTAGTTGAAGGGTGGCGATAGAGTCGTAGAGGTTGTTTGAGAATTGTCTATCCTAGCCAGGGGGTCTGTAGATTATTAGGAAGCTGTGTGAGAACAACGGGGAGAGGGATAGTTTAACGAGGAGTGATTTGCAGGAGGGAATGGAAGGTTGGTTGTCGATGATTGAGGTGTGGAAGTGAGACTTGAACACGAATGCTACTCCACCACCTCTAGAGGGACGGTTCAGTGGGTTGAGGGAGTAGTCAGGGGGGAAGGCTTCATTGGCGATTGGGGCGAAGTCATCAGAGAACCAAGTTTTGGTGATGAAAACCAGGTCTGGTTTGTCAGCGGCGAGGAGGTCAAAGATGCAGTGTCTGTTTTTTGCTATGGATCGGGCATTAAATAGGATACAGTTCACTTCGGCAGGCAAGGTTGGTTTCGGAGCTGGAGTGGAAGGGGGTGGTGGCGGAGAGAGTGGAAACTGGAGAGGGAGAGGGGTAGGGTGGTTGATGACCGATGGGAATAGTGGGCGAGTAGAAAAGTTGGCGGGTTTCGGGCGGGAGTTGGTGGCTGCATGTGTTAGGATGATTGGGTTTGGCTCGGGCGATTTGAAGGTGGGGTGTGGGCGGTTAGGAGTTTCAGTTAAAGTTGATGAGAAATCGAGGGAGAGGGGTTTCAGGAAAGGTGAAGCGAGGGGGGAAGGAGGTGATTGGGGAAAGAGGTGGTGGGTCAAGACAGGGGAGGCGAAGAGTGCTGAGAGATTGAGGGGGACCAGGTACATTTCCTCTTTAGTGTCTTTGTTGCGATTGGAGTGTGAGAGACGGTAGGAGGTAGGAGGGGGAGAGGGATGAGGCTTCGGTTCTTGCTAGGGCTAGGCATGCAGTTTTTAGGGAGGGGAAAGGGTGCGGTCAGGGGGAAAGTGGCAGGGGTTTGTGGGAAAGGCGGGGGGTGGATGATTGCAGGGTGGGGTGTGCCCGGTAAGATAGTGAGGGGAGCGGGCATGATCAACGTAGGCTGGTTGGTGGTGGGGTTCGAGGGAGCAGTGGTCTTAGAGTGGTTGGCTCGCCATTGTGCCCCTCTGGCTTGGTGTTTGGAAAGGGGAAGGGCAGGGAATGTGAAGGAGGGTGGGATGATTTGGGAAGGGGGGGCGGGAGGGAAGGCAGACCGGGGAGTGGGGGCGGTCTACGGTGGTCGTTTTTTCGACAAACTCTGGTTGGGTGGGTGCACTCAAGATTAGCACGAGCTATTAGGTGTAGTTTCAAGTGCAATTTACAGTTTATTGGACTTTATAAGTTCAGCTATTTCACTGGGTGAGATTAGTCTTGGTTTCAGGGTTCCACTAAGCCGTGTGATATTATTCACTTATTCTAGGTTTTAGTCTGCTAGTTGTACTAGGTTGCAGATATTAGGCCATTTTGAAGTGTAGCTAGACCTTAGGATATGCTGATTAGGCGGCCTATTTAGTTGCAGCTACTGCACAGTTACGCTGTTGGGTAGGCTTTCTTTTATTAAGCTGGAATACAGGTAAGCTATTAGGGAGAAATTGAATGTAGCAACACCCCAGGTATGGTTTTAGTTGGACTTTTAGGTGCAGTTTAGGAGGGCTTTCTAATTGTAGTTCTAAATTCAGTGGGGGAACGCTATTAGGCACATTTCTAGTTTCAAGGAAGGGGCCCTATTAGGCTCATTTCTAAATTTGAATTTTGTACAGATAGGAGATTAGGAATGCTTCTATATTCAGCTAATAACTCAATGCTACTGGGCACACTTTAGCACAGAGAGGGATATTATGTACACAGAGAGGATATTAGGCATACTTCCAAGTTCAGTGTACACAGAGAGGGTATTAGGCACACTTCAAAGTTCAATTTGCACCGAGAGGGTATTAGGAATACTTCTGAATTCAACTAGGGCACGTTATTAGGCACACTTCTAAATTCGGTGCGCTATTAGGTCCACTTCTAAGTTTAGTTTTGCACAGAGAGGATATTTAGGGACACTTCTAACTTCACTTTTGGGCTGAGGGGATATTTAGGCACGCTTCTAAATTCGAGTTTTGCACAGAGACGCTTTTAGGCACACTTCCAAATTCAACTTCACACAGAGATGATATTAGACTATTAGGTACACTTGTAAATTCAACTGTACACAGGGATGATATTAGACTATTAGGTACACTTCTAAATTCAACTATACACAGAGATGATATTAGGCCTACTTCTAGATTCAATTTTGTATAGAGGGGATATTAGACTATTAGGCACAGTATAAATTCTACATTACACAGATATGCTATTAGGTATACTTCTAAGTTAGACTTTGCACAGAAGGGATATTTAGGCGCGCTTCTAACTTCAAGTTTTGTACAGTGAGGCTATTAGGGACACTTTTAGTTTCAGTTTTACACAGAGCGGAAATTGGACACTGTTCCAGATTCAACCATTGTGGACTATTGAGGGCCCATCTAAATTCAACCAGGGCACGTTATTAGGCACATTTCTAAATTCAACTTTGAACAGGGAGACTATTAGGGACACAAGTCAGTTCGATTGGGGAACGCTATTAGGTACACTTCTCAATTCTAAATTCAGCTTTGCACAGAGGGGATGTTTAGGCGCACTTCTGAATTCTAGTCTTGCACTGAGGGGCTATTAGGCACATTTCTAACTTCACTGTGGCACGCGATTAGGTACACTTCTAAATTGAACTATGCGCAGAGATACTATTCTGGACAATAGTCAGTTCAACTAGGGCACGCTAATAGGTACACTTCTCAATTCGACTTTATACAGGGAGGTTATTAGGCATAATTCTAAAATCAAGTTTCCACAGAGAGGTTATTAGGGAAATTAGTCGGATTGACCAGGCACGCTATTAGACTGTTAGGATATTGTGCACACTTCTAATTTCAACTTTCACAGAGAGGCTATTGGGCGCCCTACATTTAACTTTCACACAGAAGCTATTGGGCACACTTCTAGATTCAACTTTCACAGAGAGGCTATTGGGTGCTCTTCTAAATTCAACTTTGACATAGAGGCTATTGGGCACACTTCTAAATTCAACCTTCACATAGAGTCTATTGGGCACACTTCCAAATTCAACTTTCACATAGAAGCTAATGGGCACACTTCTAAATTCAACTTTCACATAGTCTCCATTGGCCTTTTGTTTTGAGTAACCCCAGTACCAGATTGTTGAAGGTACTGTGGATTGGACCAGGGCCGTCGTTTAGAGGTCACAAGGGGTCGTACCTGTGACCACTTAAGTCTCCCTTTCTACCCCTGTGGTCTCCTTTGCAACCCCTAAAAAAATATTTAAAAAAACATATTTTTCTTTTTTTTAATTGTAATTGGGGTGCTTGTGCTGTGGCCAGCATGTGGCTCTTTGTTTCTGGAGTGAATAGTTTTCTGGTAGCTATAGCCAGTAAGATATCTCAGTAGGTAGAGGGCTTGCTGCTGCAATGTGCGTGTGAACTGCAGGTTGCAGGTTCAACTCCCGGCAGGGTCAGCTCAGCCTTTGTTCCTGCTGCGGTTGACAAATGAGTACCAATACAGGATGGGTGATATTCTATGTAATATTCTGAAGCGCGTAAGTGCTATATATTAACACATCATTATCGTTTGGCATTAAACGTCTGCTTGCATTCACAGTCATTTTGTAATATGGGCCTATACACACTGATATCAATGATACATATGGTGATACATTTTTGTATCCAATGTATATCACTTTACAGTGATACCACAAACACATTTTTCATAGTGTACTTAGAAATAATGCTAAGTGATGCCACTTCCTGTTTTCTAAAGGGATTAAAGGTAGTGTTCCATCACTTATGATGTAATTTTGGGGTGGGGTCAGATGACATGTGATCTCATCAGAGGTCAAGGGTCGTGTGATGTCACTTCCACTACCCCTGGCATTTTGGTGTAATGGCGTCTCTGGATCAGACGAATTATCCCACAGGATTCTAAATTCTTAATAATCTCTATGAGGGACTCCATCGACGCAAGATGTAACCACTATTGTTTCACCAATATTGGAGCCCACTTAGGGTCTGTGGCTATGATGGTAGAATGAATGGATGTTCGTCCACAGTCGTATGAGTCGTGTGAAAAGATATCTTGGAATTCCAGGAAGACCTGTTTCAGCTTTTGTCTTTGCTACTCCCAGGCATCAGCAATATTGATCCTTTCCCCAACCATCTGCTTGAAACCTGGAAAGACTTTGGGTTTGGTAATTTCAGCGGAATCCTCCATTTGGGTGGAGAGATCTCTCTTGATGGTGTTGACCGGGACAATTGGTTTCAGGGTTTCAGGTAGAGGTCCTTGACTCTGAACACTACCTCCTCCCTCCTAATGTCACAGGCCACCTCTTATGCCCTGTAGGGGCAGGAAGAGTGCACCATGAAGCATGAAATTACCCCCAAGCCTAGGAAAAGGTTTTCTGGTTGAATACAGTTGCTGATGTCGAAACAGTTGTTTGGGATTGGTCCCATGATTTTATGACCTAAATCTATAGAATAATATAGGACATCAACTGCCATTCCAATAAAGCTGTCTGCACCCAAAGTTATACTTCAAGGTTTGCTGTTATGCACCAACATTCGAATGGTGTCGTTTTCTAGGTTTCCTAGTGGTGTCATATTTAAATACAAACCTTGTTGTTGGAGATGGGAATGTAAATTCACGTAGGAGTACTGATGTTTGAGGTTCTTTCCTTGGTTAATTTTGAGGGGAATAGTGAATAGTGAATTGTTGCACCTGTCCTGGGATGGTAACCTCTTTTCGCACTTGAACTTCAATGGCATAAGGCAGCAATTGAGCTGACCGAAATGCTTTTTCATTGTTGTCAAAGCCAATGCGGTTACCCTCCAGTCCCAACCACATTTTATTATTAATTAGGTCCAAATCGGTGGCGAATTGATTGAGAATGTCATTGCTTAAATTAAAGGCGGACAGGACATCTTTCAAAACCCACCAATTATGTTCTATGCTTTTGTCACCAATTGTCACCAATTGACATTTTTAGTCTACACCTGCTAGGCAGGAGATGCATGGAATTTGGGGTGTCCAGACTCAATTTAAATGTGGATCATAGTCTGATCTTTTGGGAGTTCCCTGAATAATTCTTCACTAATGAAGCTCCTTCCATTATTCGGGCATACACAGGCCACCAATTTAGCCTCCTCTTGTCAACTGAATGGGGAAAAACAACTGTTTGCCCTGTTTCTGAATGTCTGTCAGACTTTGAGTGGGTTCTTCTTGTCTGGTCTCAAGGAACTCAAGATTTCATCTGATTTTGGACTGATGTAAAATTTTAGGGAGTCCCCTTCCAGTTTGGATTGCCACTTAAAACTGGGAGGATGGTTGATTTTCAGGAATGGAAAATGGTTCCTGTGACCAGTGTGTTGTCCTACATAGATGACAGTGATATCTGGGACATTCTTGAAATAGAATTATACATTCTCAGACTGTTGATCAATTAAATGGCAGGTACCATTCAAGCTTACATAATTGGACACATTTTTAATGTTATAGGCCAGTTAGTGTGGGTCCAGAGGATAGTGTTTGCAAAGTCAATCAGAGTTGATAATCTCCTCAGGAGATCACACCCCAGTAAATAAGGGGTGCCCTCTGGAGTCATGATTTTCACTGAATGTTTCTGTCGATGTTGCTCATTTTTTATTTCCAGATCCGCATTCCCCTCAAGAGAAATGTAATTTCCATTGAAATTGTGGAGCTGTGTGGGAAGTGGTCTAAGGGGAATTTAGTGGCCTTGCCCCAGTCCTGAGTTTAGTTGGTGAAAGGCCTTTTTGGACAGAAGGGGGATTGGGATCCAGTATCCACCAGAGCTGATAATTCTACTGAGACTGAACCTTGACCGGTGCATACAATTGGCCTTCCTTCTCCTGCAAGGTGCAAAGAAAGTGTGAGTTATTTAACAGTCCAGTGGTCATTTTCTTAATATTTAACTCTCACACTGTGATCGGGAATCTGTAAAGATAATTCTGCAACTCGCAATGTGAGTCATTGGGGAATCCTCCTTTTCCCCAGCTCCTTGGCTGTCCACCTTTACCTGGCAAAAGTTCTCAGAACCTGTTTGGAGAAAGGACACCCCTTCAGTTTCAATATTGTCTGGCTTGCCTTTTTGGGGTTGAAGAGTTTCTTGTTCTGGGTCGGCCTCCAAGCTTACTCTGTCCCACTCAGGGTCTTTTAGGACCCATTTTTCTTTGGGAGGGATAACTTGTTTTTGAAAGAGAAGGTTGGCTTACCTGAATCCTCCAGGGATTCTTCTCTTTCAAAGGGCATGATCCGGAGTTCCTCCACAAAGTGGGTTGTTCTTTGGCCTCTCCTACTAATTCTTTGGGTTCTAACATTTTGGGGGTAGAAGAGACAACAGGTGTTTAGGGGTCCTGTTTGGGTGAGAAAGAAAGCACCCTCTAGAGCTTGGTATCTCCCCTCGACCCTGACCCCCTCCTCAGGAACTTGTGGTTTGTTGGATGTTTCCTCCCATTATCCCCCCCCCCCCCAAGGCATCAGCCATGGGTTTCAGGAATTCTTGGAATTAGGGTTATGTTGAGGATTGGACTGATCCTTCAGCAGGCACCCCAAATCATCGGTCCGTTACTGGACCTGTTGCTCCAACTGCGAGACATTTTCTGGTTTGTAGGGAGATATCGAGTCATACCTCTGCTGCTCCTGAAAAGGGTAACTCTCCTTTCTCCTGAATAGCTGGGGTACAGGAAATCCCCTCTATAATTTTCCATCATGAATCTCCCTGGGTTCATGGATGTCCTGTCGTGGAAACTGGGAGAGGATACTTTTGGAAGTTCTGGTTTGTGGAATATCTGGGGATAAAGTTCAGATGGGAGGTGGAGTGATATATCTCTCCTGAGTGAAGTTTGGAGGGAGGTTTTCTGGGGTAGTACTTAGCCGATTGGTCCCTTCACTCTTGGGCCACGGGAGTGTATATATATCCCAGCATTGGATTGGGACCCTTGTACCCAGGGCTTACATAATTGACAGGGTCTGAGAGATCATTGTTCTTGGCCCCTGCCTGACTATGATTCGATTGGACTGGTTTAGAGGGTCCCTTCTGCCTTCAATTTTGCTTGTTGTCAGGAGGGTTACTTTTGGGCCCCCTGTCTCCAGATCCAATGGAGCGGTAGGTTTTACCTCTTCCACCTTCGCAGCAGCAGGGGTGTTAGATGGTTTGGGGGTTTGGGCAAGTGTTACTCACAGCAGGCTTCTGGACGTCATATATCCTGGTTGCCTGTTCAATCTCCCAATCCAGGGTCATGTTCTTGTGAAAATCATGCACCAACTGAGTCAAGGGGCCTCATTACGAGGTGGGCGCAAAGGGATACCGGGCACCGTTAAGGACATTGGTGCTGGTAATCCCTTTGCGCCCTATTCCGAGGTCCCTTAGTGGGTCCCGCTATGGGCACGTAGTTCTACCAGGTACATTTAGCGGGAGCCGCAAAGGGACCAGGGAGCAAATAACGGTACCGCAAATTGCGGTACCGTTATTAGCACCCTACACATTCCCATTGAGCCCTATGGGGGTTCAAATGGGAATGGGCCTTGCCTTTTTCAATGGGGACTTACTGGTCGTGCAAAGGTCAGACTACACTGGTAAGTCCCCATTGAAGCAGGTCGGAGTCGGTACCGATATTGGAGGCAGCCATGGTGCTAATAGCACCATGGCTACCTCCAATCTCTGAATGAGGCCCAATTGGGCCTCATTACGGGTCAGGCGGTCCAGAATTAACAGTGGCGGTAAACCCGCCGCCACTGTTAATTCCGCTCTGCCCGATCCCGAGTCCTGCAGGCGGGAGGTGATCTTCCTGCCAGGTCTGACCTGGAGGGTTGAACACCTCCCGCCTGCAGGCGGACGTGGAAACACCAGCACCATCACGAGATGGTGCTAGTGTTTCCACTTCCCCAATCCTATTGAGTCCTATGGGACTCAATGGTAATGGGGATTAACACCATTCTGCCTCTGTGACTCCCGGGACACCGGGGCTGTAATGCCCTGGTAATTCCGGGAGTCACGGAGGCGGAATGGTAATATGAGTCCGGCGGTAGCCATGCTGTTTTACCGCTGCGGTTCCCGCCGGACTTGTAATGAGGCCAATGTTTTAAAATTGCTGCCTTATATGTGGACCATTTATAATGGTCCTGGTCCTCCAGTCCTGCAAAGAAACTGAAGTACTCAGGTGAGAAAGACCATTTAGTAAATGCTATACAATGCACATCGTTTCTGATCTGGAATTTTGCCATCATCTGCTCATAATGTCCAGGTGCTCCCATACCGAATACTTAGCATTCTTGTGATATGGGGCCTATAAGCTCTATTTTGTCTTATTGGGTCTTTCACAAAACCCTTGCTCTCTTCCCCTGTCTTCTCTTTTCTCTGCGCCTGAGTCTATTCACCTTCTGACTCAGGTCTGCTATTGGTACTCTATTTCCTATCTTCTAAGCACTCCCTATCTCTATTAGACTGGGAATACCTCCCTGAACCACATGGTCTGGGCTCCTCTTGACTGTGCTGCAGTGAATTCTCAAGGTCATTTCCTCAGTAGTCACATTTTGCCACATGATATACACACAGTCTCTTCCTCTGACTGACTCACCTGTGAAGTATCCCACCTTTCAGACAGTCTGGGGAAAATCACCCCTTCCCCTGAATGTAAAGAGGTTCTTAATATGGCCCCCGTGGGCTGACAATTTGAATGTTCTTTTCCAGCAAAGCAAGCTAGGCAGTCTCTCTGCAATCTCATTTTTTTAAGTAATGCTCCTTCATTTTCTCATCAAGCGAGTTTTCATGGTCTGATGTACTCACTGAATTATTCTTAACTTTCCAGGACACACTGGTCTAACCATCTTCCCTTTGGTGCGATAGAGATGAGTGCTCCTCAATCTCAGATAAATACTGGCCTTTTGGATCAGTTTGGCTAGGCTTGGGTAAGTCTAGTTACCTCATGTTTCCTTTGGTTTTGTAGGTGGAAAACATGAGGTGAGTCGCAGTCAGCCCTTAGGAACCTGTGGTTAACAGGCATGAGGTTCTGGATGGGGAGGGCATTAGCCCTGATCACAGGACCCTTTCGAATACCCTGATTGATCAGGGTTCCTCAGTGCCTGTTTGTGTTTTTCTATTTCATTTTCAAAACTCTCTCACCTGCTTCTCTCTGTACGTATTTTCTGATGGTGTTCAGAGAGCTGGCTTTTTAACTCGGAGACCAGGGCCTGATTAGCCTTGAACACTTTACTCTGAGACATTAAACATTCTTTCAATTCCTTGATTTAATTTTCATTTTGTTTGGACTGCATTGTGCACGCATATTCAGAGTGGTTTGCTTTCAAAAAAACAATCTCTCACTCTTGCGTGTTTTTATACATCCCTGCCTGTAACGGGTCCGTTTCTTCTTTCCTCACTCTCTCCATTCGTTTGACATTTTCTTGCCTGTTTCCAGTCAGTTCCTGAGAACCTGACTGACTCTTTTCTGCATCCATTTTCAATTGATGCACCTCCCGTGCAAGGACAATATTCTCCTGGTTCAAGGGGTCATTTTCTGTTGTTTTAAAGTATGTATTTGCTGATATGTCTGCTGATATATCAAAGTAATTTTGGGAATCAACTCCTTTAAAAATTAACTGACTGTTTTCATTTTTAACAGCTTTATTTGTAATTTAAAGTCCATAATGTTATGTTACTACACTTTATTATGAATAATCTGATTATTTACTTTATGTTACAATGTGCTAACATTTTCTACACTCTTTATCTGTATTTTGCAGTGCAGAAAATTGTGTGTCACGGTCTGCACTCTCTTGCTTGAGTTTTTCGATGAGGCATTTTTGTTTTAAATCAAAATAAAATATGGCTCTGATGTGCTTGATCTTCTAACTGTTTACGTTTTTTCTGCACCTCATTTAGAATCTCAGTCTCACTCCACACACAGGTCTCACTCTTCTGCACTTGTTCTTCCATTAACTGCAAGTCGATGTATAAATACAATGTGAGATGAGCCATTTGCCTCAGTTCTTCTTCAGGATTTTGGGTCTTATAAAATGTCTGTAATTCTTTGTGCCATATCCCACTTTGACACCAAATGTCAATTCCTTCTGATGTGACATCTTGCATCATTTTTGCTTGCCATCCCCTTAATCTGCCTCTTTCCACTCACCACAAATGAACACCTTAATAAAAATTGGAATGATTTTGCAATGTTGGATTACAGAACCCCCTCCACTTTAAAGGCCTATTTTATTAGGGAAGATGGACAGAAAAAATGGGATGATCACAGCATTTTGGATTTCAGACCCCCCTCAACCTAAAGGCCTGTGTTGGGGAAGCTGGATGGTAAAACATTGGATGATTGATGAATATTGGATTTCAGACCCCCCTCCACTCAAAGGACTGTGTTGGGAAAGCAGGATGGTAAAATGGGGAACATTTTGGTTTAGGAACCAAGGCACCCCTCTCCCTAAAGGAAATTGGGGTTAACAGGGAAAATAGGATTACCCAATCAAATTACAGTCTATAGTTTTCAGCGCACACTGGGAATGAGTTTTGTTAATATCAAATTTTAACAAAAAGTGCTCTGTATTGTTCTTCTAAGGGGAATTAATTAAATTCATATTTTTAGTTAATTCGGCTAAGGGTCTACACAGTTTTGCCCAACCGCCCCACCAAATATAAAGGGAAAGGATTTAAAGCAAGTAGATCTCCCCACCCCTTTTGGCCTCCCAGGGCTAAATTCTACTTACATAGAAAGTCTCTGTTTAAAGTTCAGGAAAGCCAGCTGCATTTCAGGATCCTCTTGGAAGCTAGGGCAGGGGTCTTGTCACTCCACTCTCAAGGATGGTACCCAGCTCTTCGCCATAGAAACCAGTCCGCTTGAATGCCTCCCCACCAAGAGACAACATCAATAGACAGCTCCAACTAGATGCAATCTTTGCAAAATCTCCTTTTGGTGTTTCCTTGTGGCTGTCAGATGGATACTTATAGCAATTCCGTTCAGAATGGTAATTTTAGGAGTTTTCCCTTTCCTCATAGTGCATCCACTTTATATATTGTGATGACACCATCAAGTGTACAATCTTGGGGAGTACCCTGCAAGAGTTCCTACAAATAAGAATGTACAGTTGCCCTTGTCTCTCCTCCCAAATCCAGCCTCTCTGTAGGGGTTGGTTTAGGAGTCTGGAACAGACATATGGCAACTTCCCTTTGAAATTGACTTTTGTTTTCATGTCAAAATGTGGCAAAAACTAGTTATGTGGCAAAAACTTTGGCATTTACTAGTATCTCCCTATATATATATATATATATATATATATATATATATATATATATATATATATATATATATATATGTGTATATATATATATATATATTCACTAGAAAAAACTTTGTTAGAGGGACGTTATGGTTAAGTTGCAGTACTTAAAACCTGTGAAATTCTAAAAAGCGTTATAAATGTGACAAAGTACAATCGAAAAACCCCTGAAATTCGACAGTTATGGTAGGCTAAGCAATCACTGATGACATCACATGTGTAGCCTCTTCGTTTTTGTTCACTGCAATATCTAGGCCAGGTGGGTTTATTTGCTGACAGTCAGAACTTCACTTTCAAAAGGTATTACATTTATTAATGTTGCTATTCTTACATGTTCTTACACTACTTTCTTTAGAATTTAATCGCAGCGTTTCATGTACATATACAGCGGAAGAAGCAGGCCTGAAACACAGCAATCATTTTTGAGCATGAATCCAATCATGTAGATTATACACAGTTGCTAATGATACTGCCTCTTGTATGCTTACTTTACTCTCCCCATATAAGCCCCATCTTTGTATGCATTGTAGTCTATTTATGTTTTGTGTGTAGTACTAGATATCTATAGTAAGTGATGCATTATCAGCAACTTAGTACATGTTTCAGAAAAGTGTGATACGGAAACATTCAACTTTTTATTATATAACTTTGGGAAGTACACACTTAGCACCTCTGTGGTGTATGCTGCAGCTAATACCTACATTTCTGTATGAGTAGGTTCCTGTACTAGAAAGAACACTGCAATGGAATTTTCTTTACAACACTACGTTGCGTGATGAAGTATGTACTTTATTACACATGTCCCGATATTCCCTGATATTTTTTTGCTAAAGTTACATTCACAACCCCTCGTCTGAAAAGTAAATGCACATGTGATATCATCAGTGATGTCATCAATGACATTTGTGATGTCATCTTTGATGTCCTGGGTGTTAGTGTTAGTAGTGCACAGGGGTGCGGGCGGTTAATGTTGCTTAGCCTACCATAACTGTCGAATTTCTGGGGTTTTTCGATTGTACTTTGAACCATAATGTCACATTTATAAAGTCTCTTTAGTGAATTTCACAGGTTTTTAGTAGTGCAACTTAACCATAAGGTCCCTTTAACAAAGTTTTTTCTAGTGAATTGTACGGGTTTTATGAGGCCAACTTAACCATAACGTCCCTTTAACAAAGTTTTTTTTACTCAATTTTACAGGTTTCCAGTAGAGCAACTTAACCATAGCGTCCCTTTTTGCTAAAGATGATCGGTTTACAGTAGTGCCACGTAACCATAATGTAAAGCAACTTCTGACTCATTTAAACACCTTGCGGAGAATGCCACTTGACAATAGGCTGGTGTACAGCACGGTAACGTGTCCCGAATCTGTAAACACTTAACAGTAAGATGTTGGTGTCATGGACAATGTGGAAACAGATGTTACATTGATGTAGGAATGTCCACCTGCAACATTTGCCTTGCACACCGCCAACACGTATTGGTAGTTAGCCATTAACAATGTAGTACACATTACATACTTTCAGCAAAAGTTTTAGTTACCTGAAAATGTCATCAGCTAAGGCCATCCCTCCTCCCCAAGAAACAGCAGCACTACCGTAATGAAGGAGCATGACAAACACTGCCCCAACATTAGAAATAACAAACGCACCATTTTTTTGCACCGGACACCCACTCCCTCTTATCACTGTTTGATGCATCTTTCCTCATTTCCGTTTGCAAATGGCCTTATTAGCTATTTTACCAAATAAGAAAACCATCCGTTAAAAAAGTAAATGTGTTAATAACCACCTTTCACAGTAAAGGACATAGACGCAATAAGATTTGACAATAATAGTATAGCTGTGCAAAGCATTAACGTATGCTACGGAAAAATAGGATTTCTGGTTATAATCCGGCCCGCGACAGGCCGGATTATAACCAGAAATCCTATTTGCAGGATGGCCAACAAAATCCTTTTGCAGGATGGCCATCATCGAAAGGAAAGGCGATTGCTCCATACATAGCCCCTCTTCGCTTTCCATGACAGCAAGAAAAAAGCAACAGTATGTACCGTGACGCATAACCTGTAAATATACATACAGCAACGTATAACGTGGTACTTTACATTTTGAAATGATACACTTACAGGCCGATTCATGGAATTAATGTGCACTGAAAATTATGGCGTAAGCCCGCGAAAACGTGCGATTCGCAGTGAAAGAGAGAAAATCACAGTGCAAGTGCGAATATCGCAGGGAAACAAGCGCACATCTATTCATGGAAGTGCGTGCGCGAGTAAAATCTGGGATGTGCGCTGAAAAAGTGTGCGGCTCACGCCGGCACACAGGTCATCTAACGGCGTGCGCTAAGGCCACAGCGAAAGCGCACATAGCGCGGCGCACATAACAAAAGTAGGCTGAACACGGGGCGTAACACTCGGAATGGGGAACAACTCGTGAAAATGTGGGCGTCACGGGGGAAGTACAGGAGGCAAGTGCGCGGAACGCCCACACAACACGTATTCCTGGAATCGAATAGGGCAAACCAGCACACGGACAAAGACGCGCACAGACCCAAACCGTCCGCCACCCGAAGGGAGGCGGTAGCGGCCCTGCGCAGGAAAAAAATGTGCACCAAAATGTGTGCTAACAAAAAGCACGAATATACAGCTCTGATGAATGTCCCATACTGTGGCCCCCTAGGACAAATGATGTGCAAAGGGGTACATGACAGACACGGAAACCCGCTGTGTGAAAAATAGCGTGTACATGTATTTCAGGAGTGCGAGGGAAGTTTTACAAGCGATTGGGCCTGGGGGAGCGGGGTACGTGTATTTCAGGGGTGCGCTGGAAGTTCCACACGCAATCGGGCCTGGGGGAGCGGTGTACGTGTATTTCAGGGGTTCGCGTGAAGTTTCACACGCGATTGGGCCTGGGGGAGCGGGGTACGTGTATTACTGGGGTGTGCAGGAAGTTTCACACGTGATGGGGCCAGGGGGAGTGGAGTATGCGTATTACTGGGGTGCGTGGGAAGTTTCACACGCGATTGGCCTGGGTACGTGTATTTCAGGGGTTCGCGTGAAGTTTCACACACGATTGGGCCTAGCCGAGCGTGGTACGTGTATTACTGGGGTGCACGGGAAATTTCACACGCGATGGGGCTGGGGGAGAGGGGTACGTGCATTACTGGGGTGCGCGGGAAGTGTCACACACGATTGGCCTGGGTACATGTATTTCAGTGGGTTGCGTGAAGTTTCACACGTGATTGGGCCTGGCCGAGCGTGGTACGTGTATTACTGGGGTGCATGGGAAGTTTCACACGCTATGGGGCTGGGGGGTGCGGGGTACGTGCATTACTGGGGTGCGCGGGAAGTTTCACAAGCAATTCGCCTGGGTACGTGTATTTCAGGGATTCGTATGAAGTTTCACACACGATTGGGCCTAGCCGAGCGTGGTACGTGTATTACTGGGGTGCACGGGAAATTTCACACGCGATGGGGCTGGGGGAGAGGGGTACGTGCATTACTGGGGTGCGCGGGAAGTGTCACACACGATTGGCCTGGGTACATGTATTTCAGTGGGTTGCGTGAAGTTTCACACGTGATTGGGCCTGCAGAGCGGGGTACGTGCATTACTGGGGTGTGTGGGATGTGTCACACGCTATTGGCCTGGGTACGTGCATTACTGGGGTGCGCGGGAAGTGTCACACGCGATTGGCCGGGGTATGTGTATTACTGGGGTGCGCGGGAAGTTTCACACGCGATGGGGCCAGGGTACGTGTATTACTTGGGTGCGTGGGAAGTTTCACACGCGATTGGCCTTGGTACGTGTATTTCAGGGGTTTGTGTGAAGTTTCACACGCGATTGGGCCTGGGTGAGCGGGGAAAGTGTATTACTGGGAAGCGCGGGAAGTTTCACACGCGATGGGGCCGGGGGGAGCGGGGTACGTGCATTACTGGGGTGTGTGGGAAGTGTCACACGCGATTGGCCTGGGTACGTGCATTACTGGGGTGCGCGGGAAGTGTCACACGCGATTGGCCTGGGTACGTGTATTTCAGTGGTTTGTGTGAAGTTTCACATGCGATTGGGCCTGGCAGAGCGGGGTACGTGCATTACTGGGGTGCGCGCGAAGTGTCACACGCGATTGGCCTGGGTACGTGTATTTCAGGGGTTCGTGTGAAGTTTCACACGCGATTGGACCTGGGTGAGCGGGGTACGTGTATTACTGGGGAACACAGGATGTTTAACACGCGATGGGGCCGGGGGGAGCGGGGTACGTGTATTACTGGGGTGCGCGGGAAGTTTCACACGCAATTGGCCTGGGTATGTGTATTTCAGGGGTTCGCGTGAAGTTTCACACGCGATTGGGCCTGGCCGAGCAGGGTACATGTATTACTGGGGTGCACGGGAAGTTTCACACACGATAGGGCCGGGGGGAGAGGGGTACGTGTATTACTGGGGTGCCTGGGAAGTGTCACACGCGATTGGCCTGAGTACGTGTATTTCAGTGGTTCGTGTGAAGTTTCACACGCGATTGGGCCTGGCCGAGCAGGGTACGTGTATTACAGGGGTGCGGGGAAGTTTCACACGCTCGCCTACAACACGTATTCATGGAATCGAACGTGGCTAAGGCATGCGCCCAAAAAGACGGGCCAATCCAGAAACACGTACGCCAGCAGGAAGCAGGTGTACATCGACCCGCGCATCATAAAAGTGCGCGCAAACAACAAACAAGCTCAGACGCCAGGATGAATATACCATTCCTAGCAGCAGTGGCCGTGGGATACCGCAGGAGGAGGAGGAGGATAGTCAGGGCCAGAATCTTTACACCCAGAACCAGCCTTTTTGGAATGCCTGATGACCACGTGTATGGGAGGTACAGGTTTCCACCTCACATAATACTCGACCGGGTCAGTGAGTGGGAGGATGACCTCACATCACCCAGCCTGTGCTCCCAAGCACTCAGCCCCATGGAGAAGGTCCTTAATGTACTGCACTTCTAGGCCACTGGATCATTTCAGCGGACAAGTGCCATAGTGGGAGGGTGTCACAGGCCACGCAGTCACGCTGCCTACACCAGGTCTTGGCCATCATCACTACACGCCCATCAGTCCACAGGCACATATACCTGCCCAGAACACCTGCAGAAAGGCAGGCTGCCGCCCAGGATTTCTACGGGGTGGCACAATTCCCCAAAGTGCTAGGTGCCATTGATTGCACCCATGTGGTTCTACGTCCCCCCATGGCATCTGAGCACATCTATAGAAACCGCAAGCACTGGCATTCCATCAACGTCCAGGTAGTATGTGATGCCAAGGGAATCATCACCTCAGTATATGCCAACTATCCAGGGTCCACCCACGACAGTTTCATTTACAGAATGTCAACCCTAAACCGAGACCTACAAGCTGGGCGGCATGGCGATACATGGCTGCTTGGTGAGTATAAATGCCACTGCAAAAGTTTTCTTTACTCAGTTTTACAGGTTTCCAGTAGAGCGACTTAACTATAGCGTCCCTTTTTGCTAAAGATGATCAGTTTACAGTAGTGCCACGTAACCATAATTTAAAGCAACTTCTGACTCCTTTAAACACCTTGCGGAGAATACCACTTGACAATATGCTGGTGTACAGCACGGTAACGTGTCCCGAATCTGTAAACACTTAACAGTAAGATGTTGGTGTCATGGACAATGTGGAAACAGATGTTACATTGATGTAGGAATGTCCACCTGCAACATTTGCCTTGCACACCGCCAACACGTATTGGTAGTTAGCAATGTAATGTAGTACACATTAAATACTTTCAGCAAAAGTTTTAGTTATCTGAAAATGTCATCAGCTAAGGCCATCCCTCCTCCCCAAGAAACAGCAGCACTACCGTAATGAAGGAGCATGACAAACACTGCCCCAACCTTAGAAATAACAAACACACAATATTTTTGCACCGGACACCCACTCCCCTTTATCACTGTTTGATGCGTCTTTCCTCATTTCCGTTTGCAAATGGCCTTATTAGCTATCTTACCAAATAAGAAAACCATCCGTTAAAAAAGTAAATGTTGTGTTAATAATCATCTTTCACAGTAAAGGACATAGACGCAATAAGATTTGACAATAATAGTATAGCTGTGCAAAGCATTAACGTATGCTACGGAAAAATAGGATTTCTGGTTATAATCCGGCCCGTCGCGGGCCGGTTTACAAAACAAAATCCTTTTGCAGGATGGCCATCATCGAAAGGAAAGGCGATTGCTCCATACATAGCCCCTATACATAGCCCCTCTTCGCTTTCCATCACAGCAAGAAAAAAGCAACAGTATGTACCGTGACGCATAACCTGTAAATAAACATACAGCGAAGTATAACGTGGTACTTTACATTTTGAAATGATACACTTACAGGCCGATTCATGGAATTAATGTGCGCTGAAAATTACGGCGCAAGCCTGCGAAAACGTGCGATTCGCAGTGAAAGAGAGAAAATCACAGTGCAAGTGCGAATATCGCAGGGAAACAAGCGCACATCTATTCATGGAAGTGCGTGCGCGAGTAAAATCTGGGATGTGCGCTGAAAAAGTGTGCGGCTCACGCTGGCACACACGTCATCTAAAGGCGTGCGCTAAGGCCACAGCGAAAGCGCCCATAGAGCGGCACACATAACAAAAGTAGGCGGAACGCGGGGCGTAACGCTCGGAATGGGGAACAACTCATGAAAATGTGGGCCTCACGGGGGAAGTACAGGAGGCAAGTGCGCGGAACGCCCACACGCTCGCCTACAACACGCATTCCAGGAATCGAATAGGGCAAACTAGCGCACGGGCAAAGACGCGCACAGACCCAAACCCATCCGCCACCCGAAGGCAGGCGGTAGCGGCCCTTCGCAGGAATCAAATGTGCGCCAAAATGTGTGCTAACAAAAAGCACGAATATACAGCTCTGATGAATGTCCCATACTGTGGCCCCCTAGGACAAATGACGTGCAAAGCGGTACACGACAAACACGGACACCCGCTGTGTGAAAAATAGCGTGTGCATGTATTTCAGGGGTGGGTGGGAAGTTTTACAAGCCATCGGGCCTGGGGGAGCGGGGTACGGGTATTTCAGGGGTGCGCTGGAAGTTCCACACGCGATCGGGCCTGGGGGAGCGGTGTATGTGTATTTCAGGGGTTCGCGTGAAGTTTCACACACGATTGGGCCTGGGTGAGCGGGGTATGTGTATTACTGGAGTGCGCGGGAAGTTTCACACGCGATGGGGCCAGGGGTTGCGGGGTGCATGTATTACTGGGGTGCGTGGGAAGTTTCACACGCGATTGGCCTGGGTACGTGTATTTCAGGGGTTCGTGTGAAGTTTCACACACGATTGGGCCTGGCCGAGCGTGGTACGTGTATTACTGGGGTGCATGGGAAGTTTCACACGCGATGGGGCCGGGGGGTGCGGGGTATGTGCATTACTGGGGTGCGTGGGAAGTGTCACACGCGATTGGCCTGGTACGTGTATTTCAGTGGTTTGCGTGAAGTTTCACACGCGATTGGGACTGGGAGAGCGGAGTACGTGCATTACTGGGGTGTGTGGGAAGTGTCACGCATGATTGGCGTGGGTACCTGCATTACTGGGGTGCGCGGGAAGTGTCAAACGCGATTGGCCGGGGTACGTGTATTACTGGGGTGCGCGGGAAGTTTCACACGCGATTGGGCCTGGCCGAGCGTGGTACGTGTATTACTGGGGTGCACGGGAAATTTCACATGCGATGGGGCCAGGGGAAGTGGGGTACGTGCATTACTGGGGTGCGCGGGAAGTGTCACACGCGATTGGCCTGGGTACGTGTATTTCAGGAGTTCTTGTGAAGTTTCATACGCGATTGGGCCTGGGTGAGCGGGGTACTGTATTACTGGGGTATGTGGGAAGTGTCACACGCGATTGGCCTGGGTACGTGCATTGCTGGGGTGCGCGGGAAGTGTCACACGCAATTGGCCTGGGTATGTGTATTTCAGGGGTTTGCGTGAAGTTTCACACACGATTTGGCCTGGGTGAGCGGGGTACATGTATTACTGGGGTGCGCGAGAAGTTTCACACGCGATGGGGCCAGGGGGAGCGGGGTACGTGTATTACTGGGGTGCGTGTGAAGTTTCACACGCGATTGGCCTGGGTACGTGTATTTCAGGGGTTCGCGTGAAGTTTCACACACGATTGGGCCTGGCCGAGCTTGGTACGTGTATTACTGGGGTGCGTGGCAAGTGTCACACGCGATTGGCCTGGGTACGTGTATTTCAGTGGTTTGCGTGAAGTTTCACACGCAATTGGGCCTGGCAGAGCGGAGCACGTGCATTACTGGGATGTGTGGGAAGTGTCACAAGCGATTGGCCTGGGTACGTGCATTACTGGGGTGCGCGGGAAGTGTCACACGCGATTGGCCGGGGTACGTGTATTACTGGGGTGCGCGGGAAGTTTCACACGCGATGGGGCCAGGGGGAGTGGGGTACGTGTATTACTGGGGTGCGCTGGAAGTTTCACACGTGATTGGCCTGGGTACGTGTATTTCAGGGGTTCGCGTGAAGTTTCACACCCGCTTGGGCCTGGCCGAGCGTGGTACGTGTATTACTGGGGTGCACGGGAAATTTCACACGCGATGGCGTCGGGGGGAGCGGGGTACGTGCATTACTGGGGTGCGCGGGAAGTGTCACACGTGATTGGTCTGGGTACGTGTATTTCAGTGGTTTGTGTGAAGTTTCACACGCAATTGGGCCTGGCAGAGCGGGGTATGTGCATTACTGGGGTGTGTGGGAAGTGTCACACGCGATTGGCCTGGGTACGTGCATTACTGGGGTGCGCGGGAAGTGTCACATGCGATTGGCCTGGGTACATGTATTTCAGGGGTTCGTGTGAAGTTTCACACGCGATTGGGCCTGGGTGAGCGGGGTACGTGTATTACTGGGGTGTGTGGGAAGTGTCACACTCGATTGGCCTGGGTACATGCATTACTGGGGTGCGCGGGAAGTGTCACACGCGATTGGCCTGGGTACGTGTATTTCAGGGGTTCGTGTGAAGTTTCACATGCGATTGGGCCTGAACGAATGGGGGTACGTGTATTAATGGGGTGCACGGGAAGTTTCACACACGATGGGGCCGGGGGAGCGTGGTACGTGTATTACTGGGGTGCCTGGGAAGTCTCACACGCGATTGGCCTGGATACGTGTATTTCAGTGGTTCGCGTGAAGTTTCACATGCGATTGGGCCTGGCCGAGCGGGGTACGTGTATCACTGGGGTGCGGGGGAATTTTCACACGCTCGCCTACAACACGTATTCATGGAATCGAACGTGGCTAAGGCATGCGCCCAAAAAGACGGGCCAATCCAGAAACACGTACGCCAGCAGGAAGCAGGCGTACGTCGACCCGCGCATCATAAAAGTGCGCGCAAACAACAAACAAGCTCAGACGCCAGGATGAATATACCATTCCTAGCAGCAGTGGCCGTGGGATACCGCAGGAGGAGGAGGAGGATAGTCAGGGCCAGAATTTTTACACCCAGAACCAGCCTTTTTGGGATGCCTGATGACCACGTGTATGGGAGGTACAGGTTTCCACCTCACATAATACTCGACCGGGTCAGTGAGTGGGAGGATGACCTCACATCACCCAGCCTGTGCTCCCAAGCACTCAGCCCCCTGGAGAAGGTCCTTGATGTACTGCACTTCTAGGCCACTGGATCATTTCAGCGGACAAGTGCCATAGTGGGGGGGTGTCACAGGCCACGCAGTCATGCTGCCTAAACCAGGTCTTGGCCATCATCACTACACGCCCATCAGTCCGCAGGCACATATACCTGCCCAGAACACCTGCAGAAAGGCAGGCTGCCGCCCAGGATTTCTACGGGGTGGCACAATTCCCCAAAGTGCTAGGTGCCATTGATTGCACCCATGTGGCTCTACGTCCCCCCATGGCATCTGAGCACATCTATAGAAACCGCAAGCACTGGCATTCCATCAACGTCCAGGTAGTATGTGATGCCAAGGGAATCATCACCTCAGTATATGCCAACTATCCAGGGTCCACCCACGACAGTTTCATTTACAGAATGTCAACCCTAAACCGAGACGTAGAAGCTGGGCGGCATGGCGATACATGGTTGCTTGGTGAGTATAAATGCCACTGCAAACGTTTTTTTTACTCAATTTTACAGGTTTCCAGTAGAGCGACTTAACCATAGCGTCCCTTTTTGCTAAAGATGATCAGTTTACAGTAGTGCCACGTAACCATAATGTAAAGCAACTTCTGACTCATTTAAACACCTTGCGGAGAATACCACTTGACAATATTCTGGTGTACAGCACAGTAACGTGCCCCGAATCTGTAAACACTTAACAGTAAGATGTTGGTGTCATGGACAATGTGGAAACAGATGTTACATTAATGTAGGAATGTCCACCTGCAACATTTGCCTTGCACACCGCCAACACGTATTGGTAGTTAGCCATTAACAATGTAGTACACATTAAATACTTTCAGCAAAAGTTTTAGTTATCTGAAAATGTCATCAGCTAAGGCCATCCCTCCTCCCCAAGAAACAGCAGCACTACCGTAATGAAGGAGCATGACAAACACTGCCCCAACCTTAGAAATAACAAACACACAATATTTTTGCACCGGACACCCACTCCCCTTTATCACTGTTTGATGCGTCTTTCCTCATTTCCGTTTGCAAATGGCCTTATTAGCTATTTTACCAAATAAGAAAACCATCCGTTAAAAAAGTAAATGTTGTGTTAATAACCACCTTTCACAGTAAAGGACATAGACGCAATAAGATTTGACAATAATAGTGTAGCTGTGCAAAGCATTAACGTATGCTACGGAAAAATAGGATTTCTGGTTATAATCCGGCCCGTCGCGGGCCGGATTACAAAACAAAATCCTTTTGCAGGATGGCCATCATCGAACGGAAAGGCGATTGCTCCATTCATAGCCCCTATACATAGCCCCTCTTCGCTTTCCGTGACAGCAAGAAAAAAGCAACAGTATATACCGTGACGCATAACCTGTAAATAAACATACAGCGACGTATAACGTGGAACTTTAAATTTTGAAATGATACACTTACAGGCAGATTCATGGAATTAATGTGCGCTGAAAATTACGGCGCAAGCCTGCGAAAACGTGCGATTTGCAGTGAAAGAGAGAAAATCGCAGTGCAAGTGTGAATATCGCAGGGAAACAAGCACACATCTATTCATGGAAGTGCGTGCGCGAGTAAAATCTGGGATGTGCGCTGAAAAAGTGTGCGGCTCACGCCGGCACACAGGTCATCTAACGGCATGCGCTAAGGCCACAGCGAAAGCGCACATAGCGCGGCGCACATAACAAAAGTAGGTGGAACGCGGGGCGTAACGCTCGGAATGGGGAACAACTCGTGAAAATGTGGGTGTCACGGGGGAAGTACGCGGAACGCCCACACGCTCGCCTACAACAAGTATTCCAGGAATCGAATAGGGCAAACCAGCGCACGGGCAAAGACGCGCACAGACCCAAACCCGTCCGCCACCCGAAGGTAGGCGGTAGCGGCCCTGCACAGGAAACAAATGTGCGCCAAAATGTGTGCTAACAAAAAGCACGAATATACAGCTCTGATGAATGTCCCATACTGTGGCCCCCTAGGACAAATGACGTGCAAAGCGGTACACGACAAACACGGACACCCGCTGTGTGAAAAATAGCATGTGCATGTATTTCAGGGGTGGGTGGGAAGTTTTACAAGCCATCGGGCCTGGGGGAGCGGGGTACGTGTATTTCAGGGGTGCGCTGGAAGTTCCACACGCAATCGGGCCTGGGGGAGCGGTGTATGTGTATTTCAGGGGTTCGCATGAAGTTTCACACGCGATTGGGCCTGGGGGAGCGGGGTACGTGTATTACTGGGGTGTGCAGGAAGTTTCACACGTGATGGGGCCAGGGGGAGTGGAGTATGCGTATTACTGGGGTGCGTGGGAAGTTTCACACGCGATTGGCCTGGGTACGTGTATTTCAGGGGTTCGCGTGAAGTTTCACACACGATTGGGCCTAGCCGAGCGTGGTACGTGTATTACTGGGGTGCACGGGAAATTTCACACGCGATGGGGCTGGGGGAGAGGGGTACGTGCATTACTGGGGTGCGCGGGAAGTGTCACACACGATTGGCCTGGGTACATGTATTTCAGTGGGTTGCGTGAAGTTTCACACGTGATTGGGCCTGGCCGAGCGTGGTACGTGTATTACTGGGGTGCATGGGAAGTTTCACACGCTATGGGGCTGGGGGGTGCGGGGTACGTGCATTACTGGGGTGCGCGGGAAGTTTCACAAGCAATTCGCCTGGGTACGTGTATTTCAGGGATTCGTATGAAGTTTCACACACGATTGGGCCTAGCCGAGCGTGGTACGTGTATTACTGGGGTGCACGGGAAATTTCACACGCGATGGGGCTGGGGGAGAGGGGTACGTGCATTACTGGGGTGCGCGGGAAGTGTCACACACGATTGGCCTGGGTACATGTATTTCAGTGGGTTGCGTGAAGTTTCACACGTGATTGGGCCTGCAGAGCGGGGTACGTGCATTACTGGGGTGTGTGGGATGTGTCACACGCTATTGGCCTGGGTACGTGCATTACTGGGGTGCGCGGGAAGTGTCACACGCGATTGGCCGGGGTATGTGTATTACTGGGGTGCGCGGGAAGTTTCACACGCGATGGGGCCAGGGTACGTGTATTACTTGGGTGCGTGGGAAGTTTCACACGCGATTGGCCTTGGTACGTGTATTTCAGGGGTTTGTGTGAAGTTTCACACGCGATTGGGCCTGGGTGAGCGGGGAAAGTGTATTACTGGGAAGCGCGGGAAGTTTCACACGCGATGGGGCCGGGGGGAGCGGGGTACGTGCATTACTGGGGTGTGTGGGAAGTGTCACACGCGATTGGCCTGGGTACGTGCATTACTGGGGTGCGCGGGAAGTGTCACACGCGATTGGCCTGGGTACGTGTATTTCAGTGGTTTGTGTGAAGTTTCACATGCGATTGGGCCTGGCAGAGCGGGGTACGTGCATTACTGGGGTGCGCGCGAAGTGTCACACGCGATTGGCCTGGGTACGTGTATTTCAGGGGTTCGTGTGAAGTTTCACACGCGATTGGACCTGGGTGAGCGGGGTACGTGTATTACTGGGGAACGCAGGATGTTTAACACGCGATGGGGCCGGGGGGAGCGGGGTACGTGTATTACTGGGGTGCGCGGGAAGTTTCACACGCAATTGGCCTGGGTATGTGTATTTCAGGGGTTCGCGTGAAGTTTCACACGCGATTGGGCCTGGCCGAGCAGGGTACATGTATTACTGGGGTGCACGGGAAGTTTCACACACGATAGGGCCGGGGGGAGAGGGGTACGTGTATTACTGGGGTGCCTGGGAAGTGTCACACGCGATTGGCCTGAGTACGTGTATTTCAGTGGTTCGTGTGAAGTTTCACACGCGATTGGGCCTGGCCGAGCAGGGTACGTGTATTACAGGGGTGCGGGGAAGTTTCACACGCTCGCCTACAACACGTATTCATGGAATCGAACGTGGCTAAGGCATGCGCCCAAAAAGACGGGCCAATCCAGAAACACGTACGCCAGCAGGAAGCAGGTGTACATCGACCCGCGCATCATAAAAGTGCGCGCAAACAACAAACAAGCTCAGACGCCAGGATGAATATACCATTCCTAGCAGCAGTGGCCGTGGGATACCGCAGGAGGAGGAGGAGGATAGTCAGGGCCAGAATCTTTACACCCAGAACCAGCCTTTTTGGAATGCCTGATGACCACGTGTATGGGAGGTACAGGTTTCCACCTCACATAATACTCGACCGGGTCAGTGAGTGGGAGGATGACCTCACATCACCCAGCCTGTGCTCCCAAGCACTCAGCCCCATGGAGAAGGTCCTTAATGTACTGCACTTCTAGGCCACTGGATCATTTCAGCGGACAAGTGCCATAGTGGGAGGGTGTCACAGGCCACGCAGTCACGCTGCCTACACCAGGTCTTGGCCATCATCACTACACGCCCATCAGTCCACAGGCACATATACCTGCCCAGAACACCTGCAGAAAGGCAGGCTGCCGCCCAGGATTTCTACGGGGTGGCACAATTCCCCAAAGTGCTAGGTGCCATTGATTGCACCCATGTGGTTCTACGTCCCCCCATGGCATCTGAGCACATCTATAGAAACCGCAAGCACTGGCATTCCATCAACGTCCAGGTAGTATGTGATGCCAAGGGAATCATCACCTCAGTATATGCCAACTATCCAGGGTCCACCCACGACAGTTTCATTTACAGAATGTCAACCCTAAACCGAGACCTACAAGCTGGGCGGCATGGCGATACATGGCTGCTTGGTGAGTATAAATGCCACTGCAAAAGTTTTCTTTACTCAGTTTTACAGGTTTCCAGTAGAGCGACTTAACTATAGCGTCCCTTTTTGCTAAAGATGATCAGTTTACAGTAGTGCCACGTAACCATAATTTAAAGCAACTTCTGACTCCTTTAAACACCTTGCGGAGAATACCACTTGACAATATGCTGGTGTACAGCACGGTAACGTGTCCCGAATCTGTAAACACTTAACAGTAAGATGTTGGTGTCATGGACAATGTGGAAACAGATGTTACATTGATGTAGGAATGTCCACCTGCAACATTTGCCTTGCACACCGCCAACACGTATTGGTAGTTAGCAATGTAATGTAGTACACATTAAATACTTTCAGCAAAAGTTTTAGTTATCTGAAAATGTCATCAGCTAAGGCCATCCCTCCTCCCCAAGAAACAGCAGCACTACCGTAATGAAGGAGCATGACAAACACTGCCCCAACCTTAGAAATAACAAACACACAATATTTTTGCACCGGACACCCACTCCCCTTTATCACTGTTTGATGCGTCTTTCCTCATTTCCGTTTGCAAATGGCCTTATTAGCTATCTTACCAAATAAGAAAACCATCCGTTAAAAAAGTAAATGTTGTGTTAATAATCATCTTTCACAGTAAAGGACATAGACGCAATAAGATTTGACAATAATAGTATAGCTGTGCAAAGCATTAACGTATGCTACGGAAAAATAGGATTTCTGGTTATAATCCGGCCCGTCGCGGGCCGGTTTACAAAACAAAATCCTTTTGCAGGATGGCCATCATCGAAAGGAAAGGCGATTGCTCCATACATAGCCCCTATACATAGCCCCTCTTCGCTTTCCATCACAGCAAGAAAAAAGCAACAGTATGTACCGTGACGCATAACCTGTAAATAAACATACAGCGAAGTATAACGTGGTACTTTACATTTTGAAATGATACACTTACAGGCCGATTCATGGAATTAATGTGCGCTGAAAATTACGGCGCAAGCCTGCGAAAACGTGCGATTCGCAGTGAAAGAGAGAAAATCACAGTGCAAGTGCGAATATCGCAGGGAAACAAGCGCACATCTATTCATGGAAGTGCGTGCGCGAGTAAAATCTGGGATGTGCGCTGAAAAAGTGTGCGGCTCACGCTGGCACACACGTCATCTAAAGGCGTGCGCTAAGGCCACAGCGAAAGCGCCCATAGAGCGGCACACATAACAAAAGTAGGCGGAACGCGGGGCGTAACGCTCGGAATGGGGAACAACTCATGAAAATGTGGGCCTCACGGGGGAAGTACAGGAGGCAAGTGCGCGGAACGCCCACACGCTCGCCTACAACACGCATTCCAGGAATCGAATAGGGCAAACTAGCGCACGGGCAAAGACGCGCACAGACCCAAACCCATCCGCCACCCGAAGGCAGGCGGTAGCGGCCCTTCGCAGGAATCAAATGTGCGCCAAAATGTGTGCTAACAAAAAGCACGAATATACAGCTCTGATGAATGTCCCATACTGTGGCCCCCTAGGACAAATGACGTGCAAAGCGGTACACGACAAACACGGACACCCGCTGTGTGAAAAATAGCGTGTGCATGTATTTCAGGGGTGGGTGGGAAGTTTTACAAGCCATCGGGCCTGGGGGAGCGGGGTACGGGTATTTCAGGGGTGCGCTGGAAGTTCCACACGCGATCGGGCCTGGGGGAGCGGTGTATGTGTATTTCAGGGGTTCGCGTGAAGTTTCACACACGATTGGGCCTGGGTGAGCGGGGTATGTGTATTACTGGAGTGCGCGGGAAGTTTCACACGCGATGGGGCCAGGGGTTGCGGGGTGCATGTATTACTGGGGTGCGTGGGAAGTTTCACACGCGATTGGCCTGGGTACGTGTATTTCAGGGGTTCGTGTGAAGTTTCACACACGATTGGGCCTGGCCGAGCGTGGTACGTGTATTACTGGGGTGCATGGGAAGTTTCACACGCGATGGGGCCGGGGGGTGCGGGGTATGTGCATTACTGGGGTGCGTGGGAAGTGTCACACGCGATTGGCCTGGTACGTGTATTTCAGTGGTTTGCGTGAAGTTTCACACGCGATTGGGACTGGGAGAGCGGAGTACGTGCATTACTGGGGTGTGTGGGAAGTGTCACGCATGATTGGCGTGGGTACCTGCATTACTGGGGTGCGCGGGAAGTGTCAAACGCGATTGGCCGGGGTACGTGTATTACTGGGGTGCGCGGGAAGTTTCACACGCGATTGGGCCTGGCCGAGCGTGGTACGTGTATTACTGGGGTGCACGGGAAATTTCACATGCGATGGGGCCAGGGGAAGTGGGGTACGTGCATTACTGGGGTGCGCGGGAAGTGTCACACGCGATTGGCCTGGGTACGTGTATTTCAGGAGTTCTTGTGAAGTTTCATACGCGATTGGGCCTGGGTGAGCGGGGTACTGTATTACTGGGGTATGTGGGAAGTGTCACACGCGATTGGCCTGGGTACGTGCATTGCTGGGGTGCGCGGGAAGTGTCACACGCAATTGGCCTGGGTATGTGTATTTCAGGGGTTTGCGTGAAGTTTCACACACGATTTGGCCTGGGTGAGCGGGGTACATGTATTACTGGGGTGCGCGAGAAGTTTCACACGCGATGGGGCCAGGGGGAGCGGGGTACGTGTATTACTGGGGTGCGTGTGAAGTTTCACACGCGATTGGCCTGGGTACGTGTATTTCAGGGGTTCGCGTGAAGTTTCACACACGATTGGGCCTGGCCGAGCTTGGTACGTGTATTACTGGGGTGCGTGGCAAGTGTCACACGCGATTGGCCTGGGTACGTGTATTTCAGTGGTTTGCGTGAAGTTTCACACGCAATTGGGCCTGGCAGAGCGGAGCACGTGCATTACTGGGATGTGTGGGAAGTGTCACAAGCGATTGGCCTGGGTACGTGCATTACTGGGGTGCGCGGGAAGTGTCACACGCGATTGGCCGGGGTACGTGTATTACTGGGGTGCGCGGGAAGTTTCACACGCGATGGGGCCAGGGGGAGTGGGGTACGTGTATTACTGGGGTGCGCTGGAAGTTTCACACGTGATTGGCCTGGGTACGTGTATTTCAGGGGTTCGCGTGAAGTTTCACACCCGCTTGGGCCTGGCCGAGCGTGGTACGTGTATTACTGGGGTGCACGGGAAATTTCACACGCGATGGCGTCGGGGGGAGCGGGGTACGTGCATTACTGGGGTGCGCGGGAAGTGTCACACGTGATTGGTCTGGGTACGTGTATTTCAGTGGTTTGTGTGAAGTTTCACACGCAATTGGGCCTGGCAGAGCGGGGTATGTGCATTACTGGGGTGTGTGGGAAGTGTCACACGCGATTGGCCTGGGTACGTGCATTACTGGGGTGCGCGGGAAGTGTCACATGCGATTGGCCTGGGTACATGTATTTCAGGGGTTCGTGTGAAGTTTCACACGCGATTGGGCCTGGGTGAGCGGGGTACGTGTATTACTGGGGTGTGTGGGAAGTGTCACACTCGATTGGCCTGGGTACATGCATTACTGGGGTGCGCGGGAAGTGTCACACGCGATTGGCCTGGGTACGTGTATTTCAGGGGTTCGTGTGAAGTTTCACATGCGATTGGGCCTGAACGAATGGGGGTACGTGTATTAATGGGGTGCACGGGAAGTTTCACACACGATGGGGCCGGGGGAGCGTGGTACGTGTATTACTGGGGTGCCTGGGAAGTCTCACACGCGATTGGCCTGGATACGTGTATTTCAGTGGTTCGCGTGAAGTTTCACATGCGATTGGGCCTGGCCGAGCGGGGTACGTGTATCACTGGGGTGCGGGGGAATTTTCACACGCTCGCCTACAACACGTATTCATGGAATCGAACGTGGCTAAGGCATGCGCCCAAAAAGACGGGCCAATCCAGAAACACGTACGCCAGCAGGAAGCAGGCGTACGTCGACCCGCGCATCATAAAAGTGCGCGCAAACAACAAACAAGCTCAGACGCCAGGATGAATATACCATTCCTAGCAGCAGTGGCCGTGGGATACCGCAGGAGGAGGAGGAGGATAGTCAGGGCCAGAATTTTTACACCCAGAACCAGCCTTTTTGGGATGCCTGATGACCACGTGTATGGGAGGTACAGGTTTCCACCTCACATAATACTCGACCGGGTCAGTGAGTGGGAGGATGACCTCACATCACCCAGCCTGTGCTCCCAAGCACTCAGCCCCCTGGAGAAGGTCCTTGATGTACTGCACTTCTAGGCCACTGGATCATTTCAGCGGACAAGTGCCATAGTGGGGGGGTGTCACAGGCCACGCAGTCATGCTGCCTAAACCAGGTCTTGGCCATCATCACTACACGCCCATCAGTCCGCAGGCACATATACCTGCCCAGAACACCTGCAGAAAGGCAGGCTGCCGCCCAGGATTTCTACGGGGTGGCACAATTCCCCAAAGTGCTAGGTGCCATTGATTGCACCCATGTGGCTCTACGTCCCCCCATGGCATCTGAGCACATCTATAGAAACCGCAAGCACTGGCATTCCATCAACGTCCAGGTAGTATGTGATGCCAAGGGAATCATCACCTCAGTATATGCCAACTATCCAGGGTCCACCCACGACAGTTTCATTTACAGAATGTCAACCCTAAACCGAGACGTAGAAGCTGGGCGGCATGGCGATACATGGTTGCTTGGTGAGTATAAATGCCACTGCAAACGTTTTTTTTACTCAATTTTACAGGTTTCCAGTAGAGCGACTTAACCATAGCGTCCCTTTTTGCTAAAGATGATCAGTTTACAGTAGTGCCACGTAACCATAATGTAAAGCAACTTCTGACTCATTTAAACACCTTGCGGAGAATACCACTTGACAATATTCTGGTGTACAGCACAGTAACGTGCCCCGAATCTGTAAACACTTAACAGTAAGATGTTGGTGTCATGGACAATGTGGAAACAGATGTTACATTAATGTAGGAATGTCCACCTGCAACATTTGCCTTGCACACCGCCAACACGTATTGGTAGTTAGCCATTAACAATGTAGTACACATTAAATACTTTCAGCAAAAGTTTTAGTTATCTGAAAATGTCATCAGCTAAGGCCATCCCTCCTCCCCAAGAAACAGCAGCACTACCGTAATGAAGGAGCATGACAAACACTGCCCCAACCTTAGAAATAACAAACACACAATATTTTTGCACCGGACACCCACTCCCCTTTATCACTGTTTGATGCGTCTTTCCTCATTTCCGTTTGCAAATGGCCTTATTAGCTATTTTACCAAATAAGAAAACCATCCGTTAAAAAAGTAAATGTTGTGTTAATAACCACCTTTCACAGTAAAGGACATAGACGCAATAAGATTTGACAATAATAGTGTAGCTGTGCAAAGCATTAACGTATGCTACGGAAAAATAGGATTTCTGGTTATAATCCGGCCCGTCGCGGGCCGGATTACAAAACAAAATCCTTTTGCAGGATGGCCATCATCGAACGGAAAGGCGATTGCTCCATTCATAGCCCCTATACATAGCCCCTCTTCGCTTTCCGTGACAGCAAGAAAAAAGCAACAGTATATACCGTGACGCATAACCTGTAAATAAACATACAGCGACGTATAACGTGGAACTTTAAATTTTGAAATGATACACTTACAGGCAGATTCATGGAATTAATGTGCGCTGAAAATTACGGCGCAAGCCTGCGAAAACGTGCGATTTGCAGTGAAAGAGAGAAAATCGCAGTGCAAGTGTGAATATCGCAGGGAAACAAGCACACATCTATTCATGGAAGTGCGTGCGCGAGTAAAATCTGGGATGTGCGCTGAAAAAGTGTGCGGCTCACGCCGGCACACAGGTCATCTAACGGCATGCGCTAAGGCCACAGCGAAAGCGCACATAGCGCGGCGCACATAACAAAAGTAGGTGGAACGCGGGGCGTAACGCTCGGAATGGGGAACAACTCGTGAAAATGTGGGTGTCACGGGGGAAGTACGCGGAACGCCCACACGCTCGCCTACAACAAGTATTCCAGGAATCGAATAGGGCAAACCAGCGCACGGGCAAAGACGCGCACAGACCCAAACCCGTCCGCCACCCGAAGGTAGGCGGTAGCGGCCCTGCACAGGAAACAAATGTGCGCCAAAATGTGTGCTAACAAAAAGCACGAATATACAGCTCTGATGAATGTCCCATACTGTGGCCCCCTAGGACAAATGACGTGCAAAGCGGTACACGACAAACACGGACACCCGCTGTGTGAAAAATAGCATGTGCATGTATTTCAGGGGTGGGTGGGAAGTTTTACAAGCCATCGGGCCTGGGGGAGCGGGGTACGTGTATTTCAGGGGTGCGCTGGAAGTTCCACACGCAATCGGGCCTGGGGGAGCGGTGTATGTGTATTTCAGGGGTTCGCATGAAGTTTCACAAACGATTGGGCCTGGGTGAGCAGGGTATGTGTGTTACTGGAGTGCGCGGGAAGTTTCACACGCGATGGGGCCAGGGGTTGCGGGGTACATGTATTACCGGGGTGCGTGGGAAGTTTCACACGCGATTGGCCTGGGTACATGTATTTCAGGGGTTCGCGTGAAGTTTCACACACGATTGGGCCTGGGTGAGCGGGCTATGTGTATTACTGGAGTGTGTGGGAAGTACCACATGCGATTGGCCTGGGTACGTGCATTGCTGGGGTGCGCGGGAAGTGTCACACGCAATTGGCCTGGGTACGTGTATTTCAGGGGTTCGCGTGAAGTTTCACACACGATTGGGCCTGGGTGAGCGGGCTATGTGTATTACTGGAGTGCGCGGGAAGTTTTACACGCGATGGGGTCAGGGGTTGCGGGGTACATGTATTACCGGGGTGCGTGGGAAGTTTCACATGCGATTGGCCTGGGTACGTGTATTTCAGGGGTTCGCGTGAAGTTTCACACATGATTGGGCCTGGCCGAGCGTGGTACGTGTATTACTGGGGTGCATGGGAAGTTTCACACGCGATGGGGCCGGGGGGTACAGGGTACGTGCATTACTGGGGTGCGTGGGAAGTGTCACACGCGATTGGCCTGGGTACGTGTATTTCAGTGGTTTGCGTGAAGTTTCACACGCGATTGGGCCTGGCAGAGCGGAGTACGTGCATTACTGGGGTGTGTGGGAAGTGTCACGCATGATTGGCCTGGGAACGTGCATTACTGGGGTGCGTGGGAAGTGTCACACGCGATGGGGCCAGGGGGAGCGGGGTATGTGTATTACTGGGGTGCGTGGGAAGTGTCACACGCGATTGGCCTGGGTACGTGTATTTCAGTGGTTTGCGTGAAGTTTCACACGCGATTGGGCCTGGCAGAGCGGAGTACGTGCATTACTGGGGTGTGTGGGAAGTGTCACGCATGATTGGCCTGGGAACGTGCATTACTGGGGTGCGCGGGAAGTGTCACACGCGATGGGACCGGGGGAAGCGGCGTACGTGCATTACTGGGGTGCGCGGGAAGTGTCACACGCGATTGGCCTGGGAACGTGTATTTCAGGAGTTCGTGTGAAGTTTCACACGCGATTGGGCCTGGGTGAGCGGGGTACGTGTATTACTGGGGTGTGTGTGAAGTTTCACACGCCATTGGCCTGGGTATGTGCATTGCTGGGGTGCGCTGGAAGTGTCACACGCAATTGGCCTGGGTACGTGTATTTCAGGGGTTTGCGTGAAGTTTCACACACGATTTGGCCTGGGTGAGCGGGGTACGTGTATTACTGGGGTGCGCGAGAAGTTTCACACGCGATGGGGCCAGGGGGAGCGGGGTACGTGTATTACTGGGGTGCGTGGGAAGTTTCACACGCGATTGTCCTGGGTACGTGTATTTCAGGAGTTCGTGTGAAGTTTCACACACGATTGGGCCTGGCCGAGCGTGGTACGTATATTACTGGGGTGCACGGGAAATTTCACACGCGATGGGACCGGGGGAAGCGGGGTACGTGCATTACTGGGGTGCGCGGGAAGTGTCACACGCGATTGGCCTGGGTACGTGTATTTCAGGAGTTTGTGTGAAGTTTCACACGCGATTGGGCCTGGGTGAGCGGGGTACGTGTATTACTGGGGTGTGTGGGAAGTGTCACACGCGATTGGCCTGGGTACGTGTATTTCAGGGGTTCGCGTGACGTTTCACACGCGATTAGGCCTGGCCGAGCGTGGTACGTGTATTACTGGGGTGCACGGGAAATTTCACACGCGATGGGACCGGGGGAAGCGGGGTACGTGCATTACTGGGGTGCGCGGGAAGTGTCACACGCGATTGGCCTGGGTAGGTGTATTTCAGGAGTTCGTGTGAAGTTTCACACGCGATTGGGCCTGGGTGAGCGGGGTACGTGTATTACTGGGGTGTGTGGGAAGTGTCACACGCCATTGGCCTGGGTACGTGCATTGCTGGGGTGCGCGGGAAGTGTCACACGCAATTGGCCTGGGTACGTGTATTTCAGGGGTTCGCGTGAAGTTTCACACACGATTTGGCCTGGGTGAGCGGGGTACGTGTTTTACTGGGGTGCGCGAGAAGTTTCACACGCGATGGGGCCAGGGGGAGCGGGGTACGTGTATTACTGGGGTCCGTGGGAAGTTTCACACGCGATTGTCCTGGGTAAGTGTATTTCAGGAGTTCGCGTGAAGTTTCACACACGATTGGGCCTGGCCGAGCGTGGTACGTGTATTACTGGGGTGCACGGGAAATTTCACACGCGATGGGACCGGGGAAGCGGGGTACGTGCATTACTGGGGTGCGCGGGAAGTGTCACACGCGATTGGCCTGGGTACGTGTGTTTCAGGAGTTCGTGTGAAGTTTCACACGCGATTGGGCCTGGGTGAGCGGGGTACGTGTATTACTGGGGTGTGTGGGAAGTGTCACACGCCATTGGCCTGGGTACGTGCATTGCTGGGGTGCGCGGGAAGTGTCACACGCGATTGGCCTGGGTACGTGTATTTCAGGGGTTCGCATGAAGTTTCACACGCGATTGGGCCTGGCCGAGCGTGGTACGTGTATTACTGGGGTGCACGGGAAATTTCACACGCGATGGGACCGGGGGAAGCGGGGTACGTGCATTACTGGGGTGCGCGGGAAGTGTCACACGCGATTGGCCTGGGTACGTGTATTTCAGGAGTTCGTGTGAAGTTTCACACGTGATTGGGCCTGGGTGAGCGGGGTACGTGTATTACTGGGGTGTGTGGGAAGTTTCACACGCCATTGGCCTGGGTACGTGCATTGCTGGGGTGCGCGGGAAGCGTCACACGCAATTGGCCTGGGTACGTGTATTTCAGGGGTTTGCGTGAAGTTTCACACACGATTTGGCCTGGGTGAGCGGGGTACGTGTATTACTGGGGTGCGCGAGAAGTTTCACACGCGATGGGGCCAGGGGGAGCGGGGTACGTGTATTACTGGGGTGCGTGGGAAGTTTCACACGCGATTGTCCTGGGTACGTGTATTTCAGGAGTTCGCGTGAAGTTTCACACACGATTGGGCCTGGCCGAGCTTGGTACGTGTATTACTGGGGTGCGTGGCAAGTGTCACACGCGATTGGCCTGGGTACGTGTATTTCAGTGGTTTGCATGAAGTTTCACACGCGATTGGGCCTGGCAGAGCGGAGCACGTGCATTACTGGGATGTGTGGGAAGTGTCACACGCGATTGGCCTGGGTACGTGCATTACTGAGGTGCGCGGGACTTGTCACACGCGATTGGCCGGGGTACGTGTATTACTGGGGTGCACGGGAAGTTTCACACGCGATGGGGCCAGTGGGAGTGGGGTACGTGTATTACTGGGGTGCGCGGGAAGTTTCACATGTGATTGGCCTGGGTACGTGTATTTCAGGGGTTTGCGTGAAGTTTCGCACGCGATTGGGCCTGGCCGAGCGTGGTACGTGTATTACTGGGGTGCACGTGAAATTTCACAAGCGATGGCGCCGGGGGGGAGCGGGGTACGTGCATTACTGGGGTGCGCGGGAAGTGTCACACGTGATTGGTCTGGGTACGTGTATTTCAGTGGTTTGCGTGAAGTTTCACACGCGATTGGGCCTGGCAGAGCGGGGTATGTGCATTACTGGGGTGTGTGGGAAGTGTCACACTTGATTGGCCTGGGTACGTGCATTACTGGGGTGCAAGGGAAGTGTCACACGCAATTGGCCTGGGTACGTGTATTTCAGGGGTTCGTGTGAAGTTTCACATGCGATTGGGCCTGGCCGAGCGGGGTACGTGTATTAATGGGGTGCACGGGAAGTTTCACACACGAAGGGGCCGGGGGAGCGGGGTACGTGTATTACTGGGGTGCCTGGGAAGTCTCACACCCGATTGGCCTGGGTATGTGTATTTCCTTGGTTCGCGTGAAGTTTCACACGCGATTGGGCCTGGCCGAGCGGGGTACGTGTATCACTGGGGTGCGGGGGAAGTTTCACACGCTCGCCTACAACACGTATTCATGGAATCGAAAGTAGCTAAGGCATGCGCCCAAAAAGACGGGCCAATCCAGAAACACCTAAGCCAGCAGGAAGCAGGCGTATGTCGACCCGCGCATCACAAAAGTGCGCGCAAACAACAAACAAGCTCAGATGCCAGGATGAATATACCATTCCTAGCAGCAGTTGCCGTGGGATACCGCAGGAGGAGGAGGAGGATAGTCAGGGCCAGAATTTTTACACCCAGAACCAGCCTTTTTGGGATGCCTGATGACCACGTGTATGGGAGGTACAGGTTTCCACCTCACATAATACTCGACCGGGTCAGTGAGTGGGAGGATGACCTCACATCACCCAGGCTGTGCTCCCAAGCACTCAGCCCCCTGGAGAAAGTCCTTAATGTACTGCACTTCTAGGCCACTGGATCATTTCAGCGGACAAGTGCCATAGTGGCGGGGGGGTGTCACAGGCCACGCAGTCACGCTGCCTACACCAGGTCTTGGCCATCATCACTACACGCCCATCAGTCCGCAGGCACATATACCTGCCCAGAACACCTGCAGAAAGGCAGGCTGCCGGCCAGGATTTCTACGGGGTGACACAATTCCCCAAAGTGCTAGGTGCCATTGATTGCACCCATGTGGCTCTACGTCCCCCATGGCATCTGAGCACATGTATAGAAACTGCAAGCACTGGCTTTCCATCAACGTCCAGGTAGCATGTGATGCCAAGGGACTCATCACCTGAGTATATGCCAACTATCCAGGGTCCACCCACGACAGTTTTATTTACAGAATGTCAACACTAAACCGAGACCTAGAAGCTGGGCGGCATGGCGATACATGGCTGCTTGGTGAGTATAAATGCCACTGCACATGCATGCATGTCAGATACTGAGTAATGTCACAACCCCACTAATGATACCCATCACCACCTCCCCAGGGGACAGTGCCTACGCTCTGAGCACCCACATGATGACGCCAATTTGGAACCCCACCACGCCACCGCAGGTAAAATACAACACAGCCCACATTGCAACCCGGGGCATAGTGGAGCGCACATTCGGAGTGCTCAAGTCACGTTTTCACTCCCTTGACCGTTCTGGCGGGCAGCTGTTATACGCTCCCCCTGTAGTGTGCAGGATCATAGTGGCAGCATGTGTCCTGCACAACGTTGCAACACGCCGGGGCCTGGCTGTGGACATGGTGGTGACCCCACATCCCCAACCACATGCACGCCCGCTGCGCATGGGAGGTGAAAGGGCACGGGGTGAGGCAGCCCGTACGCAGCTGGTGGATAATTACAGCCTTGGCACATACCAGCTGACTATCAATGATGATGAGTCAAGTGACAGTCAACTGTCACAACCATACCAGCCTGAGATTGTTCACCTGGAAGTGTTCCATTGTGTGCATCCCTACCTACACAAACACCACCATTGCTGTGTCATCAAATGACACACTTCTATGCTGCTAAAATCATTACCCCCTTGCAAGATACAACGTGACAACAGTGCCATGTCACCCAACCCCTCCCCAGCACCGCCACCCAACACACTATGGCATGTCATGCTATGTGAGAGCAAACAAAGGAATCCCCAAAACATGACACAAGTGTCACAAAGTACAGTGTCCCAAATGGAAACTGGCCATATGCTCCCATTAATGTAGAACTGACAACGCACATGACCAAATACTTACCACACTACAATGCAGCTACCCAACCCCAAACATAGCATTGACATGATAGTACTAAGTTAAAGGATACGTAGTCTTACAACCTGGTGATGCTAGCACATTGACCACTTCCAACTCTACAGTGTTGGTGCCACGCAAATCTGGAAGTGCACTGCTTACAACATGAATTCCATCTCCAGAGTAGTCGGCCTTGTGAAGACATGAGGAATGAACCTGCAAATCAGGAGGGAGACATGGATGCACAAGCACACATCAATACACCATGCAGTGTACAATACTACAACAATATGCACTAGGAATGTATACACAGTATTGACTACAGACTGCCCACAAATGTCATGGGATTCCAACGTCACTGTGTAAGTCACTGTCACTTGGGCACACCCTTTACAAGCCCATGGAAACGGGAAGCAGGAGGGGTGTGTGTCTCACAAACCCAAGCATCTAACCCAAACTCAGGACAAGCCTGCATGTGCCCAGCCGGAATACAGTGGATGCCCACGGGAGCCACACAAGGCAACACACTGTAACAAAAAATCAAAAATCAAAAATGGCCATGTGGGAGCCAAGGGGGGTGGGGGAGGCCACCCAGGAGGTCCGAGGACAGGGTGCACACCAACAGCCACCTGTGTGGATGTTGTGAAAAAAAACACCTCCATGGGCTCATGGCCTGCATGGCTAGGCTATCATGAGAGATACAGAATCACTGTGGTCGCTCTCATCACTCTGTGCTGCTGCCGCCACAGGAGGTGGTGGTGCTCTGGGAGGCAGCCCACGCAAAGCCCTAGTCTGGTCCTCCATGGCAGCAAGGAGGAATATGGTGCGGAGATCCCCATGCACCACCTGACGTGATGCCCAGACCTCCTCCCGAGTTGCCTGCATCTCTGCTGAGAGCGTACGTGTGACCCGCTCCAGCAGCTGTTCTGTCCTCGTGACAGTGGAAGCCTCAAGGTCCACAAGAGTCTGCCTGAGGTGATGGACTTCTACCCTCAGGGCTTCCCTCTGGCCCTGGGACTCAAAAGAAATAGCTTCCCACAGAGTGTCCAGGGCCGCCCATCTGTCCCTGTTGGACGCCAACATGTCCTCCCTGAGTGATTGGCAAATGGAGTCTGTTGCCTGCTGTAGTTGCTCCATCTGCCTTTCTGGGGGGACAATGGAAGTGGCCACCCTCTCCATTCCTTGAGCCATCATCTCAGATGCTGCTGCCTGTTGGTTTGCCATACCGTATATGGATTGCTCCCATGCGGTATTGCCTGGTGGCGTACGGCCACCGCGTTGGTGGGCACCACACCTGTCTGGGGCAAGGCGAACTGTGCCTTGCTGTGTCGGCACTGCCTGAGGCTGCAGGACTGCATTCCCCCTCTGATCTGCTGTCCCAGGATCAGATGTTGCGGAGTGTGGGCCTGCATCCGTAACCACCAAAGGCGGACCTACCAACACTGACATCCCCATAGTGGGCTGTACCCTGGTGCAGGTGGGTCGTACAGAACAGAATCCCTTCCAGAAACACATACCTGCGAAGACACATAGGTCTCATCATCCGAATCAACACCTGAATAGAGGTCTGGGGAGGTGCACCCAGAGACACCCCTGGAGAGAATGGTCTGCAGCAAGAGTGGGTTCTCACCCACCACCACACCCCGTCCGCCACTGGTGGCCGGTCGTGCCTGAGATCCCTCCTGGGTCTGCACCATCTCCTCACCCTCAACAGCATCAAGTGCGTCATCCCCTGCAAAAACATGAAAGACAAAAAATTGAAACAGGCATTAGCACCATGGCACACAATTAGGCCTGACAAGCTACAGAACCAGTACTTGATTGACACATGTCCCACATGACTATAACCCTCCCATGCATGCACTGTCATTGAGTTTGAAGGGGAGGAAAATGCCAGACACTGATGACACCAAGATGGAAGAGCAACACATTAGCTGCATGCTGGCTAGCAGTGCCATCACACATTGGCCTGTGAGTGGCATGTCCAATCCACATACATGACACATGCCATCACACAGATGGCATGTACCATAGGCATGTCACATATTGTTTGACAATAGGGCTGAGAAATGCGTAGTGAAAGTGTGGGAATTAAAACAATCAGCCTGGATGAACACTGAAAAATACGGAACAATGTTGTTGCAAGATGCCACTTCAAGGGCAACTGGCGTGATGTTGCACAAAATGTCTACTGTGGGCAGAAGGGATACTGTAATACCCAAATCCAGGGGCGCAGAATGTTTTGGATGAAGCACATGGGTGACCCAAACCACTCAGGCACACACACCCTCACCTGGCACTCAATCAGAACCCCTCACACACACAACATACACATGGATCACACACACATGCATGTGCACTCACCAGACAATGCCTCGTAATCTGGCAGTTCTCCCACACCTTGGATCTGTTCCTCTGTGATGTAGGTCCCAGCAACAAACTCATGTACAGTGAATTCAATGTCCTCTTGTGGAGACCCACCTCCAGTCACCAGAGTAGCGGCATGACTTGAGGCCAGCTTTTTCTTTGCCCTGCGCTTAAGGTCATTCCAGCGCTTGTAGCACTCACCAGCTGTGCGCCTCACAAATCCAAGGGCACTTTTGTTGTCCGAGACGTTTTGCCAGTGTGCCTGACGTCGAGCAGGTGTGTTCTTGCACCCTGAAGTGATCAACATTTCGCTGTCATGTGCGGACACATACTGCACAAGTGCATCACGTTCGGCATCATTGAAGCTAGGCTTCCTTGGCATGCCGGACTGCGTAGCCGTGTCTGGGGTATCAGCCTGTACTGGACGAGCACTCTTCCTCTTTCTTTTGGAAGGTGGTGGGGATCCTGAGTGGCCTATGCTGCTCTGGCCACTAGGGGCAGGAGCACCAGTGGACTGGGTAGTTGGAGTGTGGGAATGCACACTGAGCATGGGACTTGGTGCAGGCATTGGCTGAAGTGTGATGTAGTCAGGGGGAACGTTAGCAAGATGGACTGGGACCAACACTGCCCTGGCCGGGAGAGTCAGAGCTGGGGTGGATGGAGCTGCAGCTGCCACTGCAGCCTCCCCACCCTGGCTACTTGGGGCAGCAGATGACATAGCTGCCCCTGATCCACGTGGCCTGGTGACACCAACTTGCACCGCCACACGTGGCCTAGACTTGGCAACCTGGATGTCAGCCTGGGAGTCACCCTGTGCCAGGTCAGGTGCCACAATGGGCCGGTCCAACAAGGGCTTAGCAGAGATGGTGTCAGCCACGTTTTCCTCAACCATGGGGGGGCATGGGTGTCCCTGACTGGTCCTCCACACATGGGGGGATAGGGGTACCCTGCAAATCCCGGCCACGTCCCCTACCGCACCCACCTCTTGAGGCTCGGCCACCTTTGCCACCCTTACCGCTTGGTCGCCTCCCAACCATGGCACTGATGTTGCTGTGCGTATGGGAGTTGCAGTAAACTATTGTCCTGGGCAATTGGGGGTCAAAGGGTAGGGTACTAGATGGAATTCGTACCCTAGTGCTCTATCAAGGCTGTATGTGACCCCCGGGGAAAGATGACGGGTCACGCAATGCACAGGCACCCCAAAAACAGAAAATAACATGCACGCAACTCCTCATAGACCACATGCGTGGAAAAATGAACCCGCACTACGCTGTGGCACCCAGAAACACAAAAATGAACGTACGCGTGTTACACACAGCCTACAATGACCTCTGAAGGGGTACGCGACACACGGGGCAAGCACAGTTGGTAAATACGTAAAAAGAGCGTGAAAAATATGCACGTGTGCGTGTTGGCAACACCCCCACCAAAAGAAGAATTGTACGCTGCCTGAGGAGACAGGACAAAAGAAGAAGTGAACGCTGTTTGAGGAAACAGGCCCAACAGAAAATCAGAAAAAAGCTGTCAGAGGTAACAGGGAGTACGAACTAGAAACGATGTGAAGTAAATCGCGTGTGAACCGACAAGAAGTACAGAAATCACCCACTCCCTCTCCATGAAAAGCACGTACAAGGAAATGACGTGCTACACACACCTTTTGAGCCAGCCCACATGTCCAACGTGACTTCCGCGTATACGCGCTAAGGCCCTATCCTCCAATTACATGAGCTGACACTCGGACGTGCAGTTCTTGGACGTGTAACCTGCACCTGGGTTCAGGGAAACAACCGCGCGTGCAAGTCACAGACGCGCTTACGCGCTAAGGGCCTTTGGTCCAATGAAATCGCGTACGTGTGCTGACGCACTTACGCGCTAAGGGCCTTTCCTCGAATTACACGCTGACGTGCAAGATTTTCACGTGCCAAATCACTCCGTATCAAGCTGGCCACACGTTCGCACACGGAAGACCACGCACCTGCCCAGAAGGCCGAATTACTGCACCCCAGAGCCCCGAGCATGCTCCCACCTGCCATCTGCTGCTGCCTGATTGCCTGCTGCCCACGTGCCCTGCCATTTTCTGCCTGCACGTCGGCCCGGGGTGCTGTTGCTGTGACCACCCCTGCTGGAACTGAAGACTCCTGACTGCTATTCCATCGCTCCACAGCCCAGCCTCAGGACCCAGTTGCCCACCCACACCTGCCTCTGGGGTTGCCATGTCGGGCACTACACCATCTGGCACCACTGGCAACCCCCAGCCAGAGAGGCAGAGGGCCACCAGCCTCACTGCCACCGAAGTTGGTGTCCTGGTGGAGCAAGTCCTGGGGCAGTATGATGCCCTCTTCGGAAGGTCGGCCGCAGACAAGGAAGGACGGACTCGGATCTGGACAGACATCGTGACTGCGATCAACGCGGAGGTGGTGGCAGTCTGCGGCTTCCAACATGTCAAGAAGCGCTGGGAGGACTTCAGGTCCAGGACCCTCAACAAGGCCCGGCACCTCTTGAAGGCAGCGGATGCTAAGGGGCTTCAGGGCCACCTGTCAGAACATCAGATGAGGGTCCTGGAACGCATATGCCCAGCGCTCCACATCCAGGTCCTTGAGAGGCAGACCCGTCTGGAGTTGAGCGGTAAGTGTACATGCATACTGATTGGAAGCTGTGCGTGTGGTGGTGTGCCAGTAGTGTGCAGGTTGTACATGTGGTTTTGTAGGGCCATGTATGGATGTATATGTACAGGGCTGTGAGGCTGACACATGCAAGTCCTTTCATGTGTGAGACACATGGATGGTGTATGTGTGGTTAAGCATGCAGGCCAAATGCAGATGTGTGAGCACACATGTTTGGATTACTGTGTATGTAAGTTGGCATGATTGTGGTGTCACACATGGATGTTGGTTCCAGCTGCATGTATCTGCACCGTGTACAAGTGCATGTGTGTGTATTTGACATGGGTGCAACAGTGATGCAACATGGATGCATGTGACACTGATATGTAGAAGACTGATTGCCAGATGTGACATGGATGCCAATCTCATCACTGCGACAGTTGGCGGAGGTGTACACATGCATGTAATTGTGGTGGCGTGTGTGCATGTCTAGTGCACTCCCTGTGTTTCATGTGATGTCTGGCTCACCTTTGGCTGCTCATGCTGTTGTATGTGTATGGATGGTGCTGGCTGTTGCAATATGGCTGTGGAATAGCTCATGTGTGTGAGTTGCAATGACATGTGTGTTGGGGATTGTGATGCCATGTCTGAAGTTTGACAATGCCACTCATGTACAACTGTCATGTGTGTATGAGTCCATTGTACAGTGCCCTGATGCCTTTCTCCTATCTCTCCCTGTCTGCAGCGTCAACTGATGAAGAGGGCGGAGAAGGTGCTGTGGAGCACAGTGGCAGGGATCGCACCACCAGCCGGAGACGCAAGGCCCGGCTCCCCTCCAGGTTGTCATCTCATTGGGGAGTGAGGAGTCCGGTACCGCGTCCCAGGTCGCAGCTGCTGAGGGGAGGTCCAAGAGACGGAGGTTGGAGTTGGACTCCTCGGCAGCCGAAGGGGCAGCTGAGACCCCACAGGGCCCGATGGAGGAAGATGGCACGGAGTCATCCAGGTTGCTGGGGGGTTTGGTGCAGGAGGAGGCCGTGCAAGGGACAGAGACGTGGTCTGGAGGTGGGGATTCCACTGGTGCTAGTGGTGCAGTGCAGGGGCAGGGACAGGAGGCAGCACAGGCTGCCGCGGAGGTGCCTGTGTGTAATCCTGTCCCCCGATCCTGTGACTGCATCATCTTGCACCAGCAGGGATACCTACGTCCAGACCCGTTCCCAGGGAGGGGATTGGCTTACATCAACTGGCCTTCCTCTCCCTGCGGATGTGGCTATCCGGCACCGGGTTGAGCCTGTCCTGGGTGGGGTGGCGTTGCGTCAACATGCCATGCAATCTGACCTGCAGTCTTTTCATGAGGAGAGTGCACGTCTTCTCGCATGGCTCGTTGACCGCGTTGACCCACTGGGACAGCACACCAGGGCCAGATTCCTCCGTTTTCTGGACCTTGTTCCGACCCCCTCCTCAACTGAACCCCCTATGCACCAGTCGTCCTCCGTGCCATCTTCCCACCCATGTGTCACCTGGGTGCCCTGTGGAGCTGCCTCTGACCCTTCGGCCAGGCTGGTGGAGGACACATCCGTGACACAGTCGGGAGTCGGACGTCCTGCAGGGGTGGCCACCTCAACAACTGCACCCCAGCTGGAGGAGGATGTGCAGGCAGCAGGAGCCAGGGCACAGGCAGCGGCACAGCAGCAGCAGCAACAAGGTGGGAGCAATGATGGCTCGGGGCCTTCATCATCGGCGGGGCAGGCATCGGCCGGAGGGCAGGAGGACCCTGGACGGGAAGTGTCTTCCGTGTGGCAGCGGTTGGGCCATGCGATAGATGCGGAGCGGCAGCTGGCGGAAGAGGCATGGCTCACGATGGTCAGGGCGGAGAACTCCATGCATAGGGCCCTGAGGTGGGCCGAGTGCCTCGAGGCCATTCGCAGGGACCTGGAGTTACAGATGTCATCGTCCGTGCAAACCCTCGGGGCCATGGAAGAGGACCGCCTCCGGGACATCGAGCAGGAGTTCGATGATGCCCTGGCCTGGGACATCAACATGTGAGCCGTTGGACTTGCCCGCTGCCCTTGTAAATAGTTAGATAGTGTTAGGTTTCCTTTGCTTTTTTCTTTATTTTGGTTGCGCTTGGACAATGCACCACGTTTCTGTATATAGTTTTTCATTAGGTAGTATTTTTTATAGGTTTCATTTCCTCAGTTGGGATCATGGACCCTGGATTGTTCATCTGTATATAGTTCCTATTGGATTCATCTTTTTATTTTTTGATTTCCCCATGGAGCAATGTTTTTCCATTGGATTTGCTTTGTTGGACTGTGACTTTGGACACCTTTCCTTTGGATTATGATTTCTTGTTTTTCATTATTTCACGGACATGCAGCTTTTCTTTTTTATTCCCATTGTTGTTTGTTTGATTTTAATTCCATTCATGTTGCTTTTAATACATTATTTTCTTCATACTTCCATGTGTGGTATTATCTCATTGGTGTCATGCATGTCATGATATGGGTTTTCACATTCACTTGCAACCAATGTGTGTGTGTGACGGACATGTGTTCATTTACATACTTGCCATTGGGGTTGTATCATGTAATTGCCTTTTCTATGTGGGTGGATGCAATACTTGGTAGGCTCTTTGGTCTGGGGAGGCTGGCCATAACGGCCAAGATTGAGGATCATCATGACCTGGAGGCAGTGGGACATGAGTGGGGGCCTGCTGGCAGGTGCCCCGCACTGCTGGGGGATGGGGGTGCAAGGGGACATGAGTGGGACATGAGTGGGGGCCTGCTGGCAGGTGCCCCGCACTGCTGGGGGGTGGGTGTGCAAGGGGACGTGAGTGGGGGCCTGCTGGCAGGTGCCCCGCACTGCTGTGGGGTGGGGGTGCAAGGGCGTAATGCGTTGGTGATCACTAGTGCAAGGTGACATGTGGCTTGGCTTGGGGGCATGCCCATGGTGGATGGGCTGCCTTTGGGACATGACCAGGGGTGCAGGGTAGTCCCCTGTGGTGTGGTCTGCCTGCAGGGGCCGTGGAGGGTGTAGAGGAAACACCTGGGAGGACCCACACTGCCAATTCACATGTAGGACTCCCCTGCACCCCCAAAATACACGTACACCACTCGCACAGGGCCTATTGCGTGTGAAACTTGCCCGCACCCCAGTAATACACGTACCCTGCTGAAATCGCGTGTAGAACTTCCCCGCACCCCAGAAATACACGTACCCTGCTGAAATCGCATGTGGAACTTCCCGCGCACCCCTGTTATACACATACCCTGCTGTAATCGCGTGTTGAACTTCCCCGCACCCCAGAAATACACGTACCCTGCTGAAATCGCGTGTAGAACTTCCCACGCACCCCTGTAATACACGTACCCTGCTGGAATCATGTGTGAAACTTCCAGTGCACCCCTGTAATACACGTACCCTGCTGAAATCGCGTGTGGAACTTCCCGCGCACCCCTAAAATACACGTACCCAGGCCAATCGCATGTGAAACTACTCGCAAGCTCCTGAAATACACATACCCCGCTCCCCCAGGCCCGATCGCGTGTGAAACTTCCTGCGCACCCCTGAAATACACATACTCAAGCCAATCGCGTGTTGAACTTCCCGCGCACCCCTGAAATACACGTACCCAGGCCAATCGCGTGCGAAACGTCCTGCGCACCCCTGAAATACACGTACAGAGGCCAATCGCATGTAAAACTACCCACGAGCCCCTGAAATACACGTACCCCGCTCCCCCAGGCCCGATCGCGTGTGGAACTTCCCGCGCAGCCCTGTAATACACATACCCTGCTGTAATCGTGTGTTGAACTTTCCGCGCACCCCTGAAATACACGTACCCAGGCCAATCGCGTGTGAAATTTCCCGCACACCCCTGAAATACATGTACCCAGGCCAATTGCGTGTGAAACTACCCACGAGCCCCTGAAATACACGTACCCCGCTCCCCCAGGTCCGATCGCGTGTGAAACTTCCCGCGCACCCCTGAAATACACGTACCCAGGCCAATCGCGTGTAAAACTACCCGCGAGCCCCTGAAATACACGTACCCGCTCCCCCAGGCCTGATCGCGTGTGAAACTTCCCGCGCACCCCTGGAATACACATACACAGGCCAATCGCATGTGAAACTACCGGCGAGCCCTTGAAATACACATACCCCGCTCCTCCAGGCCTGATCGCATGTGAAACTTCCCACGCACCCCTGAAATACATGTACCCAGGCCAATTGCGTGTGAAACTACCCGCGAGCCCCTGAAATACACGTACCCAGGCAAATCGCGTGTAAAACTTGCCGCGCACACCTGAAATACACGTACCCAGGCCAATCGCGTGTAAAACTTCCCGCACACCCCTAAAATACACGTACCCAGGCCGATCGCGTGTGATACTTCCCACGAGCCCCTGAAATACACGTACCCCGCTCGCCCAGGCCCGATCGCGTTTGAAACTTCCTGCGCACCGCTGGAATACATGTACCCAGGCCAATCGCGTGTGAAACTACCCATGAGCCCCTGAAATACACGTACCCCGCTCCCCCAGGCCCGATCGTGTGTGAAACTTCCCGCGCACCCCTGAAATACACATACCCAGGCCAATCGTGTGTGAAACAACCCGCGAGCCCATGAAATACACGTACCCTGCTCCCCCAGGCCCAATCGCGTGTGAAACTTCCAGCGCACCCCTGAAATACACATACCCAGGCAAATCGCATGTAAAACTTCCCGCGCACCCCTGAAATACACATACCCAGGCCAATTGTGTGTAAAATTTCCCGCGCACCCCTGAAATACACGTACCCAGGCCAATCACGTGTGAAATTTCCCACGCACCCCTGAAATACACGTACCCCGCTCCCTCAGGCCCGGTCGCGTGTGAAACTTCCCGCGCAGCTCTGGAATACACGTAACCAGGCCAATTGCGTGTAAAAATTCACGCGAACAACAGTTATACATGTACCCCACTCGCACAGGCCCTTTCGCGTGTGGGAGTTACTGCGAAACCCGTAATACACGCTCCCTGCTTGGCATTTGCTGTTTGGCAGTCCGGTAAACTGGTCCAGGTTTGGCGCAGCCCTTTGCGCTGGATTAGGGATTTTGATGGCTTTTCCTTGTGCGAGGGCGTTCTTGGGGGCATAACTGGCGCTGCTTTTGGAGGCTAAAATCCATGAATACGCTGTGCGCAGAAATCGATTTTAGTGCACGCGGCTGGCACAGACATTCGCACGGGAACACTGTGCGCCAGCCGCGTGCGCCACTTTTGTGCGAATTTCTATGAATTACCCTGTTAATTTTAAAAGAAAACGGTAACATTTTAAAATTTGGAAAATACTTTTATTTAACAAACAAATATCAGAGATGAACAAACTAATTCCATTTCCAAATAATTTGTAGCAATGACTCTAAGGCCAACATTGAAAATGTTCATGGAGAGACACATGCAGTCAATTTCGCATACACAAAGTATGCGTTTCTGTGAAAGCACTCGATTTGTTTGCACAGGTATTTCCAACACGGCCGCATCACTGTGGTTTTGCACCACCATAAATGATATTAAGTTGCTCCTTGTCGCTAGTTCAGCATAGGGACAGAGTGGCCCTGGCCTGTCATCCCATAACATTATAATGGACAGGCACCCAGTCACCAACAGTGGCATCTGGTGTGGAAAGAAGCTATCACTCGGCATCTGGAAACTATGGCACGCACAGTATGGCAAAATGAAGCTAGGCGGAAAACGTAAGAGAAAATCTGTGTCAATACCCAACCTTTAGGAAACATTTCCTAAACAGACACAAAGATTGTGGAAAATTCTACACAAATGTAAGTTGGCAAACATGACATTTTAAAGAAATATTAGAGTTGACCATGGATACATATAATGACACCCTACAAATGCACATAAACAGCACTCGCCATAAGGGTTACAAAAAGGACAACTACACAGTGAGATGGTAATTCAGTTATGGAGGCAGCATTAATGGACAAGCAAGAAAAAATTACATGTCGTAATGTTACACAAGACCAAAAGAACGTGCAAACTGATACACAAAGCTATGTGGGCAAGCATAACATTTCAAAGAAAAAGAAATAACGGTCACCAATGGTGACTCGAGTCATAGCCTGCAAACGCGAACAATGTACACTCTTTGTTGTTGGAGGAAAATTACAACTGCGCAAAAATATAATACTTCAGTTACATGGTCACAATTAGTGTACAGTCGTCAAAATTAAATTTACATCATCTTGACAGCCTCCATTATTTTTGCCAAAGTCAGACAGCAAACTGTTCGCATCAAAGAATCTTCGTGAACTGATATTTCATGTTCCTTACAAATGTTTTTAAAATATAGCCTTACCAAATAGATTTTTTTTTCCAAGCTTTCATTCCTTGCGTAGCTTTTAAAGTTTCACTTTCGCTCAAGGTCAAAAAACAATAGCCCCTTATGAATTGACTTGGATGCGTGTGCCTACTGAGCTTGCAACCAAAAATGCAAATCAACTGACCTTCACTCAGAAGGCAAATACATTCTCACTTTGCAACAACATATGAGCATCCTATCATGAGAACCGCTACTCCCATACGCCGCGTAAACCACTGTTTCCATCACACTCTCCAGGTGGCCACCTAAGATTTCAAAACATAGGATGCCAGTCCGACTTCAAAATGAATCTGAAAACATTGTAACACATAAACAGGCATTGGTCGCCGTGCATTGAGCACCAACTTCCACTTTACCGTATGAATTTGGTGGCAAGAAAACACCACTTTTTCAATTTTCCGTGGCCACATTCCATTCCAACCTAAATAAAGCTCACCTTCGGAAACATTATTTCATAATTGTAACAAGTGCATTAGTGTCTTGTTTTGTATGTGTTACTGGCAATGTCTGTGTACACCAAAACATGAACAAAATATGGCAGAGGATGCGAAGAAATCTGACACACTTCACGCTGTTCCACAACCAATCAGTGAAAGCGCCACATGTCCGCGGACATGACGCTATTGATTAGCCAATCCATTTCTTGTCCGCGGAGCGAACAGGGAAGTGTGACCGCGGAGCGACATAGATATCACTAATTTTTCAAGACCTCATTTTTCATCGTTTTAAAGAAAAGTACTGGACAGATTTTCACCAAATTTACAAAAGCATGCTTTCGAGACCAAGCCACCGCTCCTGCTGAAAATTTGGTGAAAATCTGTCCAGCGGTTTGGGCTGTAGGCATGCGCAAAGTTTTTCACCCATTCAGTCCAATGGAAAAAAAGACGTTTTGGGACCCCCCCTATAACTTTGCCCCCCCTGGACCAAACCTCACCAAACTTTGCAAACAAATTCAGAGTGGGCCATATACTTTCTTTTTTTGCAAAGTTTGGTGAGGCTTGGTCCAGGGAGAGCGAAGTTATAAGCCACCCAAAAAAGTGCTCTTCCTATGGAAACAGCAACTTAACCATAACTACACGGTCACTATTGTGGCCGTGTAATATATATATATATATATATATATATATATATATATATATATATATATATATATATATATATATATATATATATATATATATATATATATTCTGCTTCAGCTCATCAGGGGCAATTTAATAAAACGACAGCCTAGTCCGTAACATTTTGCATGTCAGTATGGCAATGTTCTTCCATTTTTACAAAACGCATTCTAATTAATTAGGAGGATGCAATTTATTCCCCACATACCTAAACTTGTGCTCCACCCGTTCTCCAATTCTCAAATTTGGAACATGCTCAGTGCAGCTAGGAACACCTTTTAGCTGGACAATACCATTCCCTAAATCACAGATGGAGGAATTTTATATCATCAAAGTCTTCTTGAAATTATCTAAAAAAAAAAACATACATGTATACAGTGTGATTTGTAGTTTCTGAGAAAAAGCAACAATTGTGATAGTCCATTTAAACTATGGGGATTCTTCATATGTGCACATATGATCATCCCTTCCTCTGTGCCATTTGCCACACTTGGACAGCCAGTGACCATGTTTTTTTTTACTTGTGTTATCCTCTTTGTCGTTTGAAGTTGGTAGCTGCCGGTCGTAAAACCTGGGGTCATGGCAACACAGAGATACCCCTCCCCACATTCCTGTCATGCACTAGCTACAATATTTGGGCTACTCAAAACTGCCCTCAGAGGCAGCAGGTCTAGGGAAACTTGTTTTCCAACACTCTTCGGGCCACATTTTTTTGCAGTTCTAAACAGTTGTGATGCAAGCCATGCTTTGAGAGGGGGAGTTCTTCATGATTTTTGCCCAGAGGCACACTATTTGTCCTTTGTTTAAAGCAACTCACATATTGCATTTTTTAACAACAGCCTCGATTCTTTGACACAGAGTGTGTTTTCAGGGTTCACTTTGCTTTTGCGCTAAAAAGACACGGCTATTTCATTCAGTCATTAATAAAATACACTTTTAATTATCTGCTGTTCATTTTTCTGCTGAAAAGTGAGTCTGTATTGTCACAGTGCACCACACTTTGATGGATGGCAGTCTCAGTGAAAATGCCGCATTTATTTTTCAGTCAGTAATGTGATGTGCTTTTCCAATCTGCTCTTGGATTATATTTTAGTTTTAGCTATCTCTGAATTTCCACTGCAGAAAAACACCCACATAGTCTGCCTCGGGCCAACAGGAATTTTTCATGGCAAAAACGTTGGCTTTTTTTTTCCAAGTGCATTCTGGTATTTTGCATGTGAAGCATAAAATGCATTACTTTTTGTCAACACACACAGCATGTCTTTTCCCTGACATCTTTATGTTGGCAGAGGAACATTTTTTCTCATTTCTTGCTTTAACTTGCAAACACATATAGAAAGCCGGTGTTGGTGTCAGTGTTTAAAAATCCAGTTTTTCATGTGAAAAGGACCTTTGAATTTCTTCTGTCTTTGTGAACTCAAATGCAGCTTTTCCTTTGTTAATGACAGGCAAGCCTATTTCACATGCCCCTTCAGTTTTGTTGGTTTGGGGCCTTTGATTATGCCCCACATCTCAACTAGCTCATTTGTCTCCTCTCCTCCGACTATCCTCCCTGCTATTCTCCACCCTCCCCACTAATGCTACCTTAGCTCTAATACCATCCTTCAGTCAAACTGTCTTTCACTCTCCAATACCCACATGATTTCTACTCAGTTCCTCTCATTGCCTACCCCTTTCTACTTTTACTTGCTCCCTCACACTCTCTCTAACCACCAGCCATTCTCTCACTCTTGCTAGATACGATACATTTCAATTGGCATCACTCTCTCTCACACACAATTCCTTACTTGAACTCAACCAAAACAGCACTGACTTCCCAGCACTCCCAGCCTGCTCTTTCTGTCCACAAACATCCCTCCTGATCTCACCAAAACTCATTTCATTCATCTTTAATTCTCTTAGGTTTGTATTGCCTAGCAAATGTTGCTGTGGTACTCCCATCTGCCCCATTGCTTTTCTTGACCTTATCGGGCCAGTCTCCTTCTGTTCTTCCCTAAGGCTTTAGGTTTTCCTTCTGCACATTTGAAGAATGTCTGCTAGGCTTTGCCTCCTCCCTGTTTGCCAGCATTGGGTCCATGGTGGTGACAGAACCAAATTGCATTCACTGTGCCGCTTCTGTGCAGCAGGTGAGATCTACCTTTCTGGTGCTTGTTCTGTTGAGGAAATCATGACATAGAGTTTTTTTTTGGAATTTTCTATGTCAAGCATTCTGTAGGAGTTTGTTTGGTCTGTTGTAGCTATGCCATACATTTCTTGCTAAAGCTTGGGGAACTCTGGGAGATGTTGTCCTGACAAAAAGTCAGAAAGACCTGACCAGAAAAGAGGCTCCTGGGAATTGTGGCAATGGCAGTGGTACCAATGCTTGAAAACTATAGAGAGTTTAAAACAGGGGTCCACCTCAACTCCCTCTAACTACCTCTGGGGTGGATCAAGCTCTGGCTATGCCTTGAAAGTTAGCCTACCCCAGATTGAGAGGGGTCCCTGCTGCCCTCTGCCAGTGTCATGCCCCTGGCTCTTTCACACCGGTTATTGGCCAACACAAATTTCAGTTGTTTATACACATTTATTCAGCATGCTTTTGCACACAGGTTAGTTACAGAGAAGGACTCAAGGGAAATAAGAACAATGATGAAGAAGAAAATAGGAAGGAACAGCAATGGTGAAATGAAACATTGCCCAACACACAATTAGTCAAGCAGACACAGTGATAAAGAAACTTGGTGGTAGAAGTGACTATCAGTACAGCAGTGCCAATAATTTGATCAGGAGACAATTGGTTGTTATTTAATTGATAATATTAGATATGTTGTAATATTGCAGTCTGTCTACACAAAGGCAGGCATTCACATGCACTAGTATATCACACCTTGCTTCCTTACCTTAATGCCATTATTTATGAGAGCTTTATGAATGTATCACATTTTATATCAGCTGCCTCTGCTGCTATGGCCACAAATTGCAGCCCTGATCTACCTTAAATATTTATAGTGCACAACCTTTCGGGAATCAGCTTATCATTTCACTACTAGGTGACTCTTTGTCATTCAATGGTTGTGGGTGCACCTGCTTATTCTGGTGCTGCTCCTGGCCACAGGCATTCACTGAGTGGGAGGAGGGTGTTATGTAGGCATCCTTTCAAGCTATTAGGCATTCAGACACTGTTACTCAATAGAACACCAGTGGCGGAGTGTGGCTGCGAGTGTACAGTCTCTGGCAGTCTCTCTACTGTTTCTACGGTTGCTGTGGGTGGTGCTACTACCCTTCTGTACCTACAAGAACCCTTCATTCAGCGGAGCGGACCGCGGAGTGTGGCTGCGAGTGTGCAGTCTCTGGCAGTCTCTCTACTGTTTCTACGGTTGCTGTGGGTGGTGCTACTACCCTTCTGTACCTACAAGAACCCTTCATTCCGCGGAGCGCACCGCAGAGCGTGGCTGCGAGTGTGCAGTCTCTGGCAGTCTGTGCATGGCTGCCATGGCGGCCGTCTCTGAAACTTCGCCACTTTTGGACATTGCCTCTGCTACCGTGCCAGACTCTATGGATCTTGAGGAGGGCCGTTTGCTTAGAAGCGCTTGGCCCCGAATTGCCCAAAAACAGCACCTTCACCCTCGAAGCGTCATGAGCCTCTTAACCTCGGATTCTTCACACTGCCAACTACAATCTCAAACCCCCCCTCGGGCCGCAAGAAAAATCCCCGCCACAATGGCGCGAGGAAGTCAGGCTGACACAGAAATTCAGCGCGATGACACACAGCGCGGCGCAGCTCCCCATTCACCTCCCGGTCCGGTGGTGCTGTGACTCCCGTTGTCACTTCTGCAGCCGCGGATTCCTCCCTCACAGCTCCGAGCCTGGGATACCTCCGGAAGGAGGACCGAGGCCCGTGAGCGGGGGGGGAGCCCGCAAAGTGCCCTTCAGCCGCCAAATCGGACCCCATTCAGGGGGAGGTGCTTGAAGACGCCAAGAAGGCGGCTCCCGCTGAAGCATCGAGTGCGGAGAGTAGTGGAGGGAGGGGACTTCTTCCCCCACCCCCGGCAAAGATAACGCCACCATCGCCCCTCCTCGTGGGTCAGAGGGAAAACAGAGAACTGAGAACTGAACAAAGTCCTCAAATTACCTTCGCCAACTCTCTGATACAAATTGAGGCACAAGTCCACTTGGGCTCGGACTTGCCAGCCCCTATTCTCCTGGAGGAAACCTGTCCCTGCCTTCCGGCGGACCAGAGGGGCGAGGGAACTCAAATTGTCAAACAACTCGATCCCATTTTACTTCCGCTTGCGGATATGAGCCCTTCCCCCTGCACAGAAACTTCAAATCCAAAAAAATGTCGCTGGAAGGAGGTAGAGGCACCTGATTCTAGAAAACCTTGTCTTCTCAGAAGAAAAGGCCCGCTGAAGCAAAAAACGCAAAAAAAAATCTTTACAAGTCTAGCGTCGAACAAAACTAAACCTAGCGGCCACCCCGTTAAAAAACCATGGAATCCTGAGTCCATAAAGCCCTCAGTGGCAAGTCTAGTTACAGACTTTTTCCACGCCTTCGCTCCGGATTCGCGGAGCAGACAAGTGGACCTCACCGATGAGGAAATCTTGGAAGCAGTTAAAACGTGTCAACCCCCAGAAAAAACAAGGAAAAGGTCCCCGGCGCCAGATCAGCTGCCAAAGATGAAAGACGCCTCAAAGCCGCAAACGGCTCAAATCTCTCCAACGCGGCTGCCGCGGGCCCAATCCCCGAAGGAACCGTTTCTTGACCTGCCTGGCGAAGTCTTATCAGCTGAACCAATTGACAAGGGCGCAGTCGCCCAAACTACACCGACAAATTATAGTGAAAAGTCTCCTTTGGTCCTCACGGGAAAACCAGTCCTGGTCAACCAAACAAATACACTCGGCACGGTACATGGTTCTACTCATTCAAACAAGCAGACCAACAAAGATCTGCCGGGACGCTCAAGCCCAAGGCGGCCCCATTCCATTCACCCTTCAACAGCCTTAGACCAAAGGGTGGTGGCACCTTCAAAGGCTCGGATGCTTGAAACTACACCGCAAGCACCATGCCAAGCATCTGCCAACATAAGGCAGCAATGCCGCCTGTATCAGGACAGCCTGTTGGCCGACCTTCAAAATAAACCGACTCACTCGGACAGAATCAGACATGGATCCTTAGAGCTAGCATCCTCTCCTGTAGTAAGAAGACTTTTAAATGAGAGTCAAACAACAACTCCAAACCCGAAAGGCCCCACGCATCAACCAGTGTACCAAACGGACTCTCCTTCGCAAAACAAGAGGGACATTCTACCAATTATGTCAGCGGTCACCATAGCGCTAAATCCATTTATTAAACTCTACGAGGGGATAAATGAGTCCTTAAAAGATCATACCTCGATTCAAGCAAAGATGTATTCTAAATTAACCTTTTTAGAAGGCTACATCACCGCCCTCGATGGCAAATTGTCAAGCCTAAAATCGGACGTAGTTAAAGGAAACAAGGCTTTCGCTGAAGTTCACTCAGAAAATCAGATGGAAGTCGGGGCAGGTGGTCAAAATAGGCTGGTACAACCTCCTACCATAGCCTCCACCTCGGCTATTCAAAGGCCTACTACTGCGGTTGTAAATAGATTAACACCGGAAGAAGTAATTGACATCACAGATGAACCACCGTCACTGCCTCCTCTCCAACATTCTACGGGGGAACAGATGAATGTGCATATTCGATGTTCTCTCCAACGAGACCAGACCTCCACCCACAAAGAGGTGTGGTCCAAAAAATAAACAAAAAAGATAAACAAGCTACCTCGCGGATCTTTACTCCAATCCTGAGAACAGAGGCAACTCAAACTACGGCTCAAATTTCGGTTCTACCACCGGTTACACAAAACTTGAACAAAGCCTCTCCCCGTTCAACGGAGGAATTTCTGGCAGAGGCGGACATGATGAACCTCTCTCAGCATCTTGATGACCCTCAAGCCCAGCAACAACTGAAGGAAGGAAAGAAAGCACGGGGGCTTCTGCTGCTTCGCCAGTGGTTCAGGGCGCTTTGGCTGACTTGAACACTATTGAAGATTCATCAGAAGACAAATCATCCCCAAAGTTCAGCACCCTGGAAGATCGCAGGAAGAAAATACATCAGGGGTACAGACACAATCTCCCTATTTCCCCTAACTATCGAGTTGTGTCATTTGTGTCCCCAGGGGTCCAAGAGCGCACAAGGCGGATCCCCGGCATACAACAAGCACGAGAAAAGGTTGGCGCTTAGGTTTGCGACTGGCATTCCACGTCACAAAGCTCCAAACATTCGAGTGGAAAAACAAATGACAGAGGGAAACACACAAATTCCCACTTTTCCTCACAAACCAAACAATACCGAAAAACCAACTTACACGTAAGAGCATCTCCTATTAAGCTGGTCCAGCATCCCGAAAAACAAAGACGACATAATCCTAAATAGAAGAGGATTACTTGCATTGTTTAGCCTCGTACCAGCTCTACGTGGAATTAAGTTGTCTGACCTACAGCTAGTGGACCCTTACCACTCAAACTTCCGAGCAAAAGCCTATATTTACCTTGCCTCAACGAGTGCAAAAAAGGAAATCGTTCGAGCTGAAGAGGACTTGGCATTCCTTGGTTTCATTTTGGAAAACCAAAATCAGAAATCTCACTCTCACCAGTCAGGAGACCGAGGGTGCAATTTGAGACGAAACGTCAAAGGTCGAGACAACGAAAACAGGAGTGAAAGGAAAAGTCACTCCGATCCCATGCAAGTTTCTGAAAGCCACATTCAGAAGCCCCCAGCTTCCATCAACGCGTCTTCAAACCGAAAATCTGAACCGCTGGGTATAAAGAAGACCTTTGACTGCAAGGGGCCTTACTCGGCTAATTCGAAAGTCGTAAAGGTGACACCTATACCCGATACTTCCACTGTTCCGAGTAACGCCACACATTGTTCAGCTAACAAAGACCTCTCGGACAGCATCAATCAGCCAAAAGACAAACCTCAGAGTTTGTGGGCCTGGCTCCCAAAGGCTCTCACACTCAAGAAAAAATAGCAATGCGCAGGTCGGCCAAGAGGGCTTTCGGTCACTTCGACTGCCGACCCAACTCCACCCCCCCCCCCTCCGTCTCTGCTCTTGGAACACCCGTGGTCATTTGCACCTAACAATGCCGAGCGACGCAAACCTGGCTGCTTTTGATATCATTTGCCTACAAGAGACATGGCTCGAGAAATCGCCTGCTATGGACGGCTACGACGTCATTTTGGCACCAGCAAATAAAGGATTAATGGGCCGCCCGACATCGGGTCTTCTCATCGCCTACCGGCAGGGAAGGGGTCTGAAGATCAAGGCCACTCTCCTTTCCAACCTTTCAATCCTGGCAGTACTATTTGACTGGGCGGATCAACCAAATTGCGGGCCCTCCCAAACCGCAATTATCAACACCTACTGGAACCCAGCAGCCATAAACCAACAGTCATACTTAGCGACAATGGAAAATCTAGTAGATGAAATCCAAGCTTCCAATCAGGTCCCTTCGATCATCATCTGCGGTGACCTAAACGCCCACTGCTCGGACCACCGCACAAAGTTGGGCAAATCTTCTTCTTCGAATCCCGCCGCAAAAAGAGGGAGCCTGTGGTCAACACTGATGGCATCAAGAAAAATAGAAAATTTGGACTCAGTTTTCCCCAACGCCGACCCACTTGGGAGCAAGGTGTTCACCACGCCACTATTGACTACATTTTTGCCACGCGCTACCTTCTTTCGAAGGTAAAAGACTTTGAGGTTCGCAAAACTAAAGCGAGCGACCATAACCAGCTCACCATGTCTCTGCAATCCCATTTTAATCCACCGGCACCGTATGTGGTAGGGGTTGACTCAAATTCACGAGGCAATCGCTTGAACCTGACAACGAAATCAGTCTCAGATTTGTCTGCAAAATATGCTTTGGGGCTACGTTCTGGCGGAAAAGATTCTTTGGACTACGTACCTCTTCTTCTACAACATAGGGCCAAATCAAAAACGTCGGCCCCATCACTTACTGCTCCGAGACATTCCTTTGATGCAACATTGGTTGCAAAGAGGCGTGAACTGCGCAGACTGAAACGGCGGCTTGGGTCCCTTCCACAAAATCAAGACCAACTAAAGTCAGAAATAAAGGCCTACACAAACTGGGTAAAAAACCACCGCCACAACTTGTACCAGCAGGACGCTGAATCCATGCTAAAAACACTCTGCGGAAATAAAACAAAAAGTTTCTGGTCTCTGCTAAAAACTTTAACACCTTCTCTAAACAACACGACCATCAACGCCACAACGGAAGCAAAATGGATCAGTCACTTCTCGTCCCTCTTTCATGCTCCACTCTCCACAGGCCTGCCTGTTTTGAAATCGAAAAACGAAAATTGGGTGAAATTGGACGACCTGGCGGAAATCAGAGATCAAATTAAAAACCTGAAGAACTCCAGAGCGACGGGCCCGGATGGAATTTCGAACTTAGACTTGAAAAAAAACGCAGACGAATGGGCACCACTTATCTGGGCTATCTTCGCGCAGTGTGCCGCCCAGAAATCGCTCCCTCCATCATGGACGAGGGCGGTTATCGTCCCTATTTACAAGAAAGGTGACATCACCGATCCACTAAATTACCGCCCTATAGCCCTTTTGGATTGCATTGGGAAAGTCTACGGGAGCCTTCTTTTAAAAAGATTTGATGCCTGGTCAAAGTCGGGCCCTTGTAATGACAGGTTTCAAACGGGCTTTAAAAGAAATGTGGGAACAGCGGCTAACATACTTACCATCAGTGTACTGAAAAGCAAGGTCTGGGGCGGCAAACCAAGGATCTTTGTGGCCTTTGTCGATCTCTCCCAAGCCTTTGACTTGGTTGACAGGCAGCGCCTCTGGTACAAACTCGAAGGCTGGGGGTGCCCTCAGGAGATTCTGCAACCAATCAAGGCTCTCCACTCAGAAACCACCCTCAGGGTCCGATTGTCACAAATGGGCAACTTGTCATCTGAAATCCAGACGGGTCGAGGGGTGAAACAAGGCTGCCCCCTAGCTCCAGCACTGTTTCTGGCCTATATTGGTGATTATGGCATCTCAGAAGATCCGTCAAGGACTTTTCCGCCTTCCCTGTCCACAGCAAAAATAAGCCACCTATTGTATGCTGACAACCTCATCCTACTCGACCAGACCCAGATTGGCCTCCAGAGGCAATTATCAAACCTCCTCCGTTACTTGTCTGAGAACAACTTGAAAATAAACAAAGAAAAAAACAAAATCTTGTCCCTGGAGTCCGGCCAGAAAAAAAACGCAGACAACTTCAAAATGTATCTGGAAGACTACGTGATCGAGAAAGTCACAGTATACAAATACCTTGGAGTCCTGATAGACAGCACCAAACAAGAAAGTTCAACACAGGCAAACCTTCAACTTAGAATAAAGAAGTTGACATCTCAAGGAAAGGCGATTGACACAAAATTCGGTAAATTTTCTTGTATCCCTGTGATCGAATTCTACAGAAAGAAAGTCATCCCCTCCATCCCTTACGGAGCCGAAGCCATGCCTCTGATTCCAAGTAAAATCTGGCAGAAACTGGAAAGTGTGTTTTGGAAAGGGGTCCTGTCCCTTCCAAAATCAACGTCCATAGCTGCTATCCGGAGAGAACTGGGCCTAGCGTCTCTAAAGACAACAGTTGACATTAGTTCCCTGAGACTGTACCGAAAATGCATCATGGATGGGAGTGATGATATTTTCGGTCTCCTAAATAAGGAGTTAAACTCTGGCAAGGTGCAAATGCTGGCAGTATGGAAGGAAGCAAACTTGGCTTTACTCAACTCAGTCATCTGCTCGGAAGCCGACCTTACCTCACATCCAACTAGAGTGTTCAAAAAATTGAAAGAGCTTGACTGGATTCAAACCCGGGAGTCTGCTTCAAACAACAAACTTCTCCAGCACTTGCCTCCAACATTCCGTAAGCTCAACGAGCCAATGAAGTACCTTCAAAAATTCCCCAATAGGGGGGCTCGGAATGTCCTTCTAAGGATAAGGATGAACTTGGTGGCCACAAACGAAATTCGCAAGATCAGAGGTTTATCTGATACGAGCGCTTGTCGCTTATGTGAAAATAAAACCGAATCCATCAGACATTTTCTTCTGTCATGCCCGAAAAACCAGAACCTGAGAGGGGCTTACTTGAATCATCTAATTGTGGAGGATCGAGGGTGGGACGACGACACCTGGTGGAATAGACTGATCAGCGGAGACAGAATAACCTGGCTCCTGGCAACCGTGAAAATATTGGAACACACGATGAAAATGACAACAGCCACAGGGTCCCACCCTGGCTAGTTATCGCGCAATTTACTGCTTCGGTTCTTTTTGTAAAATTCTTTTGAATATACACAAATAAAAAATAAAAAAATAAAAAAAAATTAGAACACCAGTGGTGACAGGTTGAAAGCCAAGCACACTTGTGAGAGACTGGTGACCAGGGTTCAGATCTTGACTCAGCCTCAACAACTGGGATAATGCCTCATCAATCTGGTGGCCTCTCAATTAACTGGGCTGCAGGATTGTATCTGCCAACCACTGTTATATGTTAACATGTTACTTGGTTTTACAATTTAAACCTGCTACAAATTAGGTAGTATGTATTGTATTATTCGGTTCCATTTTGATATGTCCCATTTTTGCAGGTTTTTACTATGGACATTACTGTTTTCTTATTGTTTTTGTGATGTTATTGCTTTAAACTAGCAAAATGAAATCACCAAGTAAGCCCTGTGGAGAAAGGGCTGGACACATTGCCTGTTAGGCTGTGGCGAGTGGAGAGGGTTTCCTGTGGACTACTGACCAACACTGAGGTGCGCGTGCCTTTAAGGATCCCAGGACAGCAGACCTTAAAAGGCCGCCTCTTCCGCCCTTGTGTCGCAAGCCCTGTGGAGAAAGGGCTGGACACATTGCCTGTTAGGCTGTGGCGAGTGGCGGCAGGGATGGCGGTCCAATGCACACCCGTGCTCAGAACACGGGCACAAAGAAGATCCAGGGGGATCTGATGTAAACACCAACAATCGTGCTCCCGCAAGGAAAGTAAGTCGCTTTTTCTCATGCGCATCTACATGCGAAGATGTCAACACTGCTATCTGTGATGATAACATCAATATGAACACTTCGGATGAGGAACAAGTGTCGGAGAATGGAGGAAACTTGTCTCAGGTCCATTTGGGTTGTGACACTGATAGTAGTAGCCGCCCCTCAATTTTGAATCATAACAGTGATGCAGTGAAAACACTTGAGCCGGCATGCTTATCCCCAATCAAGGCGGGGTTTAGCGCGATTCATATTCAAGCTGGGTCACCTAACGAGCACTTACCCGATGCCATTTCATCGGCTCCTGTCCTCGTGGTCCTGTGCGGTGCTGCAGCTGCGGGGCTGTGCGCGGTGAAAGGGGCTTGCTCCGCGGGTCATGTGGACAAGCCCTCGCGCAGCCCCGATGTTGGCCGTGGGCGGGCGCGGATGTGCGTTGTGCTCGCGCAGTTGGAGTGGAGGCTGCGTAGCGGTCGCAGACCGGTGACGGCTCAGAGGGTGTTGGCGGAGCTGAGCCGCCGGTGGCTGTCGAGGCCAGCGGCTGCACTCATGATACGGAGCCGCCCTCTGGGGCTACGCTGGTTTCTCCTGTTACGCCACCGGTAGACGGTGGAGTGGGCGAGAGGCCAGGATCAGTTCCCCCCGGGCCGTCGAAGGACGCCTCCGAGACAGGTGAGAGCAGGTGTGTGGGGCTGCCTACAGCGCAAGGAGTGAGCAAAGGGCTGAACACCATACAAAAGGTGTACGATGTCCACGACGATGAAGTGTTCTCTGCCGTGCATGGGAGGTCAAAACTCCTAGCTACTCCGGACTCGGAGGTGGGCGGAGTTTCAGTGAAGGGGCAAACCTATCACGAATGCGAGAAACGTTGCGAGTCGTTGGATGTCGCCAATAACATCTTATTTAACCTTATTTCCATGAATAAGGCTGAAAGCATTTTAGGGAAGGACTTGTCTTCACATTGCGGGCAAAATCCAAAATCAGCTCATAAACGGCATGATGAGCAGCTCATTGACTCCAGCAAAGACATATGGACTAACGTTTCATACAAACGCAGGAAGTCGTCGGTTAGTGAGCCAAAAGAGATCAGAAGCACAACCTCTTCGAATGATTTGTCCTTCAATCAGATAAACTCACAAAAAAGAGCAATTAACCCTAAACAGGTGCAACTGAATTCAACGTACCAGAGCTCACGATCTGTACAGCTTCCTAGCTCTATTATATCGGGGTCATGTGATTTGTCTGATTCTTCATTCATTGAGCGCCCCTTTCCCAAAATAAGGAGGCGAAGAGTCCATAGGACTCACAAATCAATGAAGTGCTCCTCCGAGGCCAAAGTGTTGGAGTCCAGGAACCTGGGGTTAACCACTGAATTACAATCGGCTATAATCTCATCAATAGCGATTTCTATCCCAGGGCAGTGGGTCCTGTTACCCACTGCCCCGATGAAGGTGGCCCCTTTTATGAAACTCTACGAAAACCTGAACGACTCTCTGAAAGATCTTACAACATTGACCTTTTGACATATTGAACCCAACAATCCTAGAAAAGTGGTTAACTGTAGATATAACCTCCTTTTCTCCCCCGCTGTCTTTCCTTGAACATTTCATAACTTGCTTCTCTCATTTGCTCTCCTTTTTCTTGAACCACAGGGTCCTGTTACCCACTGCCCTCATGAAGGTGGCCCCTTTTATGAAACTCTACGAAAACCTGAACGACTCTTTGAAAGATCTTACAACATTGACCGCTTTACTGAACTCTAAAGTGGCTCACGTGGAGCAAATATGTTGCCAGTCCTCAGGATACTCTAGATACTTCACTTAAAGCATCACGCAAGCAAAAGAGTAATGATGCAATCGACAAAAAATTACTAGCAGAGGTTGCCCGCGAAGCGTTGGCCATATTTAAAAACACTGATGCTCCAGGACGATCTACAAAACAATCTATGGCTGTGTCCTCTGAATCAACACCACAAGTGGTTACAGTTCCATTAGACAGTGATCTTAGTGGAACAGCGAAGGTGGTCAAAGTTCCTGTAGCGGTGCAACGATTACCACAAGATGATCCAACTGATCACATGGGCGTTAAGAGTGCACATAAGGAAACTCATCCTCGTCCGGGCAGGACTGGTACATTACCAAACTCACTGGTCGAAGACGATAGCTCTGATCATGAGTGTGATCTAATTGCTGACATTTCCTTCAATGCAGCCTTTGAACAAGCTAGAGCTTGTAAAAAACGGCTAGACATTGAGGAGCAAATTCCTACTACATCGACCATTGAAGTTAACCAAACACGGAGAAAAATGGACCAACTAGCACCCAAGGTGAAGAAAAATGTAATGTATTTCATATCTTTGGTGGTATTCCAAGCAGTCTAAAATTGATGGAACCAAAAATCAAAGCTGCAAAGTCTCCAAAAAACCTAAAAATATGCCGGCAAAGAAAAGCAGCAAAAATACAGGAGCCAGAAAATTCTTGAGGAATGTAAAATTTGTGCAAATTGTGACGGAAAATGGTATGAAAGCTGATTTAAATGCAAAAAAAGTGGAACAGCCAGAAAAAGGTTTCTCTCAACAATCACTAGACGAGAACAAAGTGTTGCTAAAGAGCATCCCGGAAGCGCTTTTAAATATGTTCACTTATGACGAGGTGGATGTATTTGAGGCTGCTCCATCAGGCCTGCAGAGGCCGCAAAATGAATTTATGGACACTTCAGCGCCTCAGCGTTCTGTTCTTTTGGTCTCCTCCACTGTAGGTGTGCAGAGGCCACACATGAACAACACGGGCCTTCAAGCATCGCATGGATCGGCTCGAACGACTTTGATAAAGGCAGCCCAGGATATCAAGGCGATGGAGATTCCCGCACGGTTGGACCAGAGCCCAAGGAAGGCAGAACGAGAAGCCTCTCCATTAAATGCTAGAGACAAGAACACTAGAATCTGTCGGATTGTCACTGAACCAGAGAACTTGACAATAGATCTAACTGTCCCGACAAGTCCACCATTTCTGACTATGTACGAAAGAAGGCTGAAATTATATTCTAAACAAGAATGCATAAATTCAACTGCAATGGCTGAGTCTTGCTCTGACACGCCAGGAAAAGTAGAATTGGACGTCGGCTATGTCCCAGGAACCACGGAGCCAGCTTGTGAGTCCTCGAACACCCATGGGAATGAAAAGCTACCTCATGGAAAATCCAACTCATGTGAGCTTGCTCGTGAAAGGCACAAAGAGCAAGCGGTAAAAGTTAAAGGAGCAACGCCAGTCTTTAAGTTACTGATTGAGAGGCTTGACCCTGTGGATAAGCTGATTTCAAATCGTGCTAATATCATCCATTTATTTGACTTGATTCCAAGTCTACGTGCCATCAAGTCAAGTGACGTTAAGATCGTTCAATTTCCAAATGAAAACCGGAACGATAAGGTAATTCTCCATGTGACTTCGTCGTTAATAGCTAAATCAATCATGGAAGCGAATGTTGCTCTATTCTCATTGGGGTTCGAAGTCTATGAGTTGGCAGCACAGAGTGCGAATCGTCCAGACAGAACTGAACGAGGTAATGGTGACATCTCAAGCTGCTTACAACAAAGTACTATACTACACCGCCACAATAATGCAGCAGAGCTCTGTTTGGAGAACAATGAGGTTAGAGAAAAAGCCAGCGATACTAGAATGCTGGGTGATAAGATAATACTGGATGTGAAAGAAGATCTCAAGTCAAAACACAATAAAAATGCGAGCCTCTCGGAGGCACCAAAAACAGACATAAGAATCACGATATGTGGAGGCCTCAACTCAAGACCAATACCAGTCAAAGACATCTATAGACTGAGTCCCAAGAACACCAAATGTGAGTGGGGTTGGGTAGCAACAACGCTCAACACAAAAGCCCAACAATAATGTGAGGAAGCACCATTCTCAAGAGAGTGTTTAATGGCCTCGTGGAACACCCGAGGATTCATGCACCTTTTCAACACGAATTGGTTAGAAGGAATGTCTATTGCATGTTTGCAGGAAACATGGTTAGATGAAAGTCCGCTTGCAAGTGACTATAAAGTGGCACTCAATCCTGCTATGAAGTTGGCGAAAGGACGCCCGATGGTGGGTCTATTAACATTAGTTAAAAAGGCCTCCGGCTTCAGGATCAGTAAGTCGATCAATCACTCTCCCTTCATACAGGAAATCGCAGTTACAAAAGACAAGAGGTGCCCCGAATATTCGGATGAAATAACACTTCTAAATGTGTACTGGAACCATCTGAGGGAAGGGAAAAAAGAATTTGTAGACCAAATTGTGGAAATTCTTGCCTCCTTGTTAGTGCTTAAGGAACATGTGAACATTTTGATTTGTGGGGATTTGAATATTGACCGTTTCAATGCTACTACTAACAGTAAAAAGGTGTTGGGTCACAACTGGTTGGAAGAAATGAAAGCCAGAGAAATGCAAATGTCAAATGGGAACACGATTGGAGACCTGGTACCGTCAGCAACATGGCATCGAGCCGAGACTACCCCCATAATTGACTATATATTTGTGTCTAGAAATCTGCATGCTCGAATAAAGTCCTTTAAGGTCAGGAACCAAACTAGCAGTGATCACAACATGCTGCTAACACGTTTCATTATGAAACCAAAAGAGGACCCATCAATGTGGCAACACAAGATCCTAGTCACATCGAACAGGGTCAGACTACGTCTAGAGACGCATCAGGTGGCCAAGTCGGCAACAGCTTACTGTCACCACAGCACTGAAACAGACGATGCACAGTTACTGCTCAAATTTAAGAGCAAGAATGTAGGGCTTAAACATCCAAATATGGTGTGTCAACATTGGTTTCACCCAGAGATACAGATCCATAAAAGACAGATGAAACAAGCGATCTGCCAGGCTAATCTAATGGACCAGTCTTTCCGGAAAAAGGCCATTAGATCGGCCAAACAGAAGTACAAAAACTAGTTAAAAGCCCATGAACATCTGACCATCCAAAATGATGCGGAATCCATGCTAATGGCACTGAAGAACAAAAATTCAGGACACTTTTGGAGGATCATTAACACCATGCAGGCTCCACAAAAGGCCTTGCAAACATGTTTGGTGATGGAGAAGGATTGGATTTCCCACTTTGAGGAACTATATAAGGGCCACAAGATTGCCGAAATAATGGATACGACTTGATGTTCCCCTTCGAACAATCAACTATTGTAAAGAAGACATTATATCTATTTATTTTATTTTATTTATTTGTATTTGTAGAGTGCACTACAGCCCACAGGCATTGCGGCACTATAGCAGTACTCAAAGAAGGCTCGCTTAAGGGTTACAGTGAAGCCGCCCAGATAGATAGACTTAGTGACAATACAATGCATGGTATAGGGTTACATACATATTTAGATCATGGTACATTGCGGGGATTGCTGTTGCACAATGCAAGTCATACAAAGAGACTGGTTTTGATGGCCTTGCGGAATGCCGCATGGGAGTCAATAGTCCTAATGTGAAGGGAGAGTGAATTCCAGTGGGTGGCTGCCATAGTTGGGAAACTGGTGCCGCCAGCCCGGGCTTTGCGTGTTCTAGGAATAGCAATCAAGTTGGAGTAGGGGGTTCTGGTAGGCCTGGAGGAAGGAGGTTTAGACATTCTCTGTGCCAAGTAGGGGGGTGCCTGTTCATGAAGGCACTTGTGTGTCAGGGCAAGGGTTTTGAATATGATCCTTTCTTTGACTGGTAGCCAGTGGACCTGCCTTCTAAGTGCAGAAATATGATCCCTACGCAAGAGTCCAGTGGCGGCCCTGAGCGCATTGTTCTGAACAATTTGTAGTTTAGCAAGATTCTTGGCTGAGGTGCCAACCAGGAGGGCATTACAGTAGTCCAATCTGGATCCGATTATGGCCCTGGCAATGGTAAGGGAATTTTGTTGAGACAGGAAGGGTCTTATTGTGTTGATGAGTTTGGAGTGGTAGGCAGAGGTGGATGCAATGGCGTTGACCTGTCTGTCCATAGATAGTTTCCAGGTATACACCCAGTGTTTTAATTGTTTGTGAGACAGTGATAGGGATGTCATCAATGGTGAAGGAGGAGTATAGTTGGTCAAGTTTGTTCAGGGTGGAGGGGGAGCCTACCAGTAGAAGCTTGGTCTTCTCACTGTTGAGACAGAGCCAGTTTTCTGCCATCCAGGATTGGATAGTCGCATAGATGGAGTTGAGGGTGTTAGTGTCAGATTGGTAATCACCCGTGAGGGGGATGAGCACCTGGGTGTCATCTGCATAGTTTGTATATGAGATTCCCAGGGCATCCAGGATTTTGAATAGTGGCCTGGTGAAGAGGTTGTATAGAGTGGGGGCAATACAGGAGCCTTGTGGAACCCCGCATTTGATGGTGCTGGAATTTGCACAGGAGGAGTCAGAGAAAACCCTCATTGCTCTGTCCTTCCTTGGTCGAAAGGTTTGCTGCTGTGGAAAGGTGGTGGCAAAGGGTCTTGTGATCAACTAGATCAAACGCAGCAGAGAGTTCTAGGAGCAGAAGGAGTGCAGGTTTGTCTGCGTCTCTGAGGTCATCGATCTGTTTTTTCAGGTATCTATAATCTTGAAGACAAACATCTCGAGAGCGCCTTGTCCGGACGGGTTAACTAATTATACCATCAAACAACACCCCGAGATCTGGGCCGAGCTGTACGTAACCCTATTTAAAAGAATAAACAACTCTGGACTATCCCCTGATTCATGGAAATCGGCGGTCATAGTACCAATATTCAAAAAAGGAGACAGAGCGAACCCCGGAAATTACCGACCAGTGTCTCTTCTGGACGTCCTGGGTAAGATATATGTCACTGTCTTGCAACAAAAATTGGTAGCATGGGCTGTAGAAACGGCGCATGTTGATGCCCGCCAGGCTGGGTTTGTCAAACAGGTGGGTTGTTCTCTAAATCTATTACTACACAACCTGATAAAAATGGAGGCCTTGAAATCAAATACCATCATCTACCTGGCCTTTATTGACTTCTCCAGCGCATTTGACACCGTCGACCGGGATCTACTATGGTCAAAACTGCGCCGGTGGGGGTGTCCTGAAGATTTAGTAGTGGCAATCCAGGAGCTCCACACGGATACCTCTATCAAGATTCGACTCAATCAACTAGGGTCCTTGTCAACAACAATTAAGACCTACAAGGGGGTAAAGCAAGGGTGCCCACTTGCCGCAGCAATATTTAGCCTGTACATATCGGACCTGGGCTACTCGTTAAGACGCAGTGACCTCATATCCACCGGAAATAAACAAAACACATGTAAGCTGGCTCCTATATGCTGATGATCTGGTGATCATGCATTTAACACTGGTCGGCTTGCAACGAAAACTAGACGCTATCCAAGTCTACGTAAGAGAGAATCGTTTATTGATCAATGCAAAGAAAAGCGAAGTCTTAATATTCAAAAACTTAAAAGGGGCAACTTCAAGGAAAGTAAAAAATCTCAAATGGTATCTGAGTGGGGCTCCAATGACAATATCACAAAATGTCAAATATTTAGGAATGGTGTTAAGCTCCTGCATTAATGATGCCCCGTGGGTGGCAGACACTAAAAGGAAATGAACTCAGTTAGCAAACCAAGCACTGCTAATGAACAAGAAATTTGGGAAATTCTCATTGGAGCCGGTACGGCCGTTTTATCAGCAAAAAGTTGTGCCGGTATTGATCTACGGAGCGGAAAATGCTCTGGGATGCTCTCATGAGGTGTGGTCTTCCCTGGAGAACCAATTTTGGACAAAGGTGTTGGGTCTCCCTAGAACTCCTTCAAAGTGCAATGGCGCAAGGTCAGAATTTGGTGGCCTTGTGGATGCAGCGATGTGAAAGCTTACTGGAAGAATTTGACATTAAGAGCAATTTACTCCATGAAAATCCAATCGCTGCTAAAATGAAAATTTGGCGTTGGGACTGGGAGAGAACCTGTTCTGAAAGATCTATGGCAAAACTGATGTTGAGTGCCCCACTGGAAGTACGTTCCTTTAACACGCCCCAATGTTACATCAATTTGTTTCCAGAACCCAGTGCACGAAGACGTTTTATGCTATTCCGTCTAAATTTGTTCAAAACTAAAGAGCGTTTAAAAACATGGAAATGTAACAAAAACATACACCTCAGGTGCAGATTCTGTAGAAAGGAACCAGAGTCACTGAAACATTTAGTGTTATTTTGTAACAGTTTTTGGAACAAAAGAACTTTGTTTTTGGGACCTTGGGGGTTATCCACCATTCGTTGTGTGCGGAAGAATGGTGGGGTCACATGTTTAATGGTATTGACTTAAAATTGTTAATTCCGCTGACACAATTTCTAGCAACAATTGAATATGAGTTAAACATGGTTTCCGACACTTTGGGAATGAACAAAGGGCCAATGGGCATCTAGAAGGCCGATGAAATGAAGGAAAGGGAGGTGGCGATCCTGAATGTAGTGTTGTGGGGATTGTTGATGTATGTAAACATTTTTTAAAGGTTTATAAAAAACCGTATAAAATTTTAAAAAAAAGAAATCACCAAAACAAATAAAAAGTATCTTTTGCAAAAGAAATAGGAGCTGGAGGGAATCTAACCCAATTCCTTCTGACTGGATTCAAATGATTATGATGCTTCACAACAAGTGTTATGATGATGTCTGGTGAATCATTATTGAGCTTCTATCCATCCTGATACAGCTACAAACCAATTACAATGAACTCTACTACAACGTTACAATTACTTTTCAGAGCTCCATGTTATCATACAGTAGAGTATACACTCTCCACATCCTCTTGGCACACCGTAAACACATTCAACACTGTACTGGGAAAGTATGCTTAGTTACAGAACAGCATAGGGTGTGATAAAAACTTTGTGTCTCTTTTTTGTTTTCCCACCCTCATTCCATTCCCATTGGATATGCTGCTCCCATTTTTTCTTCCCTTCACCCTGGCCACCCTATTTGAGCTTTCTATGGGCTCAACCCCTTCTCCTTTAACTGAAGCTAGAAACCTTGGAATTATCTTCGATTCCTCTGTCCCCTTCCTCCCTCACATCCAGGACCTTGCCAGGAATGCCCAGTTTCGACTCTATCTCCTCAAAGGAATCCTTCCTTTTCTCACTTTACACCAAAAGCTCAATGACTCTAGAGGTCTGGTACTCTCTAGGCTGGACTACAGCAATAGCTTCTTCCCTAGTCTATTTTCTTCCATTTATGTCCCCTCCAGCGTATCCAGAAGGAGACTGCAAGGCATCATTCACCTCAAGCCCAGAGACCACATCTCTCCAGCCCTAAGATCTCTTCACTGGCTCCAGGTTGCTGCAAGGATCAAATTCAAATCCCTCTGCATCATCCATAAGGCTTTCTGTGCCCAGAACCACGCTATCTACAACTGGCTCTCACCAAATACTCTCTGTCTAGATCTTTATGCTCCTCTGCCTCCAACTCTCTGCATGTCAAAAGCTTCTCTAAATAGCGAGCTGGCGACAGATCTCTTTCCTGGGCTGGCTCCCTCCTCCAGCCTCCTCCTTCTTCTCTGTCTTAAGCTGGATCTCCTCAAATTCCAGAAGCTCCTTAAGATTTTCCTTTTCACCTTCCCCTCCCCCTTCGCCCTCCCTTGCTAATCCCTAGAGTCCCTGAGATTGGTGACCAGGGCCCTTTTGTGTCCTTCTGGGTCCTGCCACCCCCCACAATTGCCTTCAGCCACCACCCACTCCCATTACTTTCCTTTGGGAGCCCACTGGCCTGAGCTGTCTCACAGGCCTGCACTTATTGTATTGCAGTTGACCACTCCCTAGCACTTTCATCCATGGAACTCCTAGCACTTACCCCCTCCCATGTCCCTTCTCTCTCTCTGAACTTGGATGTTCTGAATGGTCACAAGGCCTAGTAAGATCATTTATTTCTTCTCTTCGTTGTTATATTTGCCTTTCATCCCCATTGTCCCTCTCCATTGCCTTGTGGGCACTTCAAAATACAATTTACTTGATGTATAAGCACCTTACAAATGCAAAATAACTAACTAAATAAATAAATAAATACTTGAGTTCTCTCCCCTCTCAGCCTCACCCTGCTTTTACAGAACATGTGTGAATTCACACCTATTTAAGCTGCTGTTGAGTTTGGTAATAGCCCTTTACTGAGAACCTGGTTATTGAGTATTTGTGCACCAGACACCAAAGGCTTTCAGCATCATTACAAGTTGGGTGGAATCTCAGTAGTAATGTCACCAATATACACCAAATGGTATTACAGGTACCACCACTTCTGTATCAGAAGTGGTGGTAGGTAGTGTTAGTCCCCATTAATTGTAGTGCATGGGCATTTTGGCGGTATTACCTCTGGTGGTAACATTCCCAATTTACCTGTTTTGGGGCGGTAAAATAGAAGAATTACCTCTGCCTTACCTCCAAACCTGTAATTAGGCAGTATGGTAATGTACCTGTAATATGGTGGTAACTCTGTTACCATTGAATTACCACGATTTTTTACCAGACCGACAAACTCGTAATGAGGCCCTTTGTCCGTACCCAGCACGACACTGTAAGTGCCTCTTTTCTTTAGCTCTGGATTCTCTTGCAACAGAGTGGTACATTCCCGCCTAGCTATAAGCCGCTCCCCTGCCTTCACCTTGGCAATGGCCCTTTAACCGAACCAGACAGCAGTTAGTGAGTGCTAGTGTGCAAGACACCACAGCCATTGCTCCTGCCCTCTTGCACCTTCACTTGTTCTCCCATCAAAGCCATTGCTAACATTGGTGTTAGGGAGAATTCTCAGGTATGATTAATTTCCCTCACCTAGTGTGTCCCTCAGCAGCTTTGCTGGATTTCTGGGGAAAGTTTTGCACCTGGTTAGAGTGTGAACCTTTTTCCCACTCTTACAGTGTCTTTGCTGTGTGTATTTTTACTGTTTGTGTGATCTTGGGCTCTGGAGCCACACCATTCCATGAGACTCACTTTAATGCAGTGACACAGGGTTGTCTTTGAGACTTCCCCTGACTCAATTTTTCTGGGGCTGACTACTGTCCCCCAGAAACAGGTAAAGTTCCCATTAACTTCCAGATGAACTGATTCCAAAGTTCGACTTCAAGAGAGCGAGGAACATCAAGGAACATCATCTTCATTTGCCCGTGACCCACCACGCACAGGACTTTGGAATCTACGGAAAGTGACAGGGCACTACCCAGGTGGCTCCTGCTCTGTGTGTAAATTTACCAAGAAAATACAAACATTTGGAATGGTGACAAGCAATGGTTTCTCAAAAAACAATCTAATTGTAAAAGCAGTCAAGTTATATAATGCAGCGAGTGCCCATGCGGCCTTCGCTACGTGGGCCAAACGATGCGCAATGTTGGCACCCGGATTTCAGAGCACCGGTCTAGGATCTGCTGCAAAAGTATCACAGCACCCCTGGTCAGACATTTTTTGGCCAATCAACACACACCAGACCATATTCTCTGGTGGGTTTTGGAGAAAATCCAAACGGTCCAAACATACAGAACAGACTACTCAGCCTGGAGAAGAGGTGGATCCATAGATTGGATTAATTTGAAAATGAATTGAACAAACAGCTTCCCCCCTAAATGTACTATGTAAGTCTGTTTTTCTCCAACACCCCATGGTGCACCTCTAGGGCCCATGGACCAGATACATGTGTCTAATCTTGAGTATTACCCCCGCATTGCTCCCTGGTTAGGAACATGTGCCACTTATCCACATAGGACCACTCCAGTGGGCAAACATGCACCATATACACGCAGGGACGGATCCCCACAGGGATTTCACTTAATCACTCTTCGGTTTCAGTTGTGCCAGGGACCCCATCTGGAGGCAGCAAGCGGGAAGCTTCCACGCAGTACAATCCTTATGCCCCCTGCTCTCACACACTCATTTAAACCTTATTAAGCAAGCGCCACTCACGCGCGATCACAGCCCTTTATATGGGCGGGATTTACTTCCTCCTCTCCCCCCACTTTTGTTAGCTGAACGATGCCGCATATCACTTTTCCGTCACAAATACTACTTGTTGTGGCATGCAGATTGTCTGAACCACTCCACAGGTGGCTGCACGCCATCACACGATGACTTGTGGCCCAGACATTCATGCATCAACAGGATAAGTTTAGATGCAGCCTTCCCGTTTGCTGTTCTGCATAGGAGCCGGGGCTGGATTATTCACATTTGGGAGTCTTGTGGAGTGCTGTGACTGGATGACAAGGAGCCACAGCACACCCTCTTCCTCCCTTTCCCCCACCCATCTGGGTGACATCACAATGACTCCTCGCCCCCCCCCCCACCGTACCGCCCACCTAAGACACGCACCAATTAGGTAATACAGTATGATGCTGGCCCCCGTATGGGCTGTCATAACCATAGTTACATGTAGTGTCCTTCCGCATTTCGCGACGGACTGGCATGCTGCAGCACTTGGAGCTTCACTGCTGCTGCAGCCTCGACTCTCGGTCACACCTAGGAGAGAGATTCATTTACCTCTCATTCACACCAGGTACGTGTCCCCCCCGCCGCACATGTACGGACACTCATCTCAACCTCCTTATCCCTCCCTCCCTGCAAACACTCACTGCTTTTACATATGCATCCATACGCCAGATGAAGAGAGGCACGCCGTCGTATTTGACATTTCTCTCTCCAACTCAGATACACCACGCCACAATTTGGACAGACTCTGTGTATGCTGTAATAGAGGATGACATAATAGGCTGGGCACCTCTTCTGGACGCCCACTGAATGGTGAACTACACAAGATTATTCTCCTCTAGTTGCCTTTTCTACCTCACGGCACACCAGACAGCGTACAGCTGGCCCGTTACAGGTACCTTTTTTTATGCCCGCTGACAAGCATGGTGTGTGCTGTTTGTTACCCCGGGTCCACATGAACAAAGTATGGGGCGATGTACTTACATCATTACCAATCTAACCCCATAAACGTGATTAAAGCACCGCATTTTTATCTCTCTGTCTACTTTTCAGGTTCACCGCACATGATGGTCTATTTGCAGACGCCAGACATCTTTGGCTTCTCCCACCTCCAGGAGCAACAAATTGGTACCTCAATCAGGGACACAAGTTTTGTGCTCTGTTTTCGACTTGTATAGGTGAGTCTATCATTCCCTATGGTGCGTCGCACCTAGTTGCCTACTAGGCCCCCTACTCCCCTCCCCTCTTTCGGTCATTACCTGCATGGGGGTCCTTTTCAGGTCGTTTAAACTTGGGATCCGTGTGTAGTTTTGCAAGGGGCCCCTGAACTATTATTTCATCTCCTCCGGAGGATTTAGCTGCATGCAGTTGGAGTGCCTCCGCAATTGGGACCACTTACATAGTTTGGAGCTGTCTATAAGGATATTTATGTCAACTGAGATTCAATTATTCAACTATGCAATCATACATTCCATACATATTGAACCCAACAATCCTAGAAAAGTGGTTAACTGTAGATATAACCTCCTTTTCTCCCACGCTGTCTTCCTTGAACATTTCTTCACTACTTTCTCTCATTTTCTCTCCTTTTTCTTGAACCACAGGGTCCTCTTTCCCACTGCCCTGATGAAGGTGGATCATCTTCTTCTGTTCTGAATAAATGACTTTATCTGTTTAAACCGCTGAAACACACTACTACAAGAGGGGATTGAAGGTCCTTTACAGATCACATTATTTAACTGGACCGCGGACTGTTGAGAGTCCACCTTTTGAAGGAACGCCTTTTGGGTTCCTCCTAGGCTCCCCCTTCTGCGTTGGCAGACCCAACCCCAGATAAGAATCATTTCCAATTCTGGGATTTCCCTACAACCTGAGAAAAGGATCAATTTCCTTCTCGGATCTCAAACAAAAGGTTCCTTTTTGAGTCAGTAACAATATCTGGATTAAAAAATAGCCTTTTCTCTAATTAAAAGACAGACGGACTGAGCATGTAGTCAGCACATGCCCTTTTTTATGTTCTCTTGCCTCACCTACCGGTCAATTGGAACCGGTCTCTTTCTTTTTTTCCCCTTTTTGTCACTGGGTTTTATATAAATTGCCTTTGGATTTATACGTTCTGTTCATCTAATGGTTCTTGCATTGATTCCTGATTTGTGCTAATTTTATGTACCTCATGTTTATGTTCAAGAATGTGTATTTGTTAATGCAAATATCATTTCAATGTGCCCCCTTATATTGGGCTTTTTAGCGTAGTTCTTCTGTTCTTTCTGCAATTGTAACACGAAAAATGTTATTTATTTATTTTTTTCTTCTGGTATGATTATATTTTCAATAATAACATTTTTATTTTTTATAGACTTGGGGCTGATAAGGTGTCTTTTGTTCTGTATGATTGAATGTAGAAAGGAAACTTTGTTATACAACAGGATTGGACCAGGTAACTATGTTCAAATGATTTAAACCCAATAGGGCCAATCCTCGACTAATAGCACCTCTTTGTCTTGATACAATGTATTTGTGCCCCACACTGTTACGTCTCACAAGGGGCAGACCGTTGCCACTGTAGAGTCGCTCCCCTTTTTGTATACATGCTATCTTGGGGTCAAGACAATTGTGACCTCATCAGGAGAGACTCCCCTCATAGGGACAGTGACTCCCATTTCTGTGAGGAACTCCCTGATGCCTTCAAAGTGTTACATGGATACATGGATTTCTTTAACATAATGGAACATTATCATTTCCAGGAAGATGAAGCAAACTTATGCTATCCACAACAGAAAATTAAGACTAATGGGCTCATTACGAGTCCGGCGGTAACCGTGCAGTACCATCTTGATTTACCGGCACCTGACTTGCCGGTAACACTGGGGGATTACAACCCCGGCTGTCCAGAAAGTCAGGCACCGGTAAATTGTAAATCCCCATTCCGATCTATGGGAATGGGGAACACAGAAGCACCGACATCGTTATTAACGGAACCAGTGCTTCCGTGACGGGCTGGCTACTGTGGCCGCAGAGTCCGGCAGGGTCCGACCTGTCGGGCACAGCGGCTGTGGCAGGCAGACTCGTAGTTTGCCGGTCTGGAAACAGCAGTGCCGGTAAACTTACGGGCACCGTTGTTTCCAGACGGGCAAACCTATAATGATACCCTACCCCTTTAAATCAGTCCCTCCACCGGACTGTGCAGAGGATGCTGAAAAGGGATGATATGACAAGAGAGAGGTCAACAAGCCAAGAAAAGGCTGAAATAAGAGAGAATGAGGGGAAGTTCCCTGTGCATAGCAGTGCCGGAAGGAGGCAGAGCTCTCGCAGACCTCAGAGCCTACTTAAACCTGTCAAGCTCTGAAAAATAGGCAAAGATGCTGGGAGACCATTGTATGAGAACGGAAGAAATCACAACCCAAGTGAAGAAAGTTCAGTGGTGGGAGACCACACAGCAGCAGTGGTAGGCAATTCGCTCACAGAACAATGCTGATAACACTGATGGGAGAAAACAACTCCTGACGCAAGATAGAGAGCAAGTTTGATTCCGAAAATGAGAAAGAAACGTACTTGAATAAGACAGCGTGGCTAGTGAGCTTCAGAGCCAAGAAGAAGCAGAGAGAGAGAGAGAGTCTATGACCTCACCAGTACTAGTGATGTTACCCTTTGGAACAGAAGGTAATTTGGGGAACAAGATTATGGGACAGTTAAAAGAGACTATTTTTAACTCATACAAAACTCATCCCATTGCTAATGAGAAGAGTATTGGAAATAAGCAAAGGAATGAGAACCATGTTAATGAAAGGCAGAGCTATATGAATACACAAAGTGGGAGAGGAGTAGAGTTGAAAAATATATCTGATCCTCCACAGGGGGCACACCTGCATTACATCAGGTCAGAAGGCCACAGGCATATGCAGTACAATACCTCCCCTCGCTCACATTAGAAGACAGAACAGAAGTATAGATGGACACTCGCTATGCTCATGCTCAACAAAAGAACGATAATGGTTAATGCACAAGACATTCCGGACGTTGTACCCCCCACCCGTTTGCACCTCACATTTGGCTTTGCCTACAAGGTGAGCATGCCACAATTGGCCTATTGGTGTATCTGCAGCTCAGCCAAAGAGAAACGTGTCTTTAAAAGCCCCAGCAATGTTCCAATGTATCAATGTTCTTCTCAAAAATTAAATATACCCTGACAATGGAAACAAAGAACTTAAAAGGCCAGCACCCTCCCTCATAAGCTCTACATTGATCAGCCAACGTTTGGGAGACCAATCCTGCCACCAAATCACACACGAGTTTTGTGACAAAATGGCCACTGCTCTGATGCATCACAGGGATCCGTAGTGGTTTAATTTTTAAATAGTGAATAATAATACATTTAATATTCATCCACACACTACCAGTAAACCAGCAGTGATCCCAATCAAAAAGGTAAAACAGAAACAGCCCGATGGGTATACCTCCTTTCACCTTTTATTTCAATGTGTGTGGTGGGCAGGCTTTGCTCTAAGGAAAGTTTTTCAGTGATGACAGTAGTAACCCAAACTACAATAATACAAGGACTCTAAAATAAAAAATGATCTGTCGAGATTCTTAAAAAAAAGTTATTTAATAAAAACATGTAAAAAATAAATAAGTATCTGTAAACACAAGCAAACATCCCTTCCCTAGAAGAGTGAACACAGAAGATGCTGTTAGCAATACATGGGCACTTGAATAGGGTTGTTAAGCAAGAAATTGCTTAAATGTCACTGTTAAAGAGAATGTGTTTGAAGAACATATTGGAAAATGGGGTTTACAAGTCAACAGGGCCACGGAGAGTGGACCAGTGAGCATGGTCTCTTGACGATATCTTATTCTTGCCTGTCGAAGACGCGGCAGTGTCGAGCCAGGCTTGTTGGCACTTAAGTGGTGGTTAAGCTGATTTTGAGACTGTTTAAGTTGATGCAATCACACAGGTGGATGGGTGCACGAAGGGTCAAGTTAGCATTTGAGACAGCAAAACACTGTCTTCCACTGGTTCAAAGAGCGGCCAAGTTGGCAGCAAGAGGTTGGCTTCTACTAGGTTCAGTCAGCATTTGCAATGGTAAGGTCAATGTGTTCCAGTAGGTCGAGTCTGCAGTTGTCAGTTGCTCTTGTGAAGTCTGAGCCTGCAGTTCGTGTTGCTTGAGATAATCCATGTCAATGGATTGAGCCAGCATCGTCACTGCTCGAAGAGCACCAAGTGGCTAAAAGTTAAAGAGAGTGCTACTGGCCTTCTGGGCACTGTGAGGCCTAATGCAGCGGCTTTAGGAGAAGATGAGTCCTTCTTGCTCTGCTCTCCCAGTCCAGTGGGCTTTACTGATACCTACAAGGGTCCCATTACCTCTAGTGAGATGAAGGAACCCCTCAGGAGTCTGGTTCCAGTGTTCCTGACAGGGTATAGACCTGTGTTAACAGTGGTATACCCCATATGTGCCCTGGGGATCATTAGGGAGCAGAGCCTTCCTTTGCCTTGGATGTATTATATCTTGACCTCTTTTTCAGAGGACTCTGGAAAGGACTGCTCACTCAAGAAATGTCCAAAGGTGTATACTTATTCTTCCTGATGTCCAAAGTAGAATCAAGAAAGAAGCAGGAGAGCACTTGGTTAAGAAGGCAACATGTCACAGGTGATTGGTGCAAAGCAAGACTGTTGTAAATGGACCAATCCCTGCCTTTTGACATAATACCCACAGGGTCTCCTCTTGCAAGGAATTGAGGAGAAAGGAAGCAAGAGAGCCCTAGTATAAACCTGGATAGTGACCCATGTTCTCTCTATGACTACTCTAACCCCATCCCTTGCCTATGCCTAATGAATTCAAATGCCCTCTGTAGTACATAGCCCTGGCGTGAGACTGTCGTTAGGCAGGTATGTTAATGTGACCTTTGAAGCACTGACTCCCAGGAGATCTCATTATGATAGATCCTGGGTTCTGAGGGGAGGTTATTCCCTTTCCTCTCTGAAATGAATAGAGGCAGCTCATGGCTATTATCTCACTGGTTTGAGTGGAGGCAGTCAGGCTAGCCATGAATCCACCTGGCCCTGACATCACTGGCCTGGCCTCACCGGGTTGACATGTTCATGATACTGAATGTCTGTGCATTTAATAAGTGTATGTTCCTATTAGTGACCATGCCATAACCCTGGTGGGGCTTATTTTAGAGATTAACTTGCCACCAGACCCATTTGGCAGACGGTTATTATATTTTAGATCACATGTGTAGAAGAAAGAAATGCTACCTCTGTCTGCAGTTCCTTTAGGTCACAGAATCTGTCATGATGTACATGTGACCTTTGACCATCCACTGTACCACTGACGAGCATGGGCTTCAGATATCAGAAGACTAGTGCAGCAAAGATACATGGATGGATTATGCTTTTGGTATGGATCTTTTCAGAAAGGGGGTGGGGTTTGTTTAGCAAACCTCCCTTTCAGACGCAAAATTACCTACACCATTTTGTAATATTAAAAATAAAAACAACAAGGCCATTCACATCTGTGCCAGATGGCATTCTGTTTCAGTACCTCGCATCTGAACAAGCTGAAAATTCACTTGCCACCTATTGACCCTGACAGTTGCTGTCAATGTGCCTCACTCTGACCCTGGCGGTAGACGTGCCAGTAAATACCGGCATAGCTGCCGCCGGAGTCATGAAAGTTACCGGCACCCGGCAATGGGCAACTACTGGGGCATTCCAGCCCTGGCAGACCCGGTAATTGCCCATTGCTGGGTGCCAGTAGTTTTTACTCCCCATTCCACATGTCACATAACCCACTAACCAATATAAACTCAAACTCTCTGCAACCTTAGAAAAATCTCACACAACCATCTCTTGCACAACAAGCTGCACGCACTTCACCACACTGCAACAACACATAAGTCGCAACAACAGCACACGCGGACTGACACCGATCCAACACTCGCACCAAAGCTCAGCACCCGGTGTCTACCGAGTTGAAGTGGCCAACAGTACACCACTCCTCTCACTACCCTACTCCCTCTTCACCTTACTAACCCATCCCACCTTCTCATTTACAGATCCTCCAGAGCGCCTGGGGACCAATTCCGTTGGTGACGGTGCGCTATATAAGTACCGTTAACATAACATAACATTCCCATTTCAGTCCCATTGGACTCAATGGGAATGGGGAGGTTGAATGCACCGGCACTATTCATGAATGGTGCCGGTGCATCTGTCGAGTTCTGCTTGCGGGTGCCGTTCCGCCCGCCAGTTAGACCTGTCGGGCTGAAAGGTTCCTGTAAGCAGAACTCGGAGTTTGCTGGTCCGGTAAAAACGGTACCGGCAAGCTTACTGGTACCGTTGTTACCAGACCGGCAACCTCGTAATGAGGCCTAATGTCTGTCTCTCACTGCCTCTCTCACTATGTCCCTCTCACTCTATCTCTCCCTCTCTGTCACTTTCTCTCTCTGTCTCTCTCTCGGCCTTGCCCTTTCTCCTGAAACACCCCAAAAGTTGATTGTGTTCATGTTTCCAAATATTCATACATAATGTGTTACTTACCAGAGGCTCCCCTAGAGTCTGCAATTGCCAACTTGCAGACACACAACCTCATGCTCACCACCCCTCTTGAAATAAATGCAGACTGTACAGAACATGTTGCCTTCATTATGTTCTATTACTGTAGAGCATGTTTCCTGGGTTTATACTGTACATGTCTCCCTACCCGTGCTTCTTTCTCCCTCTTTCTTCCATAACTTCTCGCAATGTATTCTGCTTCAGCATGATATGAGCCCACAAATTAAAACATATATGATTATTTTCATTAACAGAGGCCCAGTAATGACCTTGCAGTTTGAGGCAGATGGAGAAAAGGAGGCACTGGACTGCATCATGAATTGTGAGCTCCAGAAGTGACAGATTTGCAAATCCTGTAATTTTCCCACCTGTGCTTCTGACACAGAGCATCCCATGCGTGGTGTATGTTCTCTGAGTTGGTGCTCTTTTGGAGGCTTTGCAAAATCTTGTCTGCAGAGTCCTCCACATGATAGACAATGTGTACCTGCAGGTATAGGGCAAGGTGAAGGAAGGTACCTTCTTCCCCTGCTAAATGCAGATGGCAAAGGAGAGTCAGGAGGGCCAGCTTTGATCCAGCACTATTATACACCATGCCTTCTTTTCAACTGCCCCAGCTTTTTACCACATTCCTTCTCCTTACCCACACTCACCATTGCAGTCCTTGCCTTCTCCTCCTCACCCACACTCAATCTTGCAGTTGAACCCTTCTCATCACTCACACCCACTCTCGTAGTACCGGCTTTCTAGTCACTGAAACCCCACACCCCAATGGCTCCTTGGCAGTGCTAATTTCAATCTCTTTCCTGTTTGATTCTCTGTGGGCCACAGCCCAGCCCCTACCATGTAGCTCTGAGGAAGACGAGTGTTGTCACCCATTGCCACATTATATATTAAAAGCCATTTCAGCCAAGGATGAGCATGTACATATTAATACATTTAGGAATGCCGTGGGCAATATGTGAGGCATATTGTTCAAACATGTGGTCCCTTTTGAGCAGAGGTGCAACAGAGTGAACATGGATGGCTCAGACAATACGGTGGGCTTCATGTTCTTCGAAGCATCACCATCCTTGTCTTTGGGCATGCAAGGTGTTACGTTATAAAAATGTAATTCATAGATTATTGTGAATGGAAAGATGGAAGAGTGGCCACAACTGTGCTCTCTCTCTCTTTCCCTACAAACCCAAAATGTCTTCCTTATTCCCCATCAATCTTCCCCCAGCATTCTACCAACTGCTCCTACACTTCAGCTCGGACACTAGTGCCAGTTGGCAAATTTCCCTTTTACTATTCCCTCCACATCTACATTTGGCCACTGACACTAATGGCATCCACCAACTCTCCTCCCCTGCTAACAGAGACTATTCTTCACCATGACCATGTTCAGTTATATTGAGAAGATAACACTTTGCATCTACTGAACACTTAAAAATATTGTGCTCCACTTGTGTTTTTGCTTGCAATACAACTTTTGTCAATTTAACTGTAATTACTGTGTCACTGGAGCAGAATCTGGGTTGAGTAGCTGAGTAACAAAACACAATGGTACACACATTCTGAGCTGAGTTGTTTACAATGCATTGGTAACTGAACACAGTCTCTTTGTGGTCCACAACCACCTTCCTAATGTGGTTTTACATCCTTTCATAGGTATCTACGGAGAGAATCTGCACCAAAACTCTCAGAATCCCTCCAAGAGTTCTCTCTTGGTGGACTGTGTGCATATTTTAGGTACCACTTAAGTTGTGCCCATATCATCTTTAAGTCAGAATATTTCAGGAGTATTCTAAGTCAATTGAATCTGTCCTACCATAAAGGAAGCTGCCTGGAGTCATTGGGCCTCATTATGAGCCGGCGGTAGCTGTGCCAGTAAAAACAGCATGGATGCCGCCGGAGTCATTTTTTTCTGGCGCGGGCAATGGGGACTCACTGGGGCATCACAGCCCGGTGGTACCCGTAATTCCCTTGCCGGGCGCCAGAACAAATTACTCCCCATTCCCATCCGAGTCCCATTGGACTCAATGGGAATGGGGAGGACAGATGCACCAGCACCGTTCATGAATGATACTGGTGCATCCGTCAAGATCTGCGAGCGGGTGCCGTTCCACCCGCCAGGTCAGTCCTGGCGGGTTGAAAGACACCCGCTGGCAGAACTTGGAGTGTGCCAGTCCGCTAACAATGGTGCCGGTAGCTCACCGGCACCATTGTTACTGGACCGGCACACTCGTAATGAGGCCCATTGTCTTTCCAATTGATTAATTTTTGGGTGTCCTTCAGGTTTTTCTCCCTCACATATGGAAACATCCCCATCATGATTATGATCTTGCTAAAGATGTCTGTGTCTATTATGCCCTATAAAAAGGACCTAGGCCCTTCTCGGAGATGCTGTCCCAGAATGTTACTTTTATTTGATGTTTCAGGGCAGTTTGGTTAGAAAAATTACCTAACCTACTGAATCCCATCCTGCTGAAATGTTCCCAAGGTAACTGTAATCTTTTCAGTTAATAGGACATACTCAGAGTTATCCATCTTCTCCATCCAGAACTTCAAGTCGATCACTGACTTTTCCTTTTTAACATGATGGATAACAGGGCAGAACCTGTGAAGCATGTGCAAGCCATGGCTATAAGAATTCACATTATCTTACAGTAAAGTAAAGTGAATGAAAGGGATACGGAAGAGTGAAGTGATAAATAGTGGGGCTGAGGTAGAGTAGGTGAGTGAGATACATTGGGGAGAAGAATAGTGTGGTGATATAGTGGGTTGGGGTATATTTGGATGTGGAAGAGGGGGGTTGTGGATTGAGGTATAGTGGATTGAGGAAGTGTGAGTGAGAAAGAGTAAGGTACATTGGAATGAGATACAGTGTGGTGTGGAGGATTCAGGTGAGCAAGTGTAGGGATGGGAAGAGTAGGGTGCTGTGGGCCGGTATGGTTGAGTGGGCCACAGTGTGGAGACAGAAAGTGGGTATGGGATTTACAATAGTGCTGGGCTAGGAAAAGTTAGGTGGAGGGAGGTAAGATTCAGTGGGGGTGAGGAAGAGTAGGGTGAGAAAGATAGTTTGTTTTGCTCGAATGTGTTAGTGGGTTAAGGTGGAGTGGGGTAAGGAAGAGAGGGAAGAGAAGGAGTAGTTGAGTGCGGCATGGAGGAGTGTGGTAAGCTACACTGGGTGAGAATGGAACAGTAACTAACCTGCTACTCCTCCACTTCTAGCCCAGACACTGCTATTAATGTTAGAATACACCAATAAGAACATACAATAAAGAAATCAGATTTGAAGAGAAGCAGTGAGCTTCTTACAAAGGTGTGAGTTTGAGGGACATTCTGACCAGGTTGTGGACGGCAGCAAGTTGAGCAATCATTGGGGACAATACATAAGTGGACATGCATATATGAAGGACAACCAACATTGGACATGTTTAAGTGCAGTTAGGCAGTATGGCCAGTTGTGCTTGGGATGTGGCCATGATGGGTGTAGTGCTAGAGTTGAGACAGAGAAAATGAGGGACAAAGGCAGGTTAGAGGTGAGGGAAAAATGTTAGCTAGCAGGCAGATGAGAGGTAGGTTAAGAGGGTTAATCAGAGACAAAGAGGTAGTTTATAAAGAGCTCAGTATAAGTCTCAAAAATTAATCTTGAGTACAATAGTTATGATGTATGTAGGACTTTACCAATGTGTTCTTGTGCTAGAGTTGCGAAGCACAACATAAATAATGGAAATGACAGCCAAGCGCGTGTGAGTCCACAACAACCTCATCATGTGCTGCACCATGACTACATGCACTGAATTCATGTGTTCTTATGACTATTACTTTCAGAAATGCGTACATTTTGCTGCATAGATCATGCATATGTGCTGAATCAACTTCTATTAATCTACAAAACATCCCTGAATAGTATTATCAGAGTGTAAATATCTATAAGTGATTTTGGTGATCACCTAGAAAGTGTTAATTCAATAAAGAGAACAATTCTAATAAAAAGTTCGAAAACTTTCAGAATAATGACAATGTATAGATGTAGTTTTTGGTGATTCTAATACATGAAAGTACAACAAATAGGATACAGAGGTCAGTTACCCCTAGCTACATAACTACTAAGACAAATAAAATGTCATATTACATAAAAAGTATTAAAATATACCTTCAATCTTGTCAATACAATTCTTTCACAATATGTCAGCAACCAGACAACATCTGTCAATGGTTAATACAAACTTAGCATGTAAGGAAAAGCACATCTATCCTGTATCACAAGTATTCAGTATAAGTGAATTTCAGCATAGTATATGCTTCTGAGTGCAATTAGATAATATTTCCTTACATGTAAATTGTCTACTGTGAGAAACCAGAAGATCTCTCACCCACTAGTCCCTGCGGACCTCTCTCTCAGGTGGCCAGGGCACAGCCATTACCTTTGAAACCAGACCCTGGGGGTGCACCAGTGCGGGAGGATCACCTCAGTGAGGGGTCCTCGGGGAGTGAGAGTGGGACACCGGATGGCGAGCCACAGTATCTCTCTCTTTCCTTTAACACCTTTACCCCAATCTTTCAGTTAGGATATGTAGGTACTCTACCTCCCCCTTTTTCTGCACACTTTCACATGGACAGCCAGCTCTGGGTATAAACGGACTAACACCCGAGTAGTATACATGACGTGTCCCAATACAATGGTCAGGTGAGGTCAGGCAGTTGCCTGACCATCACTCACACCTGACTTCCATTAAGCTTCCCGACATGGATAAAAGGCGGAGTATGAAAGCACACTCTGGGCGAGGCAAAGCACATGAGGAAACAGCAGTTTAAGTTCAATAAACCCAATTTAAGTTCAATAAACACCATTGAATTGTGGCCATTTGTGTCTTTCCTACTGTTTGATACCATGCCTTCCTTACATGTGGACTCCATTGAAACAAATTGCGGAACCCGAAAATTCAAGAAGCTTAGTCATAGACCCTCATATCCCTCTATCACTGTGAAAGAATCCATAGGCTTTGATATCTCTAGCAGCAGAGAAGCTACTATACCTCCAGGGAAAAGAGTGATGATTCCCATGTGCTTAGTCACCCCTGGTGGGTTGTTATATAAGATTGGCCCCAAAATCTGGCCTCGCCTGGATGTTTGGTCTGGATGTCCCAGCTGTCGTCATAGATCCCGACTTATTGGGAGACATAAAAGTTCTCGTGGGAACAAAATTGTTCATCGTGGGGGCACAATTGCACATGGAATTCTTGAAAGAGCTCTATTTCCCTGTTTTGAAGAAAGTAAACCAGAAGAAACTAAGCGAGGTAACTTAGGCTTTGGAGAAGCAATAAACCATTTACCACTGAGGCCAAGAGGGAAGTAGAACCTGCCATCTTTCCCTATCTAGCCTTCACCCAGTGAAATGATCCAGCACTCGCAGAGTCATTCTTACAGGGGATTACTGAAGGGGAAAGGTTAGAGAAGGGAAACCCTTTTTTTATTCCTTAACCAAGGATTACTGTATAGAAAAGAATCCTCCAGAGAAGGCCTAAGTAAAACTCAGTTAAAATTCCCAAAAACCATCGGAAGATCATACTAGAGATTGCACATTCTCATTTGATAGGGGGAAATTTAGGACATTCTAAGACCCAAACTCACATCAGTCGGAAGATCTATTGGCCAGGTAACCATGCTGACATAAAGAAATTCATTCAGACATATGAAATATGCCAGAAAACCAGTGAGCATATTCCCTCACCTGCCCCTCTTAACCCCTTACTAATAATAGAAGTCTCATTCTCCTGAATTGGTATGGATATCATTGGACCGCTGGAAATCTTTATAGTGGATAAAAAAGATGTCCTCACAATCGTTGATTACGCTACCCGATACCCGGAGGCGTTCAACATGTGGAACAACACAACCAAACACATCTTAAAACACTTATTACCATTTTTCTCGATGGTTGGTTTCCACAAAGAAATTCTGATGGATCAGGGATCCAATTTTTGAGCAAACTCAAGCGGGAAGTCAAGGAATTACTACATATATCCACCATAAGAATCTCAGTTTACCACCCCCAAATGGATGGATTGGTAGTGTAAGAAACCCAAAGGTATTCTCACTTCTTTTTCCCCTGGATCCGCTGGTCAAGTGGCCAGGGCAAGGCCATCCCCTTTGGATCCAGATTCTGGGGGCGGACCAGTGGGGCAGGATCACCTGGGTGGAGGGACCTTAAGAATTTGGAGTGGGATGTCAACAGGTGAGACGCAGTATTTCTCTTTCCATAATTATTAAACATCCTATTCTTTTCCAGCCCTAGTGGGATATTGTGAATCTTACCCTGTGTCCCCCTCCCCAATTTCTAAAACCACTGGGGTAAAGAATAAGAGGAACAGAGCTATGAAGATTGCTCATCGGAACCAATGTACCATGGATTCCTATGGGCAGTCTCCATCTTGTCCCATTACAGAGGACAGGCAGAGTCAGGCCTCCCTTTTTAACCACCCACACCTGAAACTGGTTAAACCTCCCTAACAGTATACAAAGCAGAACACAGAAACACAGTCTGAGCAGGCTGGGGATGCTGGATGGTGCAAAGAAGCCATAGGGAGACCAATCAAGCTGGAGAGAACCTGCAAGACTTGGAAGAAGAAGAACTGCCCAGGCACTGGACCTGTGAGTGCATTGGAGGCTGCGATGTGGAGTGGGAGCTGAGCCTCCAGGGAGCCAAACTAGGGGCAGCAGGGTTGCCTGGCGGTACCCACATCATAGCTACTCCCCTGGGTGAAACTGGAGAAGCGGGGAGATGCAGCAGCCCCTGTGGTACTGTCCTTGGCTCTAAGAACAAAGCAGCATCAGTGAAATCAACACAGCCAGTGAGTTGGGGAGAAAGATTGGTCTGTTTTGAAGCTAAGGTTGCAAGCAGCAACATTGTATGGTGAGCGCTGGAATGAACATTGTTAAAACACGTGTGATAAAAGACGCAAGTAAAATTGAACTTCTAATGATCGCTTGAACAAAGCAAAATACGATACCTTTGACAGAGTGATCCGGCAATACATGGGTGCTCAATCGAAGGTCTCTGAAAATTATCCAGCTGAGAAGCAGAAGACGTGAAAGTTAAAGGGTTGTATTAAGAAGAGAACGAAGAATTGTGAATCAAAGTGGTCCTGCGACGGGTCAAGCAAAATTCCTCGCTCATTTCGAAAGTCTTCAATTTTGACACAGTAAATAATGTTTGGAAAATTAGATACATTTGGTCCCAGCCTGGCGGAGGGAGACCAATTGAAAGTTTTGTATAAAAGCAGGTCTGAGCCCGGTGGAGGTGGAGGTGGACCCGGGGTGAACAGTGAATCACCAGAGAAGTTGTGCATATGAGAATCCTGAGAAGAAAGGAACTTTGAATGTTGGTTAGTCGCATCAGGCCTTCTGAAATAAGAGACTTTAAATGTCAAAGAGACTTTGGTACAGAAGGTCCTGCTACTGAGATTTTGAACTGCACCCTCGTGTTAGAAAAGCTAGAGTGTGTGCCAAGCTCGAGTGTGATGCCTTGATCTGTGCTGGAAATGAGGGAAGGGAAGCTACGGGCTCAACAATCCTGACATATTATTTCTTGAACACTTTTCTTTCGTATAATATTGTTTCCCACACCATTTGTATTTATTAGTAAGGATTGGCAATAGGTGTATTAGTATATTCCCTTATATTTTGACAAGACACTGCTAGGACTGTACTATTATTATTTGAAGGTTGCAGCTTCCTCCCATCTTTAGATTTCGTATTAGATAGGTGTTTTTCAAACCCAATTGAAGTTCAATAAACACCCTTGAACCGTGATCTCTTGTGTCAGTCTTACTGTTTAATACCATGCCTTCCTTACACTCCATAATGTGTAAAATGGAGCCTGGTTTTTGGCACCATTACGTTATGTACTACAGTATATATATGTTATAGTATCCAAGGGCCCTTATGGAATGCTAAAACAGCAGAAAGGTGTACCCAAACCCTATATCCCACTAGTGGTAACCAGATTCCATAAAGCAGGAGAAACAACCTGAAGGGGTGAACCTGAACCCAAAAACTCACAAGGAGTGAACAGAGACCAGAAAGCAAGAGAAACATCCCACGGGAGTGAACCTGAAGCCTATATCCCACAAGGGGTGATCATTAACCAGAAAGCAAGAGAAACCTCCAGAGGAGGTGAACCTGATCCCAATAACCTACGATGGGTGACTAGAGACCAGAAAGCAAGAGAAACATCCAGAGTGGGTAAACCTGTAGCAAATAACCCTCAAGGGGTTCCTGAGACCAGAACGCAAGAGAAACATCGTGAGGCATGAACCTGAACCCAACAACCCATGAGGGCATACCAAATACCAGAGAATGACAGAAAGACTCCAAGGGATGAACTGAAATACAACAGCCCCCAAAGGGTCACCAGAAACCAGAGACTAAGCCAGAACACCAGATGGGTGAACTTGAATTGAAGGCTCTGCACATATATCATGCACTTGAGGAAAGAACTTCTTTTCTTGAACTAGGATTAGCTGGCAGGGGTCAGGAGTCCCTTTTTGCGTAGAAAATAATAGATCTTTTTTTAAACTTTGTTTTTGAACTGTACAAGCAGGCCTGAAAACCTAGGAGAACTGAATTTAAGAGGGAGAGACATTTGGGAAGAGGGTCATGCACCAACTAGCACACGCCAAGAAAGGGGAGAAGATCACTTCTATAGGCTAAGTCTTTTTATTTCCTTTTTTAGTGGTAGGGACAGCCAACAGGGTAGCACAGGTCTGGATAGAGGACTAGGGTGATTTATGTAAGATGTCATGTTGAGCACCTTGTAGGGATTTGCCAGATTAGGGAACCTCCACCTTACAAGCAGGGCTAGGTGAGGCATTTACCTTTACTATAATAAAAGCAAGAGCCTTTGAAAAATGTCCAGTTGTCCATTTCCTGACCTAACAAATGCCTATTATTCTGTCCCTCCTTTCAGTGTAGGATATGCTTCCTCTGTACATGTGATAAAGGTTATTAATCTGTTGGTGTGTCAGTGAGCAGCGTGATGGTTTGACCCTAAGGATTATTGGCTGCCATATCTTTTCAATTCTAATTATGCATTTTCGATGACTTTACTTGCAGTATTATTGCATTCATTAGCAAATATATCATTATGCAATCTTTAAAAGCAGGTGGTTTTTGAAATCCAGAACAAAATATATCAACATTGACTGTTGTAGAACAGTTCACCATACAGTCCAAAAAGGAAATTAAGACCTCAAGCATGGCACAGTAGAGAAGAGAATATTCTGAATGCACATTATTACATGAGATAACTGCTCCAAAAAAGCAGAAATGTGCTTACCCTGCACCAGCCATCTGAACACAATGAAAGGCTAAACAGTCACAGTGTTAAAGAGAATTCTCCAGAATGGCGAATGGCCCTTACCTACTGAGTCTCCCAGCAGCTTTGCTGGATTTCTAGGATTTATTTTTTCACCTAGTAAGAGTGTGAGCCTTTTTTCCCATTCTTACATGAGTTTTGCTGTGTGTTTAACATTTTTTGTGTTCATAGACTGTGGAGCCTCACCTACTCGATAGGCCGCATCTTTTTACTGTGTGTCACACAGCACCATTAGTACAGTGACACAGGGTTTTCTTTTTCAGACTTCCCATTTTAAACTTCATTTTCTGGGACTGCCTACTGTCTCCCAGAACATGTAAAGCTGCCATTGACTTTATTAGTCTTTTTAAATTCACAAACCCAGTACAAACTATCTTACATAGAGTACTGGAAAGGGTTCATAGTTATCCCTTTTTGTCTGTATCTCATGGGACATTATTGTGTTCCCCTTTCTTTAAGATTTGGCTGGTGGCAGTGGTATCTACCATATTTCTCCCACCACGGTCTATGAAAATAGCCTTGGTACTGTTTTAGGCTATGTTACTAGCCTCGAACTTTAATCCGATGGACCCCATTTACTTTTATTTGGTTGTGGCTGGGTTTATTCAGCATCTCTTTTTGTAACAGTCTTTCTTATGTTTGCGCGCCAAACCAGGTTTAGTTCCTTTGTTCACAGTTCCTTGGCGGGCTTCTGCACAGAAGTCCTCCTTATGCACCTGAGAGTCTAGGTAGACAGGATGTGATGGAGGGGTTTTAGGACCCCTGCACAGGGTTCCCTTGGAAACCCAAGTCACATTCTTGTTTGATTGGCTAGGTGACATTCCTGCCTGTGTGATTGACAGCCAGGCTGTGTGAATGGGGGAAAACTGCATAAAAAGCAGGTCTCTGGGACTTGGAAGGCAGAATTCCACTGGATTGAGAGTACTAAAGAGAAGCTAAAGGAAGAGGACCACTACCACGACTGAACCTCCCGGTGAAGCAATGCTGCAGGTCCGAATCTCCAAACCTCAACAACAGATAAGATCTCCAAGGAAACTTCTTCCCTTGAGCTGGTGGGACCAACCAGTTTGCCAAACACAAAGCAAAGCCTCCCTCCCCTGGTTGAATTTGCTGTGCACCGCTGCAGTGAACCGGATAGCCAGGAGGACAGGACCCTGTTTGGGTTTTAAGGAGTACACCTTTTATTTGTTGCTTTGCTCTGCTGCTGGTTTCTTTCCTGGGCAGTGCAGGACCCTCCAGTCTTCCTTCTTCTTCCCAGTCCAACAGTCGCTTCAGGAACCGTGAGCCTGCAGGATCTGCCAGGAACTTCTGACTCAGCAACAGCATTCTTCTTCTTCTAAGGTACTGTTCAAACCCATTGTAGCAAGCCTTTTCTAGATTGCCCTACCTACTTACTTGTTGGTGCTGCTTAATTTTGTATAACCTTGTCTCTCCCTCCCTTTTTAAATTGCTGGAGTGCCATTTTGCTCACACTTCATTTTGAGCTTCACTTGTCCAGAATTGATTGGGTGTCGTGTAGTATATTAAGATTGTGATTTTTTCTTCTGCTTACTTAATGAACTGTTTTACAAATGAATGTGTAAATAAATGTATATTTATTTTACTCAGAAACCTTGAGTCGGTGTTTGTTTGAACCATAGCAATTGCTGTCCTTTGTGTAACTTCTGATACTGCTTACTTTACTCTTGAGATAGGTCTGGCTGCTCATCCATCACTACCACTTTTCTGTGTAGTACAGGCTTGTACCAAAGGTGAATTTGTACTTACACTTGTAGTCTTAATTGTGTGTGGTGCAGTATCCCAAGGGGTACTGCATATGATTCTGCCTAACACTGGTGTACAGTGGTGAGGGTAAAGCATAGTAATTACACTTAGAGTGCTGCTATTACCTTGGATCAACTAACCACAAAGCTAAACATCACTAAAAAGCAAATTTTAATCGTGTCTGATATGGAAAGCTGCAGTCAGAAGACCCTCCTTAGTTACACTGTGGATTATCTGAAAAATCTGTGTAGAGAAAGGAATCTCTCTGTTAAAGGAAAAAAGTCAGAATGAATTGAAATGTTGTAGGGGAAACAAAGTCTGGAGAGTGGTTCTGAAATACCTGACCCTACAGCAAATGTGGAAAATGATGAGGATGATAATGTGTCAGTTATTATGGATGAGTTAGATGAGGCAGATGTGTCTCACAATGTAGGCCTTACTGCTCCTCTACCTCCTCAGCAACCTCAACCTTTGTCCACTGGGACACCATCAGTTCCTACACTCAGTCCTGAATTCATTGCTCTAGAAAAGATGAGGCTTGAATTGGAATTCAAACGTATTAATGCTCAAACTGAACAAAATCATCACAAACTTAAGCTCAGAGAAATGGAGTTGAATCACGCACTAGAAATTGAGAAATTGTCTATTGAAAATGCTTCACTCCCAGAGTCTTCTAGGTCTTCCAGTCCTAAGAGACCCCATATGCCTAAAGACATTGTTGGTATGTATGACGCTAACCTTAATATTTTGGATTGGTTAGAAATGTTTGAGTATAACCATGAGATTCAAGATTTTACAGGGAATCAGTTGATTCCTTGGCTCTTCTATAGGCTACCCACTGTTGCATCTGATGTAGTAGTGGAGTTGGGGGAGGTGGAAAGGATGGATTATGAGTGTGTGAAGCTAGCTTTAATTGCTAGATTTGGGGTGACCCCTTCCCAGTACCTTAAAAGGTTTAGGACCCTCAAAAAGCATGATGGCACCCCTTGGGCTACCTGGGTATGCAAATGTTTGAAAAACTTAGATGTTTGGGGTAAGGGTCACAGAGTAAACACTTATGAAGGTATGAGAAATCTTGTCATGTTGGAGTCAATTTATGATGCCTGTTCTCTTGAGCTCAGACAGCACTTGGCTGATTCGAAGGAAATAGATCCAAAGAAGTTTGCTAAGGTTGCTGACTTGTGGGTTGCCAAGAGGGCTACTTACAAGGATTCTGGGGCAGCTCAGAAGAAGGATGATGGAAAGCAGACAAAGAAAGATAACAAGGAGAATTATAATACCTCCAATCCAAAAGAGGGCCCCAAACAAAACAATAAGGGTAAGCTACAAGGGAAACCGAAACAGGCTAGTGCACCATTTGGGCCCAAACCAGATAGAGGTCAGAACAAGCCCCCATTCATCAAAATATTTTGGAAATGTTATTTTTGTGGGTCAATTGACCATGTGAAAGGGGATCCCAGATGTTAGGGTACACCTTCAGGGCTCCACACTGTCTCCTTAGCCTTCTCCCCAGAGGAAGAAGTACCTATGGCAAGTGGAAACTTTTACCTACTGGCTGATGAACCCATGAGAGTCTCAGCTAGTGTTTCTTAAGTGTCCCTGGGTTTATGGAAGCAACAGAATTTAGATGTCTATAATTCCATCCCAGATAATACTAAATAGTATTATAAAGATAGTGTCCTTGTGAATAACCAGGAGACTTCTGCCATCAGAGACACTTGAGCCAGCATAACTGTAGTTGATGAATCATTTTTCAAGGTGGAGGATGTTTCTAAGGCACCCAAACACCTAAACAAGTTAGCTGGAGGCCCTGTGCAAATGCTTCCCAAGTTACCAGCTCTCATCCAGTGCAATGACATGACTGTCAAGATACCTGTTACTGTGCAGTGTGAAATGCCTGGAAGACTCTTGTTGGGTAATGACCGGAAAACTCATGGAGTTGTGTCTAGTACCCCCAGGCCTCCCAATAAAAGGAAACAGGAGCTCACAAGGCCTTCAAGGGAGATGACCTTGAGAGTCTCTGCAGGGGAATTTTTAGAGAAAGCTATGACTCCCAGTCCACAGCAATTGCTCACTACTATTTCAGGAAAGCAAGAGGCAGAGGGGAAACCCGAGACCTCCAAGAAGAAAGCAGATAGCACCCCTGTGCTACCCACAAGGATATCCCCATGATTGTCCCTAGTCACATCTGTGACTCCTTCACCTGCTGAGGATGAGTGTGAGGTACAACCCTGTGTGGTTGAGTCAGCTTCTGAAGAGTCAGATCTGGAAGAAGACATAACTCTAGTTGGAGATCTGGATCCTGTTGACCATCCTGATCTGCAGTCTTTATTGGCAGATGGTGGACCCAACAGGGCAGACTTCAGCAGAGGACAACAAGAGTGTCCTACTCTTGAAGGTCTTCGACAACAGGCAGCTTCTCAGTTTGATGGGCAGGAAGCTGGGAAGCATAGGTTGCACTGGGAAGATGGCCTCTTCTACAGTGAACCGACTGAGTCTATCCCTGGGGACTGCGAAAGACTTGTAGTGCCCCTAGAAAACAGACTCCAGTTCCTACAGTTGGCCCATGAGATACCTTTGGCTGGTCATTTCAGTTTCAAAAAGTCCAAGGAAGGGCTCTCTTTATACTTCTACTGGCCTAAGATGGATTCAGAAGTTGACAAATTATGTAGGAGCTGTCACACTTTCCAAACCTCTGGCAAGAATGGAGCCAAGAATGTGGCACCATTGGTGCCTCTCCCAGTGGTGGAAGTTCCTTTTGAGAGGGTGGGCATTGACATTGTTGGTCCCCTTGAACATCCCACATCTTCGGGAAACAGGTTTATCCTGGTTGTAGTAGACATGCTACTAGGTATGCTGAAGCATTACCTAGGAGGACTGTTATGGCTCAGGCTGTGGCTAAGCCTATACTTGGTATTTTTACCAGAGTAGGGTTTCCTATAGAAGTTATATCTGACAGGTATCCAATTTTTTGTCCCACTGTATGCAAGCCATGTGGAAAAAACTGTGGTGTCACTTACAATTTCTCTACAGCCTACCATCCACAAACAAATGGACTGGTGGAGAGGTTTAATAATACAATGAAGAGCATGATAGGTGCTTTGGAGGAACCCCTTAAAAGAAAGTGGGACCTTCTACTGCCATGCCATCTCTTTACTTATAGAGAAGTCCCTCAGCCGGGAGTTGGATACAGTCCCTTTGAACTTCTCTATTGCCATCTAGTCAGAGGTCCATTGGCCCAGTTTAAGGAGGGGTTGGAGAGTGCTCCTTCCCCCAAGACAGTCAGAGTGACTGACTATGTAATAGGTCTCTGGAGGAGAATGTCACACATGATGGCAGAAGCAAGTGATAACTTGAAAGCAGGTCAGGCCCTGGTGAAACATTGACATGTATAACACAAGGTTGTTGATATTAGGGCATAGACAGGTAGTGGAAGCCCATTGACCTCTACTGTCATAACCAAACATTGGCATGACCAGAAGGCCAACATGGTTTAGTTTACTCAAGACCAGCTTGTACTAGTTATGGTGCCAACAAGGCAGAGGGCCTTGCAGGACAAATAGATAGGACCCTTCGAGGTTGTGGGCAAACTTGGAGAGGTGAACTATCTGGTGAACTTAGGCAGACCTACGGAGGCTCCCAGAGTCTTTCACACCAACTGTTTAAAGGCATATGTCTTGATACCAGAAGTGGGATCTTTGCGTCTAGCTTCAGCTCAAGAGGAGGAGGAGAGTGAACCTCTACCTGACCTATTCAGAGGCCAACCTTTAGATGAGAAGATGGGAGTTAATCTCTCTTCAAATCTGACACCTGAACAACAGGATGAGTGCAAGAGTCTGTTAAATCGGTGTGCCTCCCTTTTTTCACTTTCACCAGGCTTGACCCCTTGGGGCCAGCACAAAATACTAACTGGTGTAAAAAGCAGAGGTTACAGAATGTCAGAACATGTAAGATCCCACATAAAGGAAGAGGTCAACAAGATGCTTGATCTCGGGGGTATAGAGCCATCTACAAGTCCAAGGTCTAGTCTAGTTGTTCTAGTACCAATGGCAGGATCGAAGGAGTTGAGATTCTGTGTGGACTATAGAAATCTAAATGTAGTCACTAAGACTGATGCCCATCCTTTACCAAGGACAGATGAACTGGTGGATAAACTTGGTGCAGCCAAGTACCTCAGTACATTTGATCTAATGTCAGACTATTTGCAAATAGCCCTGACAGACCATGCCAAGGAGAAAACTGCATTTTCAACCCCAGCAGGCCTCTACCAGTTTAAGGTTATGTCTTTTGGATTAAAGAATGCACCTGCTACATTTCAAAGGATGGTCAATCAAGTTCTGAATGGGATGAGGACTTCTGCACGGCATACTTGGATAACATTGCAGTGTTCAACTCTACTTGGAAAGAACATGTTGATCACTTAGGATATGTTTTGCAGGCTCTTGAGCAGGCCCATCTGACCATAAAGGCAAACAAATGTCAAATTGGTCAGACCAAAGTGGTCTACCTTGGTCATGAGGTAAGAGGAGGTGAAATAAGGCCATTGCCTAGAAAAGTACAAGCTGTACAAAACGTGGCCATCCCTACTACCCAAACACACAAGTGAGAGCCTTCCTAGGTCTCACTGGGTACTACAAGAATTTCATTGAGAACTATGGGTTCATAGCTTCTCCTTTGAATGTAGTCTCCTCTCCAAAAATTCTCTAAAAAGGTAAGATGGAATGAGGAGTGCACTCAATCCTTTGAAAACCTGAAGAAAGCCCTTTGTCAAGCTACAGTCCTAAGAGTTCCTGATTATCACCAACCCTTCATTGTGCAGACAGATGCATCCAATACAGGTATATGTGCAGTCCTTAATCAACTGGATGAGAAAGGTAGGCAGCACCGCATTTGCTTCATCAGTAGAAAACTGAACTAACAAGTAACAAGGTGGGCAACCATAGAGCATGAGTGTTTTGCCATTGTGCGTTCTCTGAAAAACTTTAGGCCATACTTGTATGGATCTACTTTTGTGATTCAGACAGAGCACCAACCCTTGAGGTGGTTAATGCAAATGATAGGGGAGAACCCAAAACTACTAAAATTGCCAATCAATCTGCCTGCAAGGGTTTCATTTCCCCATTGAGCACAGGTCAGGATGTTACCACCAAAATTTTGATGGTCTCTCTGGGATGTTTATAACTGACTAGAGTGAAGAGATCATTCCAGGAGTGGATTAAATCCTCCTGTCCCTTTGTCTGGGGAGGGCAAGTGTTAGGGAGAATTTTCCAGAATGGCTAATTTCCCTTAGCTACTGAGTCCCTCAGCAGCTTTGCTGGATTTCTAGGATGTATTGTTTTCACCTGGTAAGAATGTAAGCCTTTTTTCCCGCTCTTACATGTGTTTTGCTGTGTGTTTAAAAATGTTTTGTGTTCATAGACTGTGGAGCCTCACCTACTCCATAGGCATCATCTTTTTACTGTGTATCACACAGCATCTTTTGTGCAGTGACACAGGGTTGTCTTTTTCTGACTTCCCACTTTAAAGTCCATTTTCTGGCACTGACTACTGTCTCCCAGAACATGTAAAGTTCCCATTGACTTTATTAGTCTTTTTAAATTCACAGACCCAGTACAAACTATCTTACATAGAGTACTGGAAAGGGTTAATAGTTATCTCTTTTTTTCTGTCTCTCATGGGACAGTATTTTTGTCCCCTTTTTTAAGATTTGGCTGATGACAGTGGTAACGACCATATTTTTCCTACTGCAGTCTATGAAAATAGCCTCGGTACTGTTTTAGGCTAAGTTAGTAGCCTCACACTTTAATCCGCTGGACCCCATTTACTTTTATTTGGTTCCGGCTGGATTTATTCGCCATCTCTTTTTGTAAAGGTCTTTCTCGTGTTTTACTCTGCACGCCAAACCAGGTTTGGTTCCTTTGTTCACTGTCCTTTGGTGGGCTTCTGCACAGAAGCCCTCCTTAGGTGCCTGAAAGTCTAGGTAAACAGGATGTGAGGGAGGGGTTTTAGGACCCCTGCACAGGGTTCCCTTGGAAACCTAAGTCACACTATTGTTTGATTGGATAGGTGACTGTCCTGCCAGGACAGCCACCCTGCTGTGTGATTGACAGCCAGGCTGTGTGAAAGGGGGAAAACTGCATAAAATCAGGTCTCTGGTACTTGGAAGGCAGAGTTGCCAATGGATAGAGAGAACCGAAGAGAAGCTGAAGGAAGAGGACCATGACTGAACCTCCCAGTGAAGCCCTGCTGCGGGTCCGAATCTCCAAACTTCGATGACAGATAAGATCTGCAAGGAATCTTCTTCTCTTGACCTGGTGGGACAAACGCTGTCCAGTCATTTGGTCGAAAGACATTTGGTCGAAAGCCAAATGGTCGACGGAATTTGGTCGAAAGCCAAATGGTTGAATTTTTTTATTTATTTATATATATATTTTTTAGATTTTAGTTTAGGGAGAAAAAGGGTTTTTTAGAAAAAAAAGGGGGTTGGGGGGGACCCCTCCAAAAAAAAAAAAAAAAGTGAAAATACAAAAAAAAAAATTCTACCATTTGTCTTTCGACCAAATGGTATCGACCATTTGTCCTGTTGACCTTTTTTTTCGACCAAATGACTGGTAACCGGGACCAACCAGTTTGCCAAATACCAAGCAAGGTCTCCCTCCCCTAGTCGAATTTGCTGTGCACTGCTGCAGTGAACCGGATAGCCAGGAGGACCGGACCCTGTTTGGACTTTAAGGAGTGCACCTTTTATTCCTTGCTTTTCTCTGCTGTTGATTTCTTCCCTGGGCAGTGTAGGACCTTCTAGTCTTCCTCCTTCTTGTCAGTCCAACAGTCGCTTCAGGAACCGTGAGCCTGCAGGATCTGCCAGGAACTTCTGCCTCAGCTACAGCATTCTTCTTCTTCTAAGGTACTGTTCAAACCCGGTTGTTCGTTCCGCCCGACCACGGTGAAAGTGTTTTAAATCTTTCACCAATCCAAGGGCTTGTCCTTCTCTACTCTTTTAAGTAACTTTTCTTCCGACCAACTTCGTTTCAAACTCTTGGCAAAGACTTAACCGTGAACTACTCTGAACTGTGTGATCCTCTGTAAAGACTCTGAACCCCTAACATTGGTCCAGGGCCATTGATTTGAATCCTCATTGTAACAAGCCTTTTCTAGATTGTCCTGCCTACTTACTTGTTGGTGCTGCTTAATTTTGTATAACCTTGTCTTTCCCTCCCTTTTTTAATTGCTGGAGTGCCATTTTGCTCACACTTCATTTTGAGCTTAACTTGTCCAGAATTTATTGGGTGTTGTGTAGTATATTAAGATTGTGGTTTTTCTGCTGCTCACTTAGTGAACTGTTTTACAAATGAATGTGTAAATAAATGTATGTTCTTTTACTCAGAAACCTTGAGTCAGTGTTTGTTTGAACCATAGCAATTGCTGTCCTTTTTGTAACTTCTGATACTGCTCACATTACTATTGAGATAAGTCTGGCTGCTCAGCCATCACTACCACTTTTCTGTGTAGTACAGGCTTGTACCAAAAGTTATATTTGTACTTACACTTGTAGTCTGAATTATGTGTGGTGTTCCCAAAGGGTACGGCGTATGATTCTGCCTAACACACATTTAAAGGGTGCCTCCTCCCCATAATTTGAAGAAAAAATGGATGCCTCTTTGTGTAGTTTTTTCATGTATTTGGTATTTCCCTGGGATTAGCGGCTGAGGCCATAATTATAGAGCATGAATATAAACTGTCTTTATTCAATTCATTTGTAAAACAATGTTAATGTTGTCTTTGTATTACATATTTTCTGCACCATTTAGACACTACCTGTAGCAGGGCATTGGCACATATAGGTGATAGATTGTTCAAAATGTGTCAGGATATCTGTTACTGGCTAATCATTATTTGTAAGGATGTGCACCAATGTGTGATCCTTATATTTCCTCTACAGCCAGCTCTGATGAAGGATTAGGGGGTCAGAAATACAATGGCAGAATGTTCATATGTCGCTACACTTTTGCTGATGTTTGAAAAAGAAGAGATCAATAAAATAATTGAAATAAAATAACACTGTATAAACATTGCCATGGAAAATTCCATGAATCTCAGCATAGTATATGCTTCTGAGTGCAATCATATCTGATGAACAGCTATATCAGATTCTCTGACATTTAGAGTGTCTCTATAATGTGTAGAATGGAGACAGGCTTTCTGCATCATTACATTATCTACTTTAATTTTAATGGGTGGATAACTTTAAGCTTGTTGCCCAATTTACTCTGTCACTACCATATGTATACACTGTGGCTATTCAGAAGAAGGACAGAAGACACTTTGTGGACATGATTCACAGACTTTTATTAAAGTAAAGGATAATGCCTAACTTTCCCTATCTCTATGGGTGGTCTCTGCCTATATTTCTTACTAAGGTGCTCATCAGTGAGTCGAGAATTCCCAAAGATAACAGTCCATAGTACAAAACTATCCTCGCTGACCCTACTACTATTTAAACAAAACTATATCCGTAGAATGTTTTCTTTCTCCTTGAGGGTACTTTAGTACCAATCTGTAGGCTTATATATGGATCTGAAAGTCTGTAATAGACTCTTGAGATTTCTTTAAGTTCTGTAATTCTCTGATTGCTTTCTGTACTTTTCCCTTCTTTATGGAATCACCTTTTGGGGTTCTTTTTTGAGATATGGAGTTTTGGTGCTCTGTTCTAGCATATCCTAGGAGGATTCTGTTTTTCGATATTCTTTCTCTCGGGGTGAATTACTTTTCGGCTTCTTTTGCTGAACTTGTATAGTTATTTTATTTTCTCTCTTGTCTCTTTCTCTGATATGGTATTCTGGTCTTCTGATGATGGGCTGGAGGCTTTCGGACTCTCTAGCCTTAGTGGTAAATTGCAATGTTTCTGGACCAACTGTCTACCACAGGCAGGCATTGCGTGACCTTGCCACAACCTTCTTCTTGGTTTCTCTCTTTCTGGTCTCCCGCAGTGGGTTTGTGCTTTGGCTCTGCCATCCCAGTCTCTTGTTCTGAGCTCCTGCCCTGCTGCTTTCCCATACTGGTGTTGTCCAGCAGCTCCGTTGTCCCAGTCTACCATGTCAGGCTTCTGCCCCATTGCTTCCTTGTGCCGGGGCGGCGCCATGACTTTTTGCATCACAGCCTGCTCTAGCGGGTAGCGGGTGAGTACAAAACCCATGGGTCTACTCACTGGTGCGTAATCTGTCTCCTCTCAACCTTACGCTGAGCGGGGGCCCTCTCTAGACCGCGTATGTGTTAACTCTCTCAAGGGTATGTTATTTAACATACTCTTCTCAGTGCGTTGCATATTTGGATTTAAAGTGACGTGTTCATTTCCAATAATATAATGGTATCCTTGAGGAGTTTCTTTTTCCCAGTCTTAATATACACAGACCTCTGGTACTGGAGAGCCTAACAGGTAGGCCATATGGTGTACAACATTAAGGAGTTCATCAACACAACGGAAATCCTTGTCCCCTAAGGAGGAGTCTCTCCTGGTGAGGTTCCACTTGCCCCAACCCCTAGAGAGGGTGTTGCCGAGCATGTTCACTCCCATAGCCTAACAGGAAGGGTTCCCCCTTGGGGATAAGGGATGAATTCCCTTGATTCATCACAGCACCCATTCCTCCTGTTTATGAAATAAGCTTTGATTTTATAAAAGCAAATCAAATAAGTAAAAGTAAACTAAACGCCGTTTTGGTTCGAAGTGTAATTCAACAAATGGCCGGTCTGTTTATTTTTAAGTCACAATGCTTTCAGCTAATTCAAAACCTTGCAGATGCGAAGTGCGGTTTCTGCCTATTTTTACAATGTGGAGAGTGCAGTTACTTTCTCTTTAGGCATATCAGCAATGAGAACAATAAATAATTCAATCAGAATTCACTCAATGAGCCTATGAATCTCCCTTTGAGTCAACAGTTGCAGAGCTTATTGGCTGTTATAGCAGCTCAAGAAATCTGGTACTACAAGATAATAGAATTTAAACTCATCATATACATATAATGTTGTTTATTGTGACGAGCGATTATTATTGTGTTGATATCTATGTAATAAACATATAACTTAAACCAGCAAATACAAGGATCAAATGGGGCATCATATGCATAGTACTCTTGCATTGGATGCAATCACTCCCTTTTCTGCAGCATGGATAGTCACAGATTTGTTAATATTTCATGGGTTAAGAGTAGGCAAATGCTTAGCTTTCACTTCTTCCCATTGTAGTAGTTGCTACAGCCAAATAATTGCAGAAGGAAAAGTAGAAGCTTCTAACGCGCTCGAAACACTTGTGTATAGGCACGTTATAAATGCTATATCGTATCATATCATATCAACTGCAAATAGTATATATAAAGAAAATACCTGTGAGAATCTGATGCAATAGACATTTGTATTTCTCATTTCACAAGTGCAGGAGTATATCTTAGCTTATATTTGGCATTTCTCCTCGCCTGGGGCTTAGAGCCTTGATCAATGATATAGGAAGTCTTACAAATGTGGACTTACAGCATTTGCTCCAATTCTAATTCATTTGATTTCCCCCTGTTGAGTGGTTGTGTTATTGGACCTCCTATTAGATTTCTACCATGGAATTCTCTAAATGAAAATAAAATAATGTAAATGTGACTTTAGATTTAAAAAATCTCTTCAAGTAGAGGACTATTACAACTTGATTGTCTGCACTGGGAATCAGGGGCTACGATAATAGGGCAAGGTAAATATTGTTATTAGAAGTAGTAGTAGTGGTAATTTTCTTTATTTTGGCACCAATGCCATAAAAGCAGAAATATCATAAAACAAACGAAACAGTAACAATTAAAATACACCATGAAATTAAAAGCAATAACATATATTTAAAAAAGGGCAGTCACACATAAACCATTTACAGAGTATGTTTCTTTCTCAGACGCCAAGCATGTTTTAAAAGGAGCAATTGAGTTTGGATCGCTGCGCTATTTTTGGTGCACAAAAATACTTCCAAAGCCTCCTTAGTACTTTTCAGATTATGCTTTTTATAGGTCGGGACAAGCCCCTTATAGCGCAAGTTCCTGTACTGCGGACATATGAACAAGACGTGCGTAAGATTTTTCCGCTCCTTTCCCACAGATCCAATATGTAGGCGAATCACCTCTGCCCCAGAATCTCACGACTGCTGAAGTATCCCTAACCTCACCTTTAAAAACAGTGTTCTAGCTACCTTATCATCAATACAAGATGAATATCATTCTAAACCGAATGTGTATTTTAGCTTGATTTAATTTGCTTTTATATCGACAAGGCCGATCTCTAAGGTTCTAGCCTTATAATACTGATTTTTGTACCTCTGTTTGATACAATCTTTTGTAACCACATATTCTCTGCGTTCAGGGGTGAACATAGAAGGAAGACCAAGCTTCCCACTTAAATTGTGCACATATTTAACCCAAGGGGGAGCTCTAGCGCCTTCTTGTGCGAGCACATCAAAGAGATCTTTTTTATAAGTTCCAATGGCTGGTGATCTATATAGCTTGAGACAATATAATAAGGGGCGTACCTTAACATCCATTTTTATTACCCAGGCTGTGTGATAATAAAATGTCCAGCCATACATAAGTCTTTCAGAGTAATCATCATATCCTACATTGTTATGAAACATCTTTAATTCTGCAGGCCAAATAATAATATTATCCTGAAGAGTGTTACACAATAAAACAGGAGAAGAGAAACATGTTGCCGGTGATATGCTGTATAGTTTAAATAACATCTGTGACAAATCCAGGGTGTTTGTCCTGGTTAATGTTGTGTTTTAAAATTGTAAATAGTACAAAAACACATTATATTGAATTTTAAACAATCCTATTGAATTAGTTATGGAGTGCCTCTGCAATATAGGGAGGGTTGTGAAAGACTTATACATGAGTGGGGGCTGGTTGGAAAGGATATAAAGGGGAATATGCTGGAAACATTTGCATTATAGGAATGGGTGAATCATTTTGAACCCGAAAGATCTTTGAAAAGTTTTCAGGAACTGGTAATACACTTCTCTACATACTAAGGTTTGCAAAAATATCTTGTCAAATTTCCAGTGAGGATATTTGCAGGAGCATTTTTAAAATGCAGATTCAATATTTTGCCCACAGGAGAAGTTGTAGTAGGAGCTTGGAACAAAACATTACATCTTTAAGAAACTTTCATTTCTGTAAACAAGAGGAATTAGAAACTTTGAAATATCTGGTGATTGAAGGCTTAGCATTGAAGGTTCAATGTTGGAAATATTTTGCAAAAGTTGTATTAACAAATGATAACGTTAGAACACAAGTGTTTTGTTCTCAAATTATGAAAGGTAAAGACATTTCTTTAATTACTGTTACTGTAATGTATTGTAAAGATATTTGAATGTATAACTATTTAAAGACTGTATTCAGTGTAAGGTTTCCACCAGGCCTTCTGGGGTCTGGGACCCCGCTACATCCAACTCTCTCACCCTAAATAGCTCCCTGCTAGAGCCCTTAGGTCTTCTAGCTCCAACTCTCTGCAGATAACATGTTTTCCCAAGATAAGAGTGGGGTAGATCTCTCTCTTCCTCAGGTGACGCCCTCTGGAATGGCCTCCCTGCCCCTCTCAGACTTGAGATGGATCACCTTAAGATCCGGAAACTTTTCAAGACCGTCCTTTTCTATTCCTCCTTCCCTCTGCCCCTCCCCTGCTAAGGCCCCCCCTCTGTATCTTTTGTTGACTGGCTGCCTGGTTCCCTCTCATTCTTACAGGGCACCAGGCCCTCCTAGACCAGTCTACCCATGCACTTGATCTCCCTGACCCCACCCCCTAAAATGCACTTGCCATTACGGCTCCCTCCCCTGCACTAGCCTGGCTGCACCTGCAGCCCTTGAGCCCTTCCAGCTCTGTCACTCACACTTAGCACGTGGACCTTCTTTTGTTGCACTCTCTGGATTGTCCTGGCACTTGTCCACCTGGCCTCCCCTTAGCACCTTCCCCCTTCCCTCTCCCCAGCATTTATTGTTAATGCACTTGCACGATTCGAATGACAAAAGGCCTAGTAGGACCGTTTTTGGTTTGTTTTGTTCCCCCAACCCCTCTTATGTCTTCTTGTGCCTTGAAACACCTTTTTGCTGTATAGGTGCATTATAAATGCCCAATAAATACATAGAAAGAAATAAAGGTTTGATATAAACCAAAGTACTGGTCTGAAATATATCAATAAATGTTATTTTGTTTTTAAAGTTTTCAACACATCTGTAAACATATAATGATACATACACACAAAATTACAAATCTGACCATATAAAACAGCAAAATGTTTATAAACTTCACAAGTGTTACAGAAATGTAATTGCCCCTTAAGTGTGGGTACAAAGATGACAACACAAAATGGAATTGCAAAACGTTCATCAACATATCAATACAACAACGTCTGACACATCATAGGAAGAATTGTTGTGACTGTCTTTCCCCGAATGCCCCTTTACTTTCCTTCTTGCTACTCACAGCTTTAACAACCATTCTAGTTGGACCACCCTCCTACACTCATATAGTGTGTACAACCAACCTAAGGACAAATCCAAGCCTGAGCTGGTTACGATTAACACAATCATCCTCATAAAGGGAGAGGGTAAGGAGAAAATGGAATAGGAGGTTGGGGAGGGGGGGGGTAATAGAAAGGGATTAGGGAGAGTAGAAAGCCATGAAGAAAATAGTTAATTAGGCTACCCATGCTCCCAAGTGACTTCTAAGGAAAACAATTCACACTATCTCTTGCATAAATATCAACACACACATTCCTACCAAGCAAAATAAGAGCTAGAAGTTTACCAGAATTTGAGAAGGTGAACCAGTTAAGAGCAACAATGCAAAATGGCAAAACATGTGATCGCAATTGCTGCTTCAAAGCCATGATCCTGGTGGAAGATTTACTATTGGTGGATCATGTACAAAAGGATCACCTTGATATTGTCTTATAGTTGCCTCCTCATCTAAGTGCTACTGAATTCTCTAGACTGCCAGAGGAAGACCTCAAATTTTGCAACAAGCCAGATCAAGCAGGATGATAACTTGTTTTGAAATGCAATCGATGCAGATCACAATCATCCATGATTGATCTGGAAAGGATTCTAGTGTAGACGACAAGGGCACCGTAAAAACAAATCTTAGATGTTTGCATTGGCAAAATAGTGAGTCTAACATCTGTGTTTCAAAATTAAATAACAAATTACTCAATCATACTTTTATATAAAATATTTACAGTGTTTTATGTAAACCCTATGCTTTGGAGCCCATATGGGTGATATGATGCAAACAGAAGCCACACACGGTTCCCACTCCTTAATTTGTATTCGCAAATTACCCTTTGGGGACTGAAACGTTGAACTCTTAAGGAAGACTATTAAAATGGCCTATCAACCTCATTTCAGTAACGGGTGTTGCTCAATTTGCATCCCTATCCAAGGGCATTTTTGCAGGAGAAAAATTCAATTGCAGACAATAATTGCGTCCATACATTTCATTTATGAGGTTTGGCAATACATATATGAGGATCTGACTATCATTTTCAATACAAATTATAGTTTCATGGTAAAACTTAAATCAAGGACTGCAACAAAGACCCATTGTGTATAATACAGTCCTACATAAGTAATACACAGGGTACTAAAGTGTTAACTATGTGTTCTGCAGATTGAGAAAATAGGCAAAAAACTGGTAAATCGATTTGTTTAAGGGACACACGAATATAATATATTCAAGGGACTCTATAAAAGAGGTATACCCAAAACACGTACTGATATGGTTTTTAAACATGCCGTCTGTAAAACAATCCCCAAGTTAGAAATCGTGAACTGACACCACAATCATTGCTAAATGTATTCAAGCCACCAGGAAGCTGGCACATGTACTTTAGGACTGGTCTGGATGCATAATAGATATATATTCTTATGTGAATGTGAATTTTAGGTTTGCTTTTTGTCTTTTGTACTACACAAATATGTTTTTTATTCTACTGGTTAATTTCATTTATGGTAATGGTGAACGTTTGTTTTGTTAACCGGATCAAAATTAACTAAATCCATTTAAAAACAAGAATGAAAGATTACTAGCCAGGAAATCTTCCATGCTTCCTCATGTCTCATACAGATACACAAGGCTGTAGAGGCAGGAGTCGGTGTTTACAGTGGGAACTCGTATTTGCTTATCGACATGAACATATATTTTGTCATTAAAAAATAAATTGTCAAAGGAAACTAAATATATTTTAGGGTTAGTGTAGAAGGGAGAGGGTGGAAGTAGTAGTGTACAAGGAGAGGAATGCATAGGGGAGGATACCACAACAATAAAAGGTGATGGAGAAATTAATGTAAAATGGAACGATTTCCTTTTTTTGGTGTAACATTGTATGTCATAGTAATAATATAGATCTGTGCAGACACACTTGTGTGGTTGAAAATCAGCAGATGTGCACCCACGGATGCCTTTTATGAATCCCCATCCTGCCCTTTCTTGTAAAGGTTTTTAAACTGGTTGTACACATTTGAATGTGCACACGTTAAAGTAAAACATTATCCTCTTCATCCTTAAAGTGAGAACATTTAGGGCAAAGAATAGAGGCAGGACATTGGGAAGGTGAAGAAATGAAGTTTTCACCTTTATGAATATCGACAATTAAGCCACTCAAATATTTGAAAGCATAAATGTTGACTATTCTTTTTTATTGGGCGTGTTAAAAAGTAATCCTTTTTATAACACAATGTGTGATTCGCATAAAGGTGTATCCCAGTCTGAGTATCCGTGTGATGCTTGTTTTCTGCCTTTTACTTTCATTTCCAATAACCATTTCCATAATTATGTCTCGCGATAAATCAAGAGGCTGTTTCTAAACACAGAAGAGCATACAGACTTGTATCTATTAAACTTGTTTAAACATGTGTGCTTTCATTTCTTCTATAAGGTTAACATGATGTGACTATGTCATTAATCATGCTTCCGATTTTGATAACTGGTGTTATTTACAAGATATCTGCCAGAGGCATTGCCATTTCTATTACCCTGATTAATTTCTCAGTGATTCCTGGTGAGATGCATACAATCCTGCAACACTTAAGACACAAAATCACCCAGCGAATTGGGGTTCCACTGGTCTACAGAGAACTCTGGAGATTTCCCAGTGGGACTGTTTTGTGTGGTTACCTATTTTATTTCAAAATGTCCTCATGAGAAATGGGTTGGGCCTGCTCTAAATGTGCAATATGTGGCCAATTTGAAAATTATTTCCAAGGCCTTTGTTGGTTCACAATCCACCTCTGCAGGCAATTGTCCAGATGACTATAGCCACTAAGCCCAGAGAGGTGTGGCCACTTGTGAGGCAGAGTAGCAGAGGGCAAAGTCCTTGGTCTCTACCCAATCCACCAATTTCTCGATTCCTGTTTTAGTATCCAGTTATATGTATGGCAATGAGAAATTATTCTGAATGAAAAATTCTATGCACTGAAAGAAGAGGTTTTTTGTTGGTGTTGTCATGATATATGATACCCTCAAAATTGTACTTTCCAGGGGGTGATAGTTATGGTGCAGAAGATCAATACTCCCATTTACTGAGAACCAGGGAGATTGTAAACCACCTGGGTGAGTCTCACCCACTATTTATATGTTGATTAAAGTGTACTATATTCTGATAAACTAGTATTCTCTGCATGCATATATGGTTTTACAGTTACATCATCTAATACGTTCTCCTAGAAGTACATTTTAATGTTTTGTATACTTTTTTCTGTAAATGAATTCAACTTTCTTTTTAGGATTACGATGCATACTATTCATACAAGATAAAAGAAACTGTGCTCCCCAGAAAATGACCACACACACTGATCATGTCATACACTGCCCCATGCCACAACTCTCTCTGCTGCTGATGAAGTATAGGACATTTCATGACACTCTGTATATCTGTGGTGTGTAATCTGAGTTTATGGAAAAATAATACAGGCTCAAATTAATTTAAAACATGTCACATCTTATGCTATATTCTTTCAGAATACCAGCAAGCATCCTAATTGAGCTGGGGAATTAGATGCGCTGACCACCAAGTCCATACCATGTAGCGCGGCCATGTGGAAAGTTTCTGCTATTTTCATAAAAAGCATAACAGTTATGAATATGTAAGTCATTACCCATATTGCTAATTGCATGCTCCACACGCTCACCAACTGAACATGTTAAGATTAGCCAGAAACCTAGTTTAACTGGCAATTATGGTTCACTGAGTCGCAGGTAGTTTAATTTTACGTCTCAAAACTTGCCTGAAAATGACATAAAAAATGGTACAGAGATGAAATCCATCTGCCTTATGATGGATGAGAAAAAGGCCTGAATCAAAATTAGTCCTTTTAAATTAGTTTGATTCTTGGCCCTCCTCCTGCTTTCCTGTCGTTTGTTTTCACTGGGTCAGCCTGAACCTAGAGTTTGTTTAAACAGTCTCCTTTGTGTTGGAAGCTTGTTCATTGAAGTTGTTGCCCCATTTTCACTCCCATCAGTCATGCTCCAGACAAGGGGAACTTTTCTTGCAGTCAATGCCTTCAGAGCCAGCAGGTCTGGAGAACACTGAACTTTGACACCTTTAGCAGGATACTTTATTGCAGTTAATAATTTGATGGGATAAGTGCCATCCAGGCAGGGAGTGGGAGATTTCCTTGTGAAGTTTCCCACCATTGCAAAAGGGTTTGTATTGGGTTGGCATTTTTTCATGAACACAAAGTGGCTTTTCAAAAAGTCACCAGAATATTGTATGTGAAACCTAATACACATAGCTTTTTGTCATCCCTCACATGATGTTTTTTTTCCCTGACATTATTCTGTTAGCAGTGATAAATATTCACCTTTAAACTGCTTTTATTTTCACACACCTGTGCCAGACGTTTTTGGTGTCACTGTTTAAAAATCCTGTTTTCCATTTGAAAGGGATCTCCCCCCGCCTTATTTTTTGAAAATTAAAATGCTGTTTTTCCTTTGGTAATGACAGGTAGGCCCCTTTTCCACGTGGCTCTTCAATTTTACTTGAAAAAAACAAAGGCCAAGTTGTTTTTGTTTCAGTGTTTAAAATCCTGCTGCTCATGTGAAATGGACTTCTGCTTGGGGCCTTTGAATACACCCCACATGCCCTGTCCCGTTCTTCCATTACTCTTTGTTGGGGAAGGGCAGGAAAGAGAGGGGTTTCATTAGATGTAATTTCCTTCATCAGTGAGTGGGCACTCCATTCTCCCCTTTCATCACTGGGTTGGGGGCATGGCATGGCAACCCCTTTTCTTTCCTCTTTGGGAGTGGGTACTCCAGCCTCCACTTCCATTTTTGGGTTAGAGGGTACAGTGCATCACCCCCTTTCTTCCTTCCTTTCCAGGTCCCTGGGGTTCTCACCAGACTCCACTCTTACCTCAAGGCTGGAGGTTAAGTAGGTTAGTTCTTTAAGAAAGATCGAAAAAAGTGTTCCAGTACTTTTTATACACATTTCCCCAGATGATGTACATAAAATTCACAACAGCAGCAGGTAATTACAACCTGACATTTTCACAATTTCACAAAACACATTTTATTTTTGTTCTTCATTTGTACACAATAACACCAAGTAAATGACTCCCTGTTGTATGTATATATATATATATATATATATTTGTTTCCATCTGATTTTTCATCGTTCCTTTTCATTCGTCAGATGGTTCCTCTGCTTGACTTTCATTTGGCTCATTAATCAGTCATAAGCATTTCTGGATGACAGCTTTTCAACTGATGGATGTGGATCAATTTTTCTTCTGTCTGTTCTCCTTTTGGGATGTGGATCTTGTAAGCAACACGTGATATGTTCTCTACAATTTCAAATGCACCACGCCAAGATGGGAGGAATTTCCGCTCCTTGGCCTGATTCCTTTGAAAATTGTACAGGTAAACCTTGTCACTTACTTCATACTCTTTCTTGGTGGTATTCAGATCATGGTAGGTCTTTATTCCTTCAGCCGACTTTTCTAAATTGTGCTGAGCATAAGCAAAAGCATGCTGGAGGTGCTTCATTATATTTTCAAAGTACTCATGAGTAGTGGATGCTTTTATCAGTGTCTGCTCCTTAGTCCCATAGAGCAGATGCAGCGGTTACAATTTTTCATCCGGTCATGAGCTCAAATGGATACATCTTTGTTGCAGAAGATGGTGTAGACCTAAAAGCCATCAGGACAAGCAGCAATCGGATGTCCCAAGTGGATCCAGAGTCTGCCACAAACCTCTTTAAAATACTCACAATTGTTTTGTTGTATCTCTCTACCCCCCACTTGAGGCCATGCGATAGGCAATATGTAGTTTTCTTTATACCGCTAGAATCTTCCACATCTTCGCCATCACCTAACTGGTAAAATGGCTTCCTCGGTCCGACTCAATCCTTTGCGTGAGGCCGATACGAGAAAGATGTGGTTGATGATTAGTGCAGCAGCTGTCTCTGACCTTACAATTCGGTTCTGAAAGACATTCTACCCAGTTTGTGAACAAGTATGTCACAGTCAAAATGTACTTGTATCCTCTAGAGAAGCGGATCACTGGCCCAATGACTTGCAAATCTGACCAAGGCAGTGTTGTTCCCCTTTTTTGTAGAGGAACTCTGTGTCTGAGTGAACTGGGTTGAAATTGAGCACACACAAGATACCCCTTTAGGTAAATGTTTAGGTCGTGGCCCATGTGTGGCCAGTAGGCAACCTCAAACAAGATTTGTAATGTCATATGAAACCCCTGTGACCGGCAGTGGTCATCGTCAGATAGAGCTCTCCTTACTACCAAACCGTCTTGGATCTGGAACATCTTTGAAAATGTCATCAACACCCGGAGATCCTCTTTACCAGTATAATCCAACTATGTTAGATAAAAGCTTACAGGATTTTCAATGTGTCGATAACAATACCCAATTATTGGGTCCTCTTTCTGTGCAGTGATCAAGTCTGCATCTTGGGTATCTATACACCACTGGGCTGTTGAGAGTTTGATGTTAGCATGAGTGTGTGGCCTGGTGAGAGCAATAATTTGGATTTCCCCCAGCAGGGATTCTGTTTCTATGAAATACCCCTATAGGGCTCCGATTTTAGCGGGCAGGTTAGCCAGGTCATTCCCAGTCTTATCTGGCCACTCTATCTTGGAATGACCTCTTATCTTCTTCCAATAGATGGTCATCTCATTGGAGGTCACCAGATTATCGATTGACTGGAACAGTTTGGCATACTTTAGGGGTTTGTTTTTAGCACAACATAAGTATTGATTCTTTCAGTTAATTAGGTGCTCCACAAACACATTCCTGACATAATCAGAGTCTGTGATTATGACCAGTTCATTGAGTTGGTGGTGCACTGAATGAGGATGGCGTGATAAACAGTCATCAACTCTGCAACCATACTACTTTGTGTTCCTATTTTATAACCAGCAGAGTGTTTCGGGGTATCATTTACCCAGGCATTCCCAATGCCAGCCACCAGTTATTTTTCCCCATTGTTTTCAACATGGTAGGCACACCCATCCACATAAACTGTGGGTATCCCCTGACATGTGTCCTCTTCATAGACCTTGTGTAGGAAGGTTATGTACGCCTCCATGTTGTTGTTGGTCATTAGACTTTCGTCCTTGAGACAGTTTCCTGAGCACAATCATGCAAGTCCACCAACCATTGCACAAGAGGATTCTTCTTGTTTTGGCCATATTTGGCCTCACCAGGAAAGTCTTGTATGGATAGAACCCAGAAAGTCATTCTGGTATTACTAACATTTCCTGCCTGAATTCTGTCATTTTGTAGATATTGCAAGGGTTGTTTAGGAGTCTCAACAATGATGTGCTCCCCCTGTATGAATGGGAGTAATTGTTCAATGCCCACACCATTGCCATGAGTGCCTTTTCACAGTCATAACATTTTTACTCCACAGAGGACAAAGTCTTGCTCGCGTATGAGATGCCTTTGTTGACATTGTCATGCTTTTGGCACAATACAGCCATTAGGCAAGTATCTGAGAACCCCACCTCCAAGAAGAATCTTGAGGGGAAGAGTAAATTGTTGTACCTGTCCTGGGATTGTAACCTCTTCTTGCACTTGAACTGCATAAGGCAGCAATTGAGCTGACTGGAATGCTTTTTCAATGTTGTCAAAGCCCATGGGGTAACTCCACAGTCGGGACTTTATTATTAATTAGGTTCAAATTGATAGCTAATCAGTTGAGAATGTCACTTCCCAAATAAAAGGCAGAAGGGACATATCTCACGACCCAACAATTATGGTTGATACTTTTGTTACGAATGGACATTTTTAGCTTAGATCTGCTAGGCAGGTGAAGTTTCCGGACCTACTTCCCATTTATCAATCAATTTAAATGTTGGAATGGTCTGATGTTTTGGGAGTTTCCTGAATAATTCATCGCTGATGAAGCTCCTTGCATTATTCAGGCATGCTCTTACCTGAATGGGGAAACACAACTGCTCTCCCTTTTTCTGAATGTCTGTCAGACTTTGAGCAGCCTCTTCCTTGTCTTGTTTCACAGGACTCAAGGTTTCATCTGATTTTGGACTGGTGTAACATTTTAGGGTGTTTCCTTCCAGTGTGGATTGCACTTGAAACTGAGAGGAAGGTTGATTTCCAAGAATGGAGAAGGGTTCCCATTACTAGTTTGTTCTCCTACAGATATCACAGTGATGTCTGGAGTTGGTTATTTTTTAAATGAAACTCTACATTCTCAGAGCATTAATCAATTATGTGACAGGTACCATTCAGACCTACATACTTGGTACTCATTTTTAATTTGATAGGGCGGTTAGTCTCAGTCCAGAGGACCTTGTTTACACAGTCAATCAGAGGTGATAACCTCCTCAGGAGATCGTTCCCCAGTAAACAAGGTGTCCCTGCTGGAGTCACAACTATCACCAGATGTTTCAGCCGGTGCCGTCCAATTTTTATGTCCAGATCTGCAGTCCCTTCTACAGAAATATCATTCCAGTTGAACGTTTTGAGTTGTCCGGGAAGTGGTATGAGTGGAATTTGATGGCCCTCCCCGCTTCCTGAATTTAGTTGGTCAAAAGCCCTTTTTGACTGGAGGGTGGCTTGGGATTCAGTATCCACCAGAGCTGATATTTCACACTGACCCTGCACCTCAAGTGGTGCATAAAATCAGCCTTCTTTCTCCTCCAAGGGGCAAAGAAAGTGTAAGTTATTTGATAGCCCGGTGGTTATTTTCTTAATATTGAGCAAAGACACTGTGTGATCTAGGTCATTTTTCTGTGTCGGAATTCGGGAATCTGAAAATCAATCTTTGCAACTCGCAATGGGAGTTGTTGGGGAATCCTCCTTTTCCCCGGAAATGGATTGTTCCCCACCATGGTGACCCCCCAGGTTTCAAACGGGTGCCTTTGCTATGGAGTCTGTGTGTGACACTATAGCATCATGTGGCTGCATGCTGTTTTGTATCTGTGGCTGACTCGAGTCTGGTGTGATTGCAAATACTGTTGTATGGGTGTCTCTCCTTGCTGTGCTGTTTTTGGTCCTGTGTGCAATAGTCATTCATCTCAGTCCCCCTGATATGCTTGCTGTACTGTGTTTCCCAATTCTGCTGCATCCCCCCGTTTCCGCACACTCCCAAAATGTGCCCCATCTTCCCACATTTCCAGCACTGTGGTGACACCCACCTTGCCCTTGGAAACCCCCTTCATAGTCCCCTCGCCCCTGCTGCACCTGTGGCCCATAACCTTGAAACCTCCCTGGGAAACCCCCTTGGTTGTGATGTGTATGTGGCCCATACCCGCGTCCTCTGGATGGCCCCCCTTTTCCTCAAAACACATGCTCCATGTTCCCCCACACATGAATCCTCCCCCGTGGGCAGCAGTGGGTAGTTATGCTGCTGTGTCCCCTGTGCACCTGTGCTTGTTACTACCGCTGCTTCCAATGCATACTTCCTCTTGCTTTCTTTCCTCAGTCTTCTTAAAATATTTTCTCCTGGAATAATCTACAGCGGTGTGCTATTGTGAGTGTATTTCCGGTCAAGGTTTTGCCTCCATGCTATAAGGAAGGCACAGTATCAGGAATAGACTGACACAAGTGATCACAGTTCAAGGGTATTTATTTAACTGTATAGGTAGGGTGGAAAAACCCTAATCTAAACATAAATCTAAGATGGTAGCAAGCTACGAACATCAAATAATAATAATAAGGCAGTTCTAGTGGTGTTGTGTCAAATGAAAGGGCCTATACTAAGAAAACCCTACTGCCATTCCTTACGCTAAAATGCAAATGAATGTGGAATAGGGTTCACAAGAAAGAAAGAAGTGTTCACAAATGATAGGTCAGGATGTGTTAACCAAGGGTCTCCCTTCCCCATATTTTGAGCACAGGATAAGGCATGACTCCTGAGCACAATACACTCTCGAGCTTTCCCAGCATGAGACAACAGTTCCGCTTCAGGTATCGGGCCGTTAATGGTTAAGTCTCTCTTCTATAAAAAGTCTCTTGCCTTCGAGGACCTAACAGGCTTCCAAAAATAACAAACAAAAGAAGTTCTATTTCAAATGTACCTTGGGTGATGGTTTCACCGCAGGGACCCCCTCTTCCAAGCACAGACCCCTCAAACAGTTCTTATCAATTTCAGGATCTTTGGAGATTGTCACTCCTGCTTCCGAGGATCTGATAGACTAAAATAATCAAACAAAAAGTTATTTTGGATTGCACTTGTGTTGATGATTCATTACCATTGGGTCCCCATCTTCCGGACACAGCACCCTCTCGAATATCAGCCTTCCTCTCATTGGGTTTAATCTGGCTTATTTTCCAATTGTTGCTGTCATGTGTCCATGAGGTATTGGATTTCCACCCCATGGAACACCCTCTGCTGGGCTCAGACCCTTCTCGAATATTGGTCTCCCTTCGTGAGGTTCACTCTGGCTCTCATTCATAGGTTTTCCTCTTTTGCTTTCACAGGTTTATTACACATATACATTGGGTGATGACTTCACCCTTGGGCCCCCCTCTTCCGGGCGCATACCCTTCTCGACGGTTTACCTCCCACCTACGGGTTCACTGTGGCTTTTGCACAGATACCATCACCTTGGCATTCATGTATCTAAATGTCTTTTTAAACAGTTTCCCTTGGACCTTCCACTGCTGGGTTCACTTTTGTCAACACACTGTTTCTTGGGACTTTAGACTTTACCCCTCTTTATCGGCATCCATCTGCCATGTTCACTCTTGCCATAGCACAATTCTTTCTTTCTCTTGATGCGGGATTCACTTCCCTTGCTTTCTTTTGATGTGGGATTCACTTCCCTTGCTTTCTCAATCAACAGTTTGTCTGTCAAAGACTTTTGACTGTACAATGATTAATGTTGGTGTACACATCTATTGGTTCTCTTATGAGTATTCAAGCACAGTTGACAGATCCCCTTGTGATCCTCTCTGTAGAACAAGCTAGAGTTGTCTCCCCCTTCCTTCATCATGGGAGTTCTCTAAGTCTCTCAACGTATGGGTGTATACTGTCAGTGTGATGCTGCTCTGGTTCGTGGTGTCTGACTGTCATAGTCATCCTTTGTCGTCCCCATATTTCCGTCCCCCTCCACTGTCATAGTTCTTTCTGTGCTGTCTCCCCAGAGACCTAGCTTTTGGTTACCCTATTTTCTCATTGCCGATTCCCCTTGCATCATCTTCTGATTCTGTCTCCATATCGCTGCAGAAGCTGTCCACAAAGCTCAGTCTCCTAGAGCTTGTGTCTTCCCCAGCCTTCCCTTTTGGATTGATCAAACCTATGCCACGCTTTTCTCCATAGGAGCCCATGCTCATGCATTCTACTGTGGTCGTGGCTTTGCTAAGCAGGGTTGTAATGTATGGTTCTTCATGCCTAGCTCCTCTCCCCATGCTATTCACTCTATCTGCCACTTCTCTTGCTCCCTGTCTATCAATATTAATTTTTCCTTCTCATCTGCTTCCCTTAGTTTCTCGATCTCTTCTTGCCCCTTCTTCCTCCTCTCCCATTGCTCCCGCTCCTTCTCTTCCTCCCTCTTCCTCTCTCTGTGCTCTCTCTCTCTATTCGCTCTTCTCTTTTCCTCTCCCTTCTGCCCATTTCCTCCATTATCTCAGCCCAACCCATTGCTTCGCTGCTCTCCTTAAGATATGCTATTGCTTTTGTTGCTCTCTCTGCCTCTCCATTCGTATTTCCCTCCAGATTCCGGAGGATCTGTCCCCCTACCCACTCATTTGTGACTATGGGCCTCATTACACGGAAGGCGGTAAACCTAAAATGGTTGCCGCCGGTACCATACCGGTACCACCATGGAGGAAAGGGGAATTACCACCCCATTCCAAGGTTGGCGGGGTGGTAATTCCCCCTTCCTCCATGGCCCTTCCCCATTCCCATTTTTGTCCCATAGGGCATAATGGGAATGGGGAAGGAGCTAATTATGGTACCGCAAATTGCGGTACCGTAATTAGCACCAAGGTCCCTTTGCGGGTCCCAACTTTAACGGCTGGTCTACACCAGCCGTTAAGGTCGGGTCCCGCAAAGGGACCTTGTAGTAAGGCGGTAAGGGTTTACCAGTACCGGTAAACCCTTACCGGTACCGGTAAACCCTTACCGCCTACCGTGTAATGAGGCCCTATGTCCCCTAGCTCCTCCTCTGTGCCCTTCTGGCACTCACTGCTTGCTCCTCTCTCATTGGTCAGATGCCCTGTCACCTTCTGTCCCTCTTCCTTGGTATATGGTGGTGGTTTATATATTGGGTTTGAAGATCCTTCTTCTGACTTTAGCTCTCATAATGGGTACATCCCCTGCTCATCTTCTGTGCCCTCGTAGTTCTCGCTTGTAGGAGAGGGTGGGGGTGCAGAGAGTGGGGGCGTGGGCCCCTGCACCTCCTGTTGGCTCAGCATCCACTGACACCTCGCTGCGTCCCCCTCCTGAACATTCCTCTACAATTTGAATATTGCCATGCGGCTTACTAGCTTCTTCCCCTTGTAGGTACTCTGCATGTGTGTCAATAGTGATTGCTGCACAACCTTGGAGGAGCTTCTGCATGGCGACTATGGTTTATTCAATGTACCCTCTGTGCTTTTAGTCCATTCTACACTGTATTTGCAAATCTTGTCTTTATGAGGTGGAAGGGTCTTACACAGGTGCTGTACGGTCGTGTCACCCCCACACTTCCCTTGATACATTGCGCTTCCTCTTACCTGACCTGAAATTGATGTTTTTAACAGTCCACTGTTATTGTATTGTATTTTATTGTATGGGAATTTGTAGAGGACGAACAAAGACCAACAAACGGCATCAAGACGATAATGAGAGTGAGGCAGCTGCAGACCAAGGGGATTAAAACAGATACTTTTCCAAATGTTTTCAAAGAGAAGGTATTCAGGAATTTTACAGAGCAGAGCTTGAATGGCAGGGCATACCAGGGTGTGGGTGCAAGTAAGATAAAGGATCTTCCTCCAGTTCTGGTCCTATTGAATCTGGGAATGCCCAGCAAAGACTGATTGGCTGAGCGGAGGAGCCTACTGGGTTTGTAGGGTACAAGTCTAGATCGAAGAAACTCGCCCCCAGTGTTGTGAGTGGCACGATGTTAATAGAGAAACACAGTGTAATCAGAATGCTTTTAATTCACTATGAGCCTCTCTGGCTCCTCAACCTCTGCGCACAACCCTTTTATAATCGCTGCCTCCTCAGGCACATCCACAACTCTTGCGAATGCGCCTTCCATGCACAGCAACTTGTTTACCATCCCTGTCGATCTCAAGTTTTCCAACGCTAGCTCCTCACTGTCTCATGTTCTCCAAGTACTATGTGCAAACCTATGAGTGATGTCACCAATTTACTAAACAAGGTACTGCCAAGAAGTTGATTACAGCCTGCACAATGCTATAACGTGTTGCCCAAAAATACACACAACACTGGCACAAACCCCACAGTGTCTTCCTGCCTCCTAGCAGAGTTTACCAATATTCTTTTGTGTTCGATCTGTACCTTGCACATTGCCATGCAAGTAATACGCCTCCTCGAGACTTAACCAGACAAATCACCTTCTGCAATCTAGATCAGTTCCCTTGCTAAACCTTACGGGCACACCGTCATCTATGGCCCAAGCTTAAACAAGCAACCCACAGGAAATCCAATATTTACATACTTCTGTCATCCGTGCCCTCAAGTCAATAATCTAGCTTGTTCACCTGAACCTGTTTACCTCGAAACTGAATGTGCCCTAACCACAAATAATAACATGTACCTGCACTCTTGCCCTTACTAAACTCGACTGTGCTTGACAATACTCGATGATGCAAAACAATACTAAACAATACTCCACAATACTTGATACCTTCCTCACATCCCCAGTTGCTGTGTGGCTGGATCAATACTTAAACTCTGTGGTCTGCTGACGCTGCTTGGCTGCCGGGTCCTCCGAAGCTGCCCCTTTGCCTTCCTGGTCTGCTGAATACCTCTCGGACTTCGGGCTGGATATTTCCCAGGCTGGCTCCTGATGGCCTCTCCGTGGGGCACGCATTCTCCGTCTTCTCAAAATACGCAAGGGGTGCTGTATCCTTTCAGGTTCTGCGGCAGGAGAGTCAGCTTTGTGCCGGGCTAGCATAGCTAACCATCAACTCTGCTAACAACTCATTTCCTCAGTTATACGAGAGGATGGCTGGGTGTCCACCTGACTCTCAAGGGCCCAACTTCCTTCCCCAGAATAAACGGAGGCCTCAGCCAACTGCAAGTTAGAACTGTGGTTTATTGCAAAAACCAACAAGGATCATACAAGACAATCAAGATTATCCAGTACTTCTCAGCATTTCATGGTGTACATTGCATTTTTGTGAACAAATTATGTCATCCCTGGGCACTTCCCTGAAAAATCTATCACTGCGCATGATTGGGTATCGAGAGTACTAATACCTATGGAGAAACCCTATAGAGGTTATTCTACTGGCCCTTGCATGTCAGGTGGCTGGCCTGTCTTGACCCCAATAAACTATCTATTACATTGTTGCAGAGTAATGGGCTTGCCATTGGTTCTTGCCCCTTACCATCTACCCCTGATTGTTGAGTCCCTTTGTTGGGACTGGCTCTGATTTCCCACCATGGGTAAATGCCCATTGTCTTGTTCGGCTGCATCACATGTTTAGAGACCATACGATCAAGCTCTTGTGTCTACATTTATGAGGATGTATTCTCCTTCTCTGCACTTGGTTCCTCGTCTGAAGATTGGAATATGACCGTGTATCTCTGACCTTGGCTGTGAGCCTGCTTTGCGCTCTGTGCAGTCTCAATCAGCTCGTCTCGTCTCAGGCTTGAGGCTGTCTGTAATTTTCCTTAAACTTCATAATATGATTTATTCATGCTCATGTTATGCTAGGAAACCTATAGTTTTGTCACACATGGTCCTACCAGGCTCCATATATGTAGCCTGGTCCTACCAGGCTAATGTAGTCCCATAGGGCTAATTACTTTAATCATCGGCAAACTTGCTCAGGATCTCTTGTTTGCCTTGTGTTTCTGCATTTCTGTGTTACTGCATTTGGCTAAGGAGAGAACATAATAAAAGCTTTGACAGTATGTATATGTATCCATCCTCTGGCTATATAACTGTGTAAGCATGTTCTTCGTGTACAACATGGTGTCACTAATGACGTCTGCATCATAGCTTCTTGGTGCTTAATGGAGACTATCCATTAAGGTATTTCCATCCACAATCTCAGTTTATTTCCCTATACCTGTGAAGACATGTACTGGATTTGGTCTTAATGGCTGGCAGAGAGGATACCTTTCTGTCTATTTGTCAGACATTGGTGTACCTGAGATTGGTCTGAAATAAGATGGGTGGCTGCAAACGTTTCGGGCTCTTTGTCCTGTCATGAATCTGGGAGTAAGGGGGGGGCATTCTTGGGACCCCCTCTTCACTTATTTAGGTGGCAGAGTCAAATGAATCATTTTTCTGGGCCCCGCCTGACTACCATTCGATTGGGCTGCATTGGGGGGTCCCTTATGCTTTTCATTTTGCTTGCTGGCAGAAGGGTTACTTTAAGGCCCCCCGGTCTCCAGTTGAAATGGAGGGGTAGTTGGATGGTTTGGGGGTTTTGACAGTATTTCTACTCACAGCAGGCTTTTTGACTTCAGAAATCCTGGTGGCCTGTTCTATCACCCAATCCAGGGCCCTATGCTTTTGAAAGTCACACACCAACTGAGCCATTATGTGTTTGGGGAGAACATGAAAATATGTAGGAATGAACTCTGTACTATTGCTGTTCACCCGCCGGGAAGTCTGAGCAAATGCCAGCTCTAACTCAAGCACAATCTCTCTAGGTGCCTGATCTTCCCCACGCTGAAAGTTATTTGCAACCTTACGGGCATCTTGTGGGTTCCCATTGATCTGGAGAACTTGCAGCCCTTTAAGACGAGGTAGCAATACTCTGAGATGAATGGGGATGCAGAGATAACTCAAAACATCATTTATCAAAACGACTCAGAAAGTAGACAAAAAGATAACTCTTTTAATGTCAATTATCTAAAACAGGGAGTAAAATGAATGTCATTGGACGTATCATAGCAAGATCTCAACAAACTTCACAAAAACCACTCTTTTATACTAAAATCTCATCATAGGTGATGTACAACCTGCGTATTACTAGCATCATCCTACGTGGCAAACTACAAAACCTACGTACAAGTGTGATTGGGTCTAGGGAATAACTAAGTATACAATCCATACTCATCTAACGGGCATGAAAGAGGTGATAGGTTTCTTAACATTAGGTGGGACAACTAAGCCCTTCCCTCAAAACAGGTCACTATGAACGTCGCTAAATACATGACGTCCCATTGGTTACTTAACTACAGGGCTCTTTATCAGGCAGCCCTCTATCATTGGCTGATTTCTAACCTCCATCAGCCCTCCTCAACCCATGCTAGCAGCATGCAGGCCAGACTGCCAGGTGCTTGGCGAGCTGGTCATAACCATACCTCCTCACCAATTAGACCATCATCCTTCATCACCTTAGTGGTCTGCTGTCAATTAGGCCTTTGAACTTGTCCTTGAAAATGTTCTATGTTCCTGCAGAATATAGGGGAGTAGAGATACACTGATTTCTCGCGTGTAGGTGTGACCATCATGTTCATCCAACTTCCTCCCTCCACGTGCCTAATCCACAAAATTGAGCTAAGGTGTATTAAAAAAAACTATTTTCCAATGAGCCTCTGATGTCTTCTTTGTTCTTATGCATGCCTTCAGAACAGGTGGTTTATTCCTTAACAGATTGAAACTAATTCCTGTTCCTTCCAGCCAGATATGACCTTGGCTTCTTGGCTCATTCAACCTTGCCGTTCTGAAATTTGCCTGTAATTCACTTATTTTCTTACTGCGACACATTTGGAAAATAAAGTGGTTCTGCTCTGCTATAATGCGTGGTGGAAGCCTCCGTTCCTGACTTGTACTTCATACACATATATATTTTGGCGCTTTCCGAGCTCTATTTTACTATAAAGCTAGCCTCATGAAAACTTTGTCTGCTTGCGTTACTTTGCATGTGTACACGTGTGAATTCCCTTTCAAAATTTCACTGTTTTTTCAGCATAAGCCTTTTCATTTTGGGCCCAAGATGTTGCTTAACTTTGATACGTTCTTGATGCCTTATAGAATATCTGCATTCCCTCGTCTGCTTGACTCTTGCATGACGTCACCAATCTGCTCTCTCGTGCATTCGTCCTTCTGGGTTTTCATTCAAATAGCCATCATACTGTCTTGGATGCAGGCATGGTTTTCTCAACGGGAAATTTGCCTTCAGGATTCTCTTGGGTATGGGCACTTCCCCTGGTGCTGCTCGAGTTTCACACTCTGGTACCCAACATATAGGCAATACGGGTGAGGTGGTTGAGGTGGGGCTACTTAGCTCCCTCTCTACACTATAGCTGGAACAATGTTTCAATATGGCCGGCTTGTAGGTGGACCATTTATAATGATACTGGTCCTCCAGTCCTGCAAAGAAACTGGAGTACTCAGGTGAGAAAGTCCATTTTGCAAATGCCATACAATTCACATCATTCCTGATCTGATATGATGCTATCATCTGCTCATAAAGTTCCAGGTGTTCCTATACTGAGTACCTGGCATTCTTGAGGTATGGGGCCAGGAAGCTCTTTATGATCTTGATTTGTCTTATTGGGTCTTTCACAAAACCCTTGCTCTGCTTTTCTGTCTTTTTATTCATATGCACCCGAGTCCATTCACCTTCTGACTCAGAGCTGCTATTGGTATGCCCTTCCTGGTCTTCTAGGCACTCCCTAATTCTTTGAGACTTGGAATATCTCCCAGAACCACAGGGTCTGGGCTCCTCTTGCCTGGACCAAAGTGAACTCTCAGGGTCACTCTCCATGGAGTTCCTTTTAGGCCAAGGATATAACCCAATTTTCTCATCCCTCCTCTTAGGGAGTCTGGGGAATTCCCCCTTCCCCTGAATATACAGAGGTTTTTAGAATGCCCTTCGTAATGTGTGGGTCTGGCTTTTCTCCTTCAGCAAAGTGGGCGAGGTGGTATCTTTGTAGTCGTATCTTCAGCCAATCTAACTCCCCGACTTTCTCCTTATAAAAGTTTTCATGGTCTGAAGTACTTACACTCTTATTCCTTACTTCCCAGGACACACTGGTCCGGCCACATTTCCACCTGTGTGTTAGAGATGAATACTCATCAATATCAGACAGGGACTGACCTTCTTGATTAGTTGGGCTAGTCTAGCTGCCTCATGTCGCCCTGTTTTTGAGAGGTGGCTTGCATGAGGTTGGTTTCTATTTGTGCACGAGAGGTTGTAAATGACTGGCATGAGGTCCCTGTTGGGACGGGCACCTCACTTTGATCAGTGGGCCTTGTCCCATATCCTGATTTGTCAGGGTGCCTCAAGTCCTGTTCATAATTTTCAATTTCCTTGGTGAGGCTCTCACACCTGTGTCTCTCTTTATTTATTTGCTTTTAGTAGCCAGAGAACTGGCTTTTTAATTCTGACACTAAGGCCTGATTAGAGTCAAGCACCCTGCTCTGAGCTACCAACTGATCTTTTGTTTGCTGCACATCATCCTGAAGTAATTCATTCTCCCTCTGTGAGACTTGTATGCTGCTGGCATATTGAAGGTGTTTTTCCTTAAGGAGAATAATCGCTTTCTCTTGTGCATCCTTTCATTTTGCTGCCTCTAATAGTTCAGCTTCTATTTGCCTCACAAGCCCTACTAACTCATTCCTTTCTTCTCTAATTCTGGTCAGTTCCTGAGAACCTAACTGTCCCTTTTCCACCTCCATTTCCAACTGATTTATCCTCTTTAATAGGGCGCTGTTATCCTGATCCAAGAGGTATTTTTCCCGAATCAGCGGTGTCCTCTGTTGTTTCTGAGTACTTACCTGCTGATGTATCTGATCAAAGTCATTTTGGGAATCAACCCATTTGATAATTAGATTACTATTTTCAGTTTTAAATTGCTTTATTTCTGATTGGAATGTGATAATGTCCTACAAAAAGAGTCTATTATGAGCAGCCTGGTCATATTGTTTAGTTGCAGTGCGCTCAGATGTTCTACTCAATCTTTGTGTGCATTTTTCAGAGCAAAAGAAATGTGTTTCACGCTCTGCACTCTCCTGCTGCAGTGTTTTATTACTCAGCTTTGAGTTGTTGAACAAGATCCTTGGCCTGTGACAGGTCTCCAGCATGATTCATCCCACTACCCTCACTATTTTGCCAATGTTCTTCTACTGAAAGCAAATTAAAATATAACTGAGCAGTTAGCTGAGCCATTTGTATCTGTTCATCAAGAGCAGTTCTGGTCATAAAAAATGCCTCAAGTGCTTTGTACAATATTCCGCCTACAAACCAAATGTCATTGCTTACTGAGGTAACCTCCTGCAGAATACTGGTTTGCCAGTTTCCTGGATCGTCCTCAAACCATTCTCCTTTAAGAAATAATTTAGCTAGGAGTTGCTCCCTAGCTTCACCATTTTGTACAGTAGTAATTTTCACAATTGGCCTTTTGCACCTTAGTAAAACTTTCTTTCTGCAGGGGCAAAATCACCCTGTTCCTGCTTGATTTCCTCACATCAATAAATTCTTACGCAATTCTAATTTTTCAGCTATAAACCTGCCTGGAACTCAGGGGTCAAGTCCTTGTGGTACTTTAACAAAACAAAGATGACTTTCCCTCCACCTTAATGCAATTGCATCAAAATGAACAGTGTGTCACAATGTACATGTAATAAGTCAGAAATAGGCAGCTAAATCCTGGCTACAAGCTCCCAATTTGTAAGATTGATTGAGAAGCCACCCTCAACACTGGGTTTCCTTCCTTCCCCACTTAGGTGTGATGCAACAAACTGATTAACAGATTATTTTCTTCAGCCCTATACCAGACACATATCATGCCCATTGGCTCTCTCTCCCCTGAGCTTACAATGAATCAAGAACCAGGCCAGTGTACGGGAAATATATTGGTATTTATTTAAATTAAAAGTAATAGAAATTAGTACAAAAATGTCAAACACCACTTTATCCGTGGCACAACACAATCAACTTCTCAAAGCATGGATACATCACAAGAGTGAATTGCAAAGAACATAATCACAATTCTTCATTTGCTACAAATTTCACTTCACAAAATAATTACACTGATCAGTAGCGAAAGCAATTATCATGTGGTGTTGTACAATTTTGCTTTTCCTCTAGGCTTAAAAGCCTAGCAGTAGGATTAAAATATTGATCCAAGTACATATGTCATTTTTGATGTTGCCCTTACTTTTGGTTCAATGTACACACACAGGGTGATTTAGCAGTTTGTTTTTCAGACCTCCCCCCTTGCTTTGGTCTATGTTGGGAAGTCAGACAAAAACATTTGAATGATTTGGGGAATCTTGGATTTCAGACCCCTTACTGAAAGGGCTGTGTTGGGGAAGCTGGATAAAAAGGTTGGACTGATTTAGGAACAAAGACACTCATCTTCCAAGTCGGGGCCAGCAGGACAAAAAGGATTACACAATTAAATTATAGGCTACATTTGTCAGCGCACACTGGTAAGTGACATTTGTTAATTTTGAATTTTAACAAAATTCATCCCGTAGTGTTTTGCCAAATGGGGAATTAATTAATATATTTAATTCAATATTTTGTCAGACAGTCGTCTGACAAAACCCATTTACATTACGGCTTATCCTAGCAGTATACTAGCTAGACAATACTTGATACTGAAATTTAACATAAGCGACACTCTGGCTATTAAAGGTGCCCTTCTTGGTATAAAACGAGATGCACGAGTTTTTCGCCTGAGTGGCACGCTAGCTATCAAATCCTTAGAACACCTCCTGATTGAGTGTGAGAGCTTGCAACAATTATGGCTCAGCTATCTCAATTCCTATAATAACGATTTTAATAGAACTGACTTGTCTGCCCTATGGTACTTGGAGGGTAAAGATCACAATTTGATATTTCATATGGTGAAGTTCTATTGCAAATGCGCAGAAATTGTTAAACTGTTATCGTTTTGTTTTTAATTATAATTGTAACCTTGTCTGTAAGGTTGATATGTTTTAAATCTTTTTTAATGCTTCATGTGAGCTGATAGTTGTTAGTTAGATACCTTTTTACTATTTGCATTATTCACTTTTATTCTAGCTTGGAACAAGAACCTTTTTTCCTAATGTAAATGATGATTTATATTTTTTATGTTTTAACTGTATTATGTTGTATATACAAAGCAACTTGGCTGTGAGTATATACATAAATAAATAAATACATTTAGTTAAATAGTCTAAGTATCTACATGGTTTTGCACCCCCCACACACTATAAAGGGAAAGGATTCAGGCAAGCAGACCCCCCCCCCCTTTGGTTTCCATGGGCTCAGTTCTACTTACAAAGAAAACCTCTGTTTACAGTTCAGGAAAGCCAGCTGCATCTCAGGTCACTCTGGAAAGATAGGGCAGAGGTCTGTTCACTCCACTCTCAAAGATGGCCTCCCCGCTTTCCACCATAGGACCCAGTCAGCTCTGAGGCCTTCCTAGAAATAGACAACTCCACCCAGATGTACTCTCAGCAATCTCCTCTGGTGTCTCCTTTCAGTTTTCATATGGTAAGTTTCAGCAGCCTTCCTGATAGTCCATCTCTTGTCTGTCTGTGCCCCTCCTCCTAGTGCAGCCCCCCTTATATAGCAGCGAGGACACCAGCAATTTACAATCTTGGGGAAGTACCCTGAAATAATTCTCCCAAATAGGATCGGACAGTTACCCTTCTCTCACCTCCCAAACCCAGACTCCAAGTTAGGATTGGTTTAGTGGTCTGGAGCAAAACATGGCAATTCCCATTTGCAATTGCCATTTGTGCTCCTTTCAGATTTTTGGGAAAAATAAGTTATGTATCACTACTTCATTCTTTTACTAGCAACTGTCATAATATGTTTTTTTGATTCAGCTAATCATGGAGAATTAGATTAGCTGACCACCAAGTCTGTACCATATAGCAGTGCCATGTGGCACGTTTCTGCCATTTTCATAAAAAGCATAACAGTTATGAATATGTATCCCTAATTTCATATTCCACCTGCCCACCAACTCTCACATTTGGAACATGTTCAGATCAGCCAAAAACCCGGTTTAACTGGCCATTACAGTTCCCTGAGTCACAGGTAGATGAATTGTATATCTCCAGAATCACCTGGAAATTACCTTAAAAATGTACATATATGAAATCCACCTGCCTTATGATGGCTGAGAAAAAAGCCTGAATAAAAATTAGTCCTTTTAAATTCGTTTGATTCTTGGCCCTCCTCCTGCCTTCTGGCCATTTGTTTTCACTGGGTCAGCCTGTACCCAGAGGTTTTTTTTATCAGTCTCCTTTGTGTTGGAACCTTGTTCTTTGAAGTTGCTGCCCCCATGTTCACACCTATTAGTCACGCTCCAGACAAGGGGAACTTCTCTTGCAGTCATTGCCTTCAGAGCCAGCAGGTGTGGAGAACACTGAATTTTGACACCTTTAGCAGGACACTTTATTGCAGTTAATAATTAGATGGGAGATGTGACATCCAGGCATGGAGTGGGAGATTTCCTTGTGAAGTTTCGCACCATAGCAAAAGGGTTTGTCTTGGACTGACATTTTTTCATGATATGATATGATAGTTTATTTATGTTGCGCCTACACACATTGTGTTTCAAAGCGCTTCAAGGCAAGGGAGGGAAAAAGGGAAAATACAATGACATACTTACAGGCCATGAACATTAAGAATGTGAAATTAACTATCATACTCGGCCTGACGACCTTTCAGATAGTGCATGAGCTAAGAAATAAATAAGAAAGGGAGTTGGAGAATGGGAAGGACATGGAAACAGACTGGCTTTTCAAAATGTCACTGAAGTTTTGTATGTGAAACCTAATATACATTGCTTTTGGTCAACCCGCACATCATGTTTTTCTTTATTTCTGACATTTTTCTGTTAGCAGTGATACATTTTCACTTTTAAACTTTCTTTTTGCACAGCCGTATTTAGTGTCACTGTTTAAAAATGCTGTTTTCCATGTGAAAGGGATCTTTGCTTCTTCCTGATTATTGTACATTTAAATGCTGCTTTTCCTTTGGTAATAACAGATAGGCCCTTTTCCACATGGCTCTTCAATTTTACTTGAAAAGAAAAAAATACTTTATTTTTTGTTTTGTTTCAGTGTATGAAATACTGCTGTTCATGTTTGGGGCCTTTGAATGCACACGACAACTAATACCATTAAAATAGAGGGGAAAGTTATAGTGAATAATGCCGAGAACCTCAATTACTGATAAGGTATATTTTAGATAATTATACTTAATACGTACTATAGCTATATAACAGAAGAAAGCAAGGGAGAAATATGCTGATGCTCAATCTGACATTAAACAGTGCAGTAAGAAAAGTTAGAGTATGTGGAACCCACCAGGATATAGGTTCTACGGGAGCACTGCTATAGATAGAAAGACTATGCACAATGTTTTGTGCCATTCTCTCTGTAATCTGTATCCTCTGCATGTAACCCTCTGTATCCACTTTCTCCGTAGCCCTCAAACTGTACCCTTAAAAATCGGTCCTTCTAATTGCATGCATAATACAATACTCTGTCACTCTATCCCTTTAATTCATAGCTCATACAATAGAAAATCCAGCACATACATGTAGACTTACGTGCTATGGAGGGAAGGCAGAGAACTCTTCTCGGTATAGGGAAGAAGGTTCTACAAAATCTGTGCCATGTGATTTGGAAGGCCTATGTTTGCAGCATATCGACATGTGTCATTATAGAGTGCAAGAGACTTGACTTATTGGCTTAATGAAGCTGAGATAAGCTTTCAGAGTTCTAGGAGATAGCCATTCATGTAATTTCTCCTTGTGGGATCCATCATGGAGGTGAATGATCTCAGTTTTGTTGGATTCACTTTCAAGTTTATGCAAACGTCCAAGATCGGATGAAGGCTAGCAAAGATGCTGTGCAGCATAATTGTCGATAGAAAAATCCAGTTAATCTAAATACTCCCCCTAAGGTTCAATATAATGATAGGATAATAGCACCTTGCTTCTAGCTGGCAGCCAGTCAGATTCTCTGCAATTGGGGGGTTTATCTGATGGCCCAAGCTCCTGTGTCTATCAAGCAGCTGAATGCCTCCTACTGATCAGCTCACATTCTTCTCCACTTTTTCCCTTTATAAAAATATTTTAAAAACATGTATCTTTTCACTTGCTCTTCACTGCACATCACTCCCGTGTCCTGCTGCCGCCTTGAAAATCGAAAAGTCACTCTTTCTATGCCACTTTCCTTTTTCATAGCAGTCATATTTTTCCGGGGTTCTTTCTTGTTTTTTTGACAAATTGGTTTAGCACACTGCAAGCCTGTCACCGCAAAGGAACCTTGTGATGGATGCTAAGAGCAACTTTACTCTGGCCAGCAGGCTGTACTGAATGCTAACAGTGCCGCATCTCTTGTTAAAGGGCTTCACTTTGATTGCACCTGCTTACTTTGTCTGGCGGCCATTACCATCAAATAAAGCCCACATCGCGTAGTCTTGCTTAATGTCCACAGAGAGTATGCCCTTCGAAATACTAGAACATCAGTAAGCAATGTGTCCCCTAATATATAATACGTGTGTTATCTTAGTCATTGTTCGCGTTTTTTAACATGCCAACTTGCTACTCTATACTCTACGTTTCTGTACAAAGGGCAGAAATCGAACCGAAAAGAATTGGCGTTTTCAGTACTTCAACATATTTCAAGGACAAACATGAACACAACATTTATCAAACTGTAACAGTTGCACTTGAGTTACAATTTTACCTCAAGTGTGGTTTCACGCTCTCCAGTTTCTCTCATGCAAGTAGAGGGACTTGGTGACACAGATAAATAGTGCAGGCTTCCTCTGCTCAGGGGAACTGACAGCAAGATGGAGGACAGCACTGTAACCAGGCTGCACGAGCAAAACACGTGGATCTGGAAGACATTCATCACACACAACACAGCTTGCAAGGATTTACAGGACTTGCCCACTGTTCTAAAATATCGGGCGAACTTCGCGTGAATGCATGTATCTAGAAATATGTGTCATAAGCTCGATTGTTTTGAGTGTGAGGAGAGCAGAAGTCAAGATCACAAAAAAAAAGTTCAGAAAATGAAAGCTATAATTTCATTTTGTATGGTAAACGCAGTCAGTCACTGTATTGGCGTTTGGTTGCAGGGCTGAAGAACTAAATCACTGCCCTGCAAATTAGACATGATCGAGGAATTTGTCTCGAACACAAAGCGTCAACTTTCCCTCGACTGGCGGCTTTCAGGTAAAGGCACACTTGTGACGCAAGTACACGAGGATTTATGTCTTCAATTCCTTGACAGAGAAAGAAAGCGTGTTTTGGATTGTCTTACTTTCACAAATCATTTGGATTATGTGAGTTACGAGAATCTATCTCCCTTGGACACAGTAATTGGTTTTTCTTACAAATGTGTTATACTCGGAAAAACAAGAAGCCGGGAATTCTAATTCGGCTGACTCATTGGTCATGTAAATTAGGCCGTAGCTTCATGAAAGGTACACTGTTGTGACACTGCCGAACACGCGAAATAAACAGAAATAGGACTGGCAGACTTTTCACTGAAGACCAATTGTTGCATATTAGGATGTCAGTCTGCTGAGAAATCAATGGCTTCATTTAAAAACACAATGGGAGGAATTTCATGGCCGCTCACACATAAATGATCAGCTCTCACCCGCCCTGGTTCACCTGTTGCACCCTGGGCTACCACGCTCTATGATGTATGTGATTTTCATGCAGGCGTTAATACCATGGATTTCCATGCAATCAGCCTGTTTTTTGTAAACTGAGACAATTTTGCAGATTTCATAGGAATCCATTGTGAATGCCCAAAAGCATAATTGCCAGGTGGCATTTACATCTGTAAAAACATTGAGAGTAAAAATGAAGCATATAGTCAAATTCATCTAATATTAATCTACAATTGTAATCTGTTTTTTTTATAAATGTTTACAATTGTAAGCAGAGGACACAAAGGCACGGCATTACTAAGGTTGTTATTCCCTGCATGCAGTTAACATTTTTGAAAAAATATCCACTTGATGTTTTAGCACACATTTTGAAAAGAGGTTTCTAGGAACTCCCTTAGTTATCGTATAAAATAACAGCAAAATTACTGCAAAAGCATCTCAAAACTGACAATAAAAGTCTTCCACATTCGTGTTGTAACTCACCATATGACCCCTCTTCCTTTCCAGGTCCATCCCTCATATGTGTAAATACCAATTTACACCCTCCTGTTTTCCCCTTTCCCTCGCCAGCTCATGTGCCACATTCTTTTCACCCCTGTCTTCCAACATTTCTGTGAGAATTCAGTGGGACACCCAAGATAAGATGAAAATGGTCTGGCACAGAAAGTCTTGACAAGAACATTTTGATTATCGATCCACAAAGTGGTCATCCCTAATTTAAGACCCAGTGTTATACAGCACCACCTCACAATTCAAGGATAATATACATGCTGATTGATTATAACTCAAATTTATTTAAATAAAAGAAATTGAAGGAGGTCCCCTTTTTTATGCAGGCAAGTCACCACAAAACATCAGAAACACATTACGTTTGCTTATGTATCCAATTTAAAGTGGCCTGCCTATGACAATCTCCTTAAATATATTACACACATTCCACCACACAATAGGACTATTAAAAATTCTTTTAACAATTACACTCTTGAAAAATACAAGTCCTCCTCTAAGCATCACTTAATTCTATGACCATAATGTTGTTCATCAGCCAATGAATTAAAACATACATGACAAATAGTTCAACACCATTGCTTTCAACATAATTACGAAAGAGTGCTGGACTGTGATGCAATTACGTGTGTAAATATGGTGAACTGCATGCTAGTGTATGTACACAATTTCAAAGTAGGTTTACAATGAGATTCATCAGAATTCTACATGTTTTTGAGTTAGGGAAGCACTGTTGTCAATCGAGATTGAGAAAACCAAACATTTCCCAATCAATTCGGGAACTTCCGCCCCCTGCACTTTACCACTAGCTTATGGCAAGCAAGAAATTAATGGTCAATTTAAACACACTCTTGGTAATGTACAAACAAGTAAAGTGAGTACTAGTTTGAGATTTAGTCTATTGTACAATTCTTTTATGTAGATATCATATGTAGACAACAGACATCTCTATCGAAATACATTTTTCTTAAAACATAAATCTTTATTCAAAAAGTGACCCAACACGTTTTGAGAAATCTTCATCAGTGGTCTTGAGGCAATAATTGATCTACAAAATGATCAATAATATCAATTATTGTTATGTCTGGAGATAATAAATGTTCACTTACTCATGCCTTTACAAGAAAATATAATATAATAAAAGGAAGCTGATGCTAGTTATATTGCAATGCAGATCAAATTTAAAAACAAACTAAACAAATTGTATCTAAATATCCATTAAAATGGATGTCTGAGTAGAAGATCATGAACTTTTCTTTTATCCAATCATGTATCATTACACAACCAAAAACAAAACTTGTGGAAATCAATAATAGAAGATCAAGGACATTCACTTTATGCTGACAATCCTCATTAAGCAATCCAAGACGCACATTTAATAAAAATGGATAATAGGAGAGATATACCTTCAAAGTATCAGCCATGAAGACAGACTCAGAATTCTACCATGTTCTTATTGTCATTGGTATTCTATGTCCCATAATGTTCGCCTGGGGGGGATGATATCTCTGTTATTGTTTACAGTTACCTTACTAATCTCTAAAGAGGTGCTACTGCTAGATGCTTTTACTCACCTTGACCTCTTGAGGTGTTAATATATATTCTATATGCTAAGGAGTGTAAGGGAGGAAGGGTTGATTAGCCCCTCCCCCCTGTACATTCGGCACAAAAGAGACTTAATACTCATGCAATAATGGGGAGACGCCCTCCTGGCCCTTCCCTGGTTATAGTGGAAGCAGGGCTACTGCAAGACACATTAGGACTTCATTGTGTGCATAACTTGACTCCATTTTTGGACTAGGCCACATCCTGAGCCCTGCAAAGCCTCCTCTCCCTGTTTGCAGCGCCGCATACCACATACACAGATAGCCCCCACCTCCTCCTCCCCTGTCTGAGCTGCCCAGGCTTCTTTCTCATGGATGCTCTGGTGCAAATTGCTGTAAACAGAAACTGTATTTTTTTTTACCTTCCTCTGAGCTCATTGCCCTGTGTGTGACCGAGGCTGAATTTCAATTGTGGCCCATTCGTCTCCACAAACCTGCACTTTCCCTCTCACCCCCAAAGTTATTGCTGGTTCAACCATTTGCCACTCCATGGTTTCTTTGATGTAAGAAAAGTGTGTCCCTTCCCCACTGACCACCCTAGAGTGCCAACATTATAACTGGTCTCATGTCATCATATATCCCGCTTTAAACCAACACCTATCAATTCACTCAATCAAACACTGTGGCGGCTGGACAAATAAATCTTAGATCTAGCCCACTGATACTGCACCTGGGGGGCAAGACCCTTGTACCCCTCATGAGTACAAAGGCCTGAGGCCGGAATGTGTAAATATGTGTCTTCAATTTATAAGTGTCCCCACATATTATTACATGGTTTATATTCTGTATTATTCATTGCATGTCAGGAGATAGCATGTAGCTTAGCTTAGGCAGAATGACCTCTTCTTGTGGAACCGACGTGACCTTCACACCACCCAGATGAGCCCAGTTGTCCACATGTCGTTCGAAGTAACAGCCCAGCACCAGCCAATCATGTGGAGCCGGCCCATATACTGCCATACTGTAACTTTGTTGTCCTCCAATCCCAACGCAACTTGGTGTACCTATTGAGAATCATTACTAGTGATGATTCTAAAGCATATAATGTACCGTATTCTGTATTGTGGACAGAACGCTCTTGAGGCAGCAGAGTCCTCTGCATGCATATACCTTATAAAACCTTTTCTCCTCAAAACCATTCTCCTGGTCGCATTCCCTACTGGGGTGTGTCCTTATTTTTTGACAATTGTATTTTGGGGGATGAGCTCCTTCACTTGGTGACCCAGGCTTCATGATTGAGGGTGCTCCGACGAGACCGCCATGCCGTGCGGCAAGATCCGGGGAGCTCCCATCAAGATGACTGCCACCTACGGCTGACCAATGGAGTGCACCAGAGAGGTACCAAGGGTCCCGGCATTTGCAAATACCCGACTGCACGCTGTAGCCGACTACGGCTTGATTGGGGGGCGACACCCTGATTGTGGATAGACCATGAACGGAGGCTCTGGAAACATTTTGGACGCATGAGTATTGGTTTGCGAGACAAATTAAAGGAAGAGAAAATAAAGGGGGTAAAATGCAAGAGGGTAATGGAAAGGGACCGGTCTGGGAGTCAGATTAAGGGTGTATGAGATTGTATCAGTGTTGTTTAGTCTGTTCTTCTTCTTCTTTTCTTCACATGGCCATTAGGTTTTTTTTATATTAAGGTAACAGAATAAGGAGGAGAGTACGGGAACCTAGCTCCGAAAGGGGGTGGAAGGCAGTGCCACGTAGTACTGTCTTAACCTGTGCAGGGATATAAGTGAAAATAAAAAAGGAAATAAGTAGGTGTCTTGTATATTGAGTAGACTCAGGAGTTATTAGCAAACTCTTTTTTTTGTAAGATACCTGAGACGGTATCTGGTCCGACAGTAGGTGGGGGGAAAGTGAGGGAGGGGAGCCCAAAAAATTGTACCCTCTGCTAACTAGGCCTGCAGAAAGGTATAGTGACCCATCGTATTTACCACAGCCAAGCGTGCCCACAACACCTGTGGCAGCACCCCGCCACCTTATGATCCTAGAGGTTTGTACGGTCCCACATGCACACCACCTGTAAACATTGCACGTCTGACTATATATCTAGAAGCATAACTGACTACTACACAATCAGAATTAAACTGGCTACGAACACTGTAACACTGTAACACTGTGTGATAGGAGCCAAATGCTGCAAGGGGGCGGGGAGACACCATTGCCAGCCCCATCAAAGAGCCCCTCCAGTTTAACAGAGGATGAGTGGACGTCCAAATAATTCTTCTTCCACCTTAACAACACCCCCAAGTACTATGTGTAGATCAAGGGAGCGACAAAGCAAGTGATGAACAAGGCAGTGAAGCATCAAACAGAGAAGTAGAGATATAAGAATGTTGGAGTGATTTAGATGAATATGAGGAAGGACTAGCCACAGCAGGATTACCACTACCGCTGCAAAACGACCCGGAAGAGGGGGAACCGGTGAAGGGAAGATGGCAGTGGAGGCTCATGAGTAGGGTAGGGAACATGGTACTGACAAAAAAGAAAGGATTAAAAGTAAGCAAGACAAAGGGGAAGGCAAAGTTACATATGCCCTTCCTCCACAAGGGAGCGGAAAGGTCTCATTATGTACCTTGGGCGTTGATGGACAAAGCCAATTTGTTAAACGCTTTGCCTCCGCTGTTGGGAGGGGTGAGTAAGTGGATATATGCCCTTGAGAAAAACACTGCAGGGATCCCATTGGCCATAGGAGATGCAGAAAGCTTGCTAGTGTCTGCTGTGCGTGATCAAGCAGGCGGGGTGTGGGTGAAGGCGGGGTTCGTAGGAGTAACGATCGATTGTGATGCCAGGTTGGGTCATCTTTCAATAACGTAAGGGCCCAGGTATGGGATGCACTACCAAGAAGCTTCCCTGACACCCATGACTTACACCCTGCGACGCAATGCACAATGGGGGATGAGGGAGATGCTGGGCAGTAAATTCTTCGGGTGCAGGACGTGTGGAGAGCGGAGACGGGCACCACTTGGGACCAGTTCACCTCCCTTTTTTACTTTCTTGTTAAATGAGGCCTCCCGAAGGAGGTACAGAAGGCCTTAGATCAAATTGCCGGGATAGATGCCAAGGGCTGGCCCTAAATACATAGTATCATAGTACACCACCGTAGGCGGATCAAAGAGAGGGAGACGGAAATCACACAAAGAAGGTTGGCGGATGTAGCAAAACTTGTGCACAATAAGCTGTTGAAGGTCACAGCAGTAACAGCTGCCATACCGTCTGGAAGACAGGGGGAAGCAGAGGAGGGGGTCAGTAGCTTTACAGGCAAGGATGGCAGCAACATGGGCAGCAAACGGGCCAGATCAATGGGCCAGAGCGGAACAGTAAGAGGGGCCCCAATAGCAGGGAAGGCCTGGAAGAGAAAGAGGTAGGTACAGAGGACAGCGAGGAGGGTATGGAGTGCAGGGGCCTCTTGGAGGGGGACAAGGTGTATGTTGGACTTGTGGGAGGCGGGGCCACTTTTCAAGGGAATGTCGTACTCGACTGATGGGGTACTATCAAAACACACAGCGCTTTGGCAACGAGCAGCAGTTCAGCCACTCCCACCCAGGCAGTCTGTTTGGGTTGCCAATGGGAGAAACAGACAACAGAAACAAAATGATAGCAATTACCAACCAGGCCCTCAACAAAGACAGCAAAGACCACAAGCAGCAAAACCAGGGATGCAATAGAGACTGACACAGCAAAACATATGGGAACACACACACAAATCCATTTTTCACTACCGCGAATAGCGCGCCAGCACCCATTCAGGGAACAGCCGTGGTGGGAGAAAGTGTTTTCACCTTCTCAGGGACAAACACCCATCCAGATTAGGACAGCCCAGAGAGAGCACTTGCATGTCCGGTCCTATCAACTACCCTACGTCCAGACGAGGAACCACTGGTGGGGCAGAGAGAGGAAACAAACAGTTCATCTTTATGGTGGACTCAGGGGCAGAAAAATCATGCCTCATGGAAGGACGGTTTCCGCTGTGAGGCAACAGTTTAGAAACACAGGGATTCTATGGGGTAATTTTAAAGGTTCCCTATACTAAGGATTTGGATGTAACGGTGGGAGGAAAAATGGTGCGAGCACCCCTACTTCATCATGAAGACTCGTCAATAAACTTGCTTTTGAGGGACCTCCTTAGTAAGCTCAATATGACCATTTCTTTTACCTAGAGAGGCGTGGTATGCTCCACTCCAGGGTTATGCCCACTCAGGGCAATGCTTATGATTCACACGCTAACCAGCGAAATACCGGTGATGGGGGTACCTACGAATGCAGACCTGTTCATCTATGGGATACAGGTCCTAATGGGAGTGGTGCCAGAAATAACACGAAAAGAATGGAGGGTACCTTCTGATTTTATTTTCCGCCCAGTAGAGTCTCTAGAGATTGTGCCTGGTACCGTCCTTTCTATAGATCTACAGGGTGTGCAAGTGTCAGCTAAACGTATTGTGGAAATAGGACTGGACACGCATGGATGTGAATGGAGGACAGTGTTATGCATAGACCCAGACATAGCAATGCGCAATTTAATTGATGAAGAGCTGTTCACTGACAATGTCAATGAAGGGGAGAGTATAATGGAAATTTGCATGCAATGTGACATAATGATTCAGAATAGACAAGTAACTAACCCCCTCCTGGACACTGTCAGTGGACCACCATCAATATTTGATGATGCTATGCAATAGGTGCCCGTAAGCTTATGGACCACAGGCCCCCACGATGGAGGGCTCCAGGAGGAAGTAACAAGTTAAAATCAAACTCAACCCAGGTATGGTGCTGCCCAGATTAAAACAATATTCCTTATCCCGAAGAGGGAATAAAAGAGACAATACATGCATTACTACAGCAAAGTATCATTGTACCATCAAACTCACCTTGCAATACAGTGATTTAACTGATTAAGAAGGCAAGGGGAAGGGCTTGGAGAATGATACAGGACCTACACCCACTTAATGACATCATACAGAAGGAGTTCTCGCTTGTCCGAAACCCAGTGTCCATTTTGTGTAGCATTCCTATGGAAGCCACGTGTTTCACAGTACTAGACTTGAAAAATACACTTTTCTCTGTACCACTGGACCCCAGTTCCCAATGCCTGACAGCATTTATCCTAGCGGGGAGATGATATGAACATTGCAGATTGCCCAGGGCTATTGTGAGAATCTGAATATTTTTAACAGAGTATTGCATGAAGATCTTGGCAACATGGATGTCAAAAGTGCAATAATGAAATATGTAGATGACCTTCTGATTTGTAGTGAAAGTGAAGAGCAGTGCAGAGCAGGCTCGATAACACTGCTGAACTTATTAGCACAGAAGGGATACAAGGTGGATAAAGGAAAGTTGCAGTACTTTCTGGCTGAAGTGTTGTATCTGGGACAGTTAATATCTAAAGATGGGAAACAAATAATACCAGATAGAGCAGCAGCTATACGTGCAACAATAATGCCCAAAACTGTAATAGACATGCAAAAGTTTGATGACATATGTAACTATTGACGAGCCTGGATATTTGACTATGCAGCATACACCCACCCCCTACTCCAGGCACTCAAGGAAGCATAATGGGAGAGCACAACACTAAAATTGACACAAGAGATGATCACACCATTTTACCAGTTAAAAGATCTAATTTCAATGGCACCCGTCCTGGCGACCTCCGATTATGATCGGGAAATCTATCTATTTTGACACTGTAATGCCACACTCATGACAGCAGTACTGATGCAAAAAACATCATTAGGTTACAAGCCATTGGCCTACTACAGTGGCACACTCGATTCTGTGATGCAAGGGCACTTCGCGTGTGAACAAGCTCTCTCAGGTGCTGCCTTTGCGATTGAAAAAAGCGGCGCCATAGTGATGGGGTGCTCAGTGACACTATTCGTTGAACATTCACTGTTTGCCATACTAGAGTGATCGAAATCCACACTCACGACGCAACAGGCTACAGCATATTAAATAATAATTTAAAGCTCAAATATACATGTGGTGTGTTGCAAAACAGTAAACCCAGCCACTTTCATCACCGAGCCATGTATAGTAGAAGACATGCAGGAACATGATTGTGCCACATACTAGGGGGAGGGGGACGACATTTCCAAAGCAAGCAAAAACGCCCTAGGGGAAGGAGAGGTATACTTTGTGGATGGGTCGGCATCGATTGACCAGATACAGGTGAGAAACATGTTGGCGCAGCAGTGGTAAGGTTAGAGGGAGAAGAATACGAGATCATAGTGCAGAAAATACTCCCCTCACGTTATTCTGCACAAGCAGCAGAATTGATAGCGCTAATTTAAGTGTTACACATAGCGAGAGGGTGCGCAGTGAAAATCTACTCAGATTCAGCATACGTGACAACCACGGTACACAGCTGGTTATCTCGATGGCAGAGAAGGGGTTTCATGAGGGCAGATGGATCCCTAGTACAACACGCACAGTTATTAAATGACCTAATAGAAGCTTTATCAGAGCCCTCAGCAATCGCTCAGATAAAATGCCAAACCCATACCAATAACAGTGACATCATCTCATTAGAAAATGTGGCGGCCGATGCCACCGCAAAACAGGCAGCATATTTTCACAAACCTCAAGCAGCGGAATGTATACTCAAAAATAACACGGAAAAATGAGGAGCAAGAGATATGGATCAGAAGAGGGTGCAAACAATCACCAACAGATCTCCTCTGGTGCCAAGAAATAACAGGAAATGTAGTAATGCCTGTAGAGCTAATACATGTAGCATTCCAGCAGCTCTTCTTCCCGGCACACACCTCAAAGCAGCACATAACCACAGACATTCAAGAAGAGTGGTTTGCCCCAAATCTTCAGGAACATCTGACAAAAATTACAATAGAGTGTATCACATGCCAAATGTACAACTCAGGGATGACACTCAGAACCTTGGGGCGCACACTCCCTCACCCCAGTGGACCTTTCCCAGAACTACATATAGATTATGCATACATGGGGAAAGATTTTACGGGACAAGGTACTTGATAGTAGTAGGCTGTCCTTTTTCTCGCTGGTTGGAAGCAGGTCCTTGTGCACAACCAGATGTGAAATGTGCCGCCAAATTGTTGGTAAGAGAAGTATTTCCACAGTGGGGCATTTGTGACATCATACGGTCAGATAATGAGACCCATTTTGTAAATGACCTTTTCAAAGAAGTAACATCCCTGTTAGGAATAAAACACAAACTATGTACAATTTTCCACCTTCAATCAAATGGGATGGTTGAGAAAATAAACAGCCCCCTTAAAAGGAGACTGTCCAAACTACTGTGCCACATCCTAAAGAAAAATTGGGTGTATTGCCTGCCCCCAGCTCTATTTCAGTTGAGAAATCAGCCAAGTAAGAACCATCATTTGTCCACGCAGGAAATCATGACAGGGAGACGTATTCAATCACCTTTGTCCCCAGTCAGAAGGGTGTCTGATGCTCATAGAGCAGCCACAGTGCTGGGGGATGAGTTCAAAGAATATCTGACACAACTCACAAGGGCAGTGCAAAGTATCACAAAGCAGATATCGCCTCCATTCACATGTGAAGAGGAAACAGACACCAATATCACAGGACCAGACAATCCCACCTCGCAGTTAATGCCCAGGGAGTTTGTATGCAGCTTTATGCAGAGATGGAACTCTCCAAGATTTCATTGACCTATGAAGTAATATACTGCACCACTTCTGAAGTAAAGGTCAAGGGCCTGAAATATTGGATACACCTCTCTGATGTTTGTTTGTTTGTTTGTTTATCATGATCAAGATGTGAGAAAAGCACAGAGCAGCACAATTCCTGAATGTGAACAGTCACAAGAACAAGGAACAGCTGTACCATAATGAGAACATGCTAACAGAATAAGTGTAGAAGCGACAATCAGTAATAGAGGAAGACATGTAAATATTATTACAAATGTAAAGGTGATAACATATAGAAAGAAAAAAGTAATTAAATGTGCAACTCTCTCTCTCTCTCTTTCTCTCTCTCTCTCTCTCTCTCTCTCTCTCTCTCTCTGTCTCTCCTCTTCTTTCATTCCTATTAACAATATCATATAAAGAGAAAAGTATAACGTATTTTAATGCTTGTATGTGTATTTAACCCATTGTTTTGCCCTCTTCAAGTTCAAACATGGCGGAAACGAGGGCCCTCAATGACAACCCCACAGAAGTAGATAGCAATAGTGGTAATGTTAGCACTAATAGAGCACATAGCTACGATTGCAGGTTGTATTTTGTTGCAATAGTGTTTTCTATTATGTTATTTTGTCTAGGGTTGTACTGGAGCCTGACTTTTATCCTTGAGAGTTCAAAAGAGGGGGGGGGGGGTAAAACTGGTACAAGAGGGAACACAACTAATTTGGAATGGGTTTAAAGTAATCTGAGCCCATAATGCCTCCACAACTCTTAATCTTACCTCTTTGTACAATAATCACACTGTTAGAGCCCCACTGGTCACATATTCTGAAATGAATTATGTTGAGAACGCTTTGAATGATTACGATGCTGACAGTTCAATTGTTGATGTATCAGTACCACTACCTGCACACACGCAGACAACCTACCTCAAATGGCAAGTACATACAATTTATATCTCAGGCCCGGACCCCACAAATGTATTCTATTCCACATCCTTTGCAGAGCACTACTGAACATAACAACAAAATGTGGTCAGGCATTTTTCCCATACAGTGTCAAAAGTTGATAAAGTTACACAATGATCTAGGGAGGAACAGAAGACGAAAAAAGGGGGTGGAAGGTAAAAGGTATGACACTTATCATGGCCTGGGATTAGTCGAAGTAGAAGACTCCTGCCACCCTGATCAGTCCAACAGATGGTACTCTAATATAAGCGCCATGGCTAAACAGGCAACTAATGAAAGTTGCTACATCTGCTCTTTTATACCCCATATGTCTGGGACGCTCAAGGTCCTCATACCCCAAGAAGCACCTTTAGCGGATGCCCAATGTCTTGTTCATCTGACTCTTTGTAGAATTTGAAGTACATTCCAAGCACACACAGTAACGTCACAGCTGCTGCAAAATGAGAAATGCGTGAAGGAGACATTTTTTGTTATAAAAGGGGCAATGTTTGCAGAAAACCAGTGGTAAGAAGAAACAGTGATGTGCAAGGTGGAAGCACTGCAAGGACCATCAGAGGAAAACTTTAAATGGGTTGAAAAAACATGCACTCCAGCCTGGTCTCAGCACATCGCCACACTGACATAGGTCACAGCTCTTCAAAAACTCATCATGATTCAATGTGAAGTGCAATATGAACTTTGCTTCCATAGCGAAGGAAAAGTGCCCATGGGGTCAAACAAACACTGCAATAAAACACTTATCCTCCCCGACATGAAGAAAGGCACAGCTGCCTTAATGGACACTTACTGGGTATGCGGCAAACAAGCATACCTGCACCTCTCACCATCATGGAGAGGTACCAGTGCCCTGGCCACACTGCATTCGGCCCTGATTGTGATTCCGTAGAGCCATATCCAGGGGGAGAGGGTGCCTGCCAGAGCGTCTCCTGCACCCCAGTCAACAACCGAAGAAACCCCCACATGTGTCATCCTGTCAGAGGATGAGTTGCAGAAAAGAGTGTCTTGCAAAAAGAGAGCATCAAACTACATTTCCAAGGAATTCTCAGAAGTGTTGGCCCAAATTCCAGACCAGTACAAGCTTTTCAAAACCACAGAGACATTTTTTACATCACTTGTGCCAAGTATCCAAGCGCAAGCAAACAACCAATGGGTCCAGATCATCTGGTGGGAACTGATCCAGTTGGCAAATGACACTGAAGAGGGATTCAGCGTCATCAAGGTGGAACTCAGAGACCTGCGGTTGATGACCATGCAAAACCGCTACGTCCTAGACCTCCTTATAGCTATGGACGGTGGTGTTTGCCGAAAAAATGGGAGTGCATGTTGCACATTGGTGCCTTCGGCTGATGCCAATAATGGGACCCTCTCACACGTGTTAAACACTATTCACAACCTCGGGGAAAGGATACAGAAAGAAGGTGGAATACAGCCAAGTGATTGATTTGACACAATTTTTGACTTTGTCCCTTCCTGGTTCGGTACCGCCAAGAAAATACTCATGTCAATTATTATATTTTTGTTGCTGATTTTTTGTGTGTGCCAGGTAGGCATTCAATGTTGTGCAAAATCCTTGCCTAGTAGTGCAATGATGATGGTGACAATGGGCAGTCCAGTAAAGGTGCAGACAATGAGAGATGCACAAATGCAGACAGGAGATAACCCTGAACCCAAATTTCGGATGATAGCAGTACATCGCAATACCTGCGATAGGGTGGACAGCTTGTACCACACTACTATCAAAGAACCCCAGGAATTGCAATGGTATAGGGAGGTGTGGGTGGACCTGGATGGGGATGGGGTTTTATATATATATATATGATGTGCACTCCTGATGAATATGCTAGGCGGGGTCAGAGTCTAAAGGGGGTATGTAGAGCCTGGGTACTAGGCCACATCCCGAGCCCTGCAAAGCCTCCTCTCCCCATTTGCAGTGCTGCCTACCGTGCACACATATTGCCCCACCACCTCCTCCCATGTCTGAGCTGGCCAGGCTTCTTTCTCACGGATGCTCTGGCGCAAATATTTGCAAACAGAAACTGTATTCTTTTTTCCTGAGCTCATTGCCCTGTGTGTGACCAGGGCTGAATTTCAGTTGTGGCCCATTCGTCTCAACAAACCTGCTCTTGCTCCTCCAACCCCAAACTTTGGAAGTTATTGCTGGTTCAACATTTTGCCCCTCCATGGTTTCTTTGATGTAACAGAAGTGTGACCATCCCCACTGACCACCCTAGAGTGCCCCCAATATAACTGGTCTCATGTCGTCATATATCCCACCTTAAACAACACCTATCAATTCACTCACTCAAGCACTGGGGCGCCATGGCAAATAAATCTTAGATCAAGCCCACTGATAAATCACCTAGGAGGGGAAGGCCCTCGTACCCCTCATGACTACAAAGGCCTGAGGCCAGAATGTGTAAATATGTGTCTTCAATGTATAGGCATCCCCACATATTATTACATGGTTTATATTCTGTATTATTCATTGCATGTCAGCCGATAACATGTAGCTTAGCTAAGACAGATTTACCTCTTCTCATGGAACCAACCTGACCTTCACACCACCCAGATGAGCCCAGCTGACCATGTGCCACTTGAAGTAACAGCCCAGCACCAGCCAATTATGTGAAGCCGGCCCATCTACTGCCATACTATACCTTTGTTGTCCTCCAATCCCAACACAAATCGATGTACCTATAGAGAATCGTGACTAGTGACGATTCTAAAGTATATAATGTACTGTATTCTGTAATGTGGTCAGAGCGCTCTCGAGGCAGCAGAGTCCTCTGCATTCATGAACCTTATAAAACTGTGTTCTCCTCACAACAATTCTCCTGGTCTCATTCCCTACCGGGTGTGTCCTTATTATTTTACTACAATTGTATTTTGGTGGATGAGCACCTTCAGGAGATCTTGTATAAGATCAGTCTTAAGAAAGATCATGGACTGTTGGTCTTCTTTCTGTGAATGTGAGACATGACCTAGAGTAAGTGCCCCACAAAAAGTAAAAAAAAAACTATTAAAAAGCTGCTCACCCCAACGTAGGAGCTGTATATGGTGGGCAATAGTGAAGTTCTGGGGCAATGTTGTTGAATTAAACGTTAATCTGTTGGAGGAGAGAACAGATATCAAGCAAAAATCAGGACCTTGATTCAAGTAGGGGATCTTAAGGCAGCGCCTACCAGATAGATGTTGTAATAAGTAGTCCTTAACCAGCTCACCTACTGGTGAGATTGGACAGAATTTTGGTTCAGCTAACCAAAATAGGAAAATGGTTTATTGACGATTGAATGCCCTTCCCCTTTTATTTCACAGTTAAATATCACTGACAAAATATTTATTTTCTCTACTATGTAAAGTCAAGAGAGAAGGATGCATAGAATTTACATTAGCATTATTTTGTATGGCAGTAGAGATGACTTTGCTAGTCCCCCTTTCACTTCCCAACATGTGTAAGAATCTATGGCTTTCAAAGAACACACATTATCAAGCAATTGGTCATTAGGCTATGGTGTGGAGGTCTTTGAATAACAACCCAATACTAACTATGTCCGTGAAAACAATTTGGATACAATTGAATGGGGTTCTAAAATACAAAATGTCACAGAAATGCTAAGTATATCACATTGTGGCCACAATTCAAACATATTTTTTGATTGGATTGAAGTTACCTCTCACCTAATTTTAAAGGCATTGATAATGCACTGTTGATATCCGATTTCAAAATCAGTCTATTTTAGTAAAAAACAACTAGAAACACACCATCAAGCTATCCAACAAAATGATTAATAATTATTTGCAGATTTTTAAAACGACCTCATTCT